>NW_023411202.1:308546-617092 GCF_903995425.1 Onychomys torridus
CCACCAGCAGTGGAGAAGAGTTCCCCTTGTTCCATATCCTTTCCAGCATAAGCTGTCTTCTGTGTTTTTTATCTTAACCACTCTGACAGGTGTAAGGTGGTATCTCAAAGTCATTTTTATTTGCATTTCCTGGATAATTAGGGATGCTGAGCAATTCCTTTAATGTCTTTCAGCCATTTGAACTTCCTCTGTTGAGAATTCTCTGTTTACTTCTATTGCCCATTTCTTAATTGCACTGTTGGGCATTTTGATGTCTAATTTCTGGAGTTCTTTATATATTCTGGATATCAGCACTCTGTCAGATATGGGGTTGGTGAAGATCTTTTCCCATTCTGTAGGCTGTCACTTTGTCTTGTTGACCATGTCTTTTGCTCAACAAAAGCTTCTCAGTTTCAACAGGTTCCATTGATTAATTGTTTCTCTCAGTGCCTGTGCTACTAGTGTGATACTTAGAATGTTATCTCTGGTGCCAATGCGTTCAAGAGTACTTCTTTCTTCCTCTTCTATCAGGTTCAGAGTAACTGGATTTATCTTGAGGTCTTTGATCCATGTGGACTTAAGTTTTGTGCATGGTGACAGGTATGGATCAATTTGCAGCCTTCTACACATTGACATCCAGTTATGCCAGCACCATTTGCTAAAGATGCTTTCTTTTTTCCATTGTACATTTTTGGCTTCTTTGTCAAAAAATTATACGTTCATAGGTGTGCAGTTTAATGTCAGGGACTTCAATTCAATTCCATTGGTCCACATGTCGGTTTATATGCCAGTAGCAAGCTGTTTTTATTATTGTAGCTCTATAGTAGAGCTTGAGGTGGGGGAGCGTGATGCCTCCAGAGGTTGTTTTATTGAACAAAATTTTTTGGCTATCCTGGGTTTTTTGTTTTTCCATATGAAGTTGAGTATTATTCTTTCCAGATCTGTGAAGAATTGTGTTGGTAATGTGACAGGTATTGCATTGAATCTGTAGATTGCTTTTGGTAAGATTGCCATTTTTACTATGTTAATCCTGCCTATCCATGAACATGGGAGATCTTTCCATTTTCTGACATCTTCTTCAATTTCTTTTTTCAGGGACTTAAAGTTCTTGTCATATAGGTCCTTCATATGCTTAGTTAGAGTAACCCAAGGTATTTTATATTATTTGTGGCTATTGTAAATGGTGATGTATCTCTGATTTACTTCTCAGCCAGTTTGTCTATTGTATATAGGAGGGCTAGTGATTTTTTGAGCTGATCTTGTATCCTGCTATGTTGCTGAAGGTTTTTATTAGCTGTATCAGTTCCCTTGATGAATTTTTGGGGTCACTCATATATACTATCATGTCACCTGCAAATAGGGAAAGCTTGACTTCTTCCTTTCCTATTTCTATCCCCTTAATCTCCTTATGTTGTCTTATAGCTCTGGCTAGAACTTCAAGTACTATATTGAATAAGTATGGGGAGAGGGGACAACCTTGCCTTGTTCCTGATTTTAGTGGTATTGCTTTGAGTTTCTCTCCATTTAATTTGATGTTGGCTGGTGGCTTGCTGTAGATTGCCTTTATTATGTTTAGGTATGTTTCCTGTATTCCTGATCGCTCCAAGACCTTTATCATGAAGGGGTGTTGGATTTTGTCAAATTACTTTTTTGCATCTAGTAAGATGATCATGTGTTTTTTTTTTTGGTTTGTTTAAGTTTGTTTATATGGAGTATTACCTTGATGGACTTTCATATGTTGAACCACCCTTGCATCCCTGGGATGAAGCCTACTTGATCATGGTGGATAATTGGTTTGATGTGTTCGCCAGAATTTTATTGAGTATTTTTGTGTCAATGTTCATGAGGGAGATCGGTCTGTAGTTCTCTCTCTTTGTTGCATATTTGTTTGGTTTAGAAATCAGGGTAATTGTAGCCTCATAGAAGGAGTTTGGTAATATACCTTCTGCATCTATTGTGTGGAAAAATTAAAAGTGTATTGGTATTAAGTGTTCTTTGAAGATCTTGTAGAATTCTACACTGAAACCATCTGGTCCAGGGCTTTTTTTGGTTGGGAGACTTTTAATGACTGATTCTATTTCCTTAGGGGTTATTGGACTATTTAAATGGTTTATCTGGTCTTGATTTAACTTATGTATGTGGTACCTATCCAGAAAATTATCCATTTGTTTTAGATTTTCCAAGTTTTCTGGAGTAGAGGTTTTTGAGGTATGACCTGATGATTCTCTGGATTTCCTCATTGTCTGTTTTTATGTCCCCCTTTTCATTTCTGATTTTGTTAATTTGTATGCTCTCTATCTGTGTTTTGGTTAGTTTGGATAAGGGCTTGTCTATATTGTTGATCTTCTCAAAGAACCAACTCTTTGTTTCATTAATCATTTTTATTGTACTCTTTATTTCTATTTTATTGATTTCAGCTCTCAATTTGATAATTTCCTGGTGTCTGTTCCTCCTGGGAGACTTTGATTCTTCCTGTTCAAGGGCTTTCAGGTGTGCTGTCAAGTCACTAGCATGAGATTTCTCCAGCTTCTTTATGTGGGCCTTCAGTGCTATGAATTTCCCTATTAGCACAGCTTTCATAGTATCCCATAAGTTTGGGTATGTGGTGTATTCATTTTCATTGATCTCTAGGAAGTCTTTAATTTCTTTCTTATTTCTTCCTTAACCAATTGTTGATTAAGTTGAGCATTATTCAGTTTCCATGAGATTGTAGGATTTCTGTAGTTTTTTCTGTTGTTGAAATCTAACTTTAAACCATGCTGGTCCAATAGAACACAGGAGGTTATTCCCATTGTTTTGTATCTGTTGAGATTTGCTTTGTGGCCAAGTATGTGGTCGATTTTAGAGAAGGTTCCATGGGGGTGCTGAGAAGAAGGTATATTCTTTTTTGTTTGGGTGGAATGTTCTGTAGATATCAATTAAGTCCATTTGAGGTATAACATCATTTAAAACCATTATGTCTCTCTTACATTTCAATTTGGCCAATCTGTCCAGAGGTGAAAGTGGGCTGTTGAAGTCTCCCACTATTAATGTGTTGGGTTTTATATGTGATTTAAGATTTAGTAATGTTTCTTTTACATATGTGGGTGCTCTTGTGTTTGGGGCATAAATGTTCAGAATTGAAACTTCATCTTGGTGGTTCTTTCCTGTGATGAGTATGTAATGTCCTTCATCATCTCTTTTGACTGATTTTAGTTTGAAGTCTATTTTGCTGGATATTAGGATGGCTACACCAGTTTGCTTCTTAAGACCATTTGACTGGAAAGTCTTTCCCCAGCCTTTTATTCTGAGGAGGTGTCTGTCTTGAATTTGAGGTGTGTTTCTTGTATGCAGCAGAAATATGGGTCCTGTTTTCATATCCATTCTGTTAGTCTGTGTCTTTTTATAGGTCCATTGATATTAAGGGATATTAATTACCAGTGATTGTTCATTCCTGTTGTTATTTTTATTTTTTGGTGGTAGTGTGTGTATACTTCTCTTCTTGGGGGTTTACTGCTGTGGTGTTATCTATTGCCTGTGTTTTCATGGGTGTATCTGCCTTCCTTAGGTTGAAATTTTCCTTCTAGTGCTTTCTGTAGGGCTATGTTTGTGGATAAGTATTGTTTAAATCTGGTTTTGTCTTGGAAGATCTTGTTCACTCCATCTATGATGATTGAAATGTTGCTGGGTATATTAGTCTAGGCTGGCATCCATGGTCTCTTAGTGTCTGATTATACCTGTCCAGGTCCTTCTGGCTTTCAAAGTCTCCATTGAGAAATCGGGTGTTATTCTGATAGGTTTGCCTTTTTAAGTCACTTGGCCTTTTTCCTTTGCTGCCCTTATTAGTCTTTCTTTATTCTGTACATTTAGTTGTTTAATTATTATGTGGCAATGGTACTTTTTTGGGGGGTTGGGGGTCTAGTCTGTTTGGTGTTCTATATGCTTCTTGCATCTTCATAGGCATTTCCTTCTTTAAGTTGGGAAAGTTTTCTTCTATGATCTTGTTAAATATTTTTTCTGTGCCTTTGAGTTGGTATTCTTCTCCTTCCTCTATCCCTATTATTTGTAGGTTTGGTATTTTCATGGTGTCCCAAATTTCTTGTACGTTTTGGGTCATGACTTTGTTGGTTTTAGTGTTTTCTTTGACTGATGAATCTATTTCTTCTACCATATCTTCAACACCAGAGATCCTCTCCTCCATCTCTTGCATTCTGTTGGTTATACATGCATCTGAAATTCCTGTTCATTTACTCAGATTTTCTATTTCCACCATTCCCTCTGCTAGTGTCTTCTTCATTTTTCTTTTTCCCTCTTCAGGTCTTGGACTGTTTCCCTCATCTGTTTTGTTGCTTTTTCATGATTTTCTTTCAGGGACTTATTGTTTTCTTCTGCTTTAATTGTCTTTCATCTAGTTTTTTATAGTGTTCTTCCCATTTTTTGTTTGTCTGTTCCTCCACTTTATTTTTGATTTCTTATATATAAGGCTCTAGCCTCTTCATGATGTTAATTATACGGTTGTTTTCTACTGCTTCTTCCATTCAGTGATATTCAGGTCTAGCTGTTGGAGAAGGGCTAGGTTCTGGTGATGCTGTATTGCTCTTTATTTTGTTTTATGTACTTCTGCCTTGACATCTGTCCATCTCCTTGTGGATTCGTTCTCAGTCTTATCAGTGTACTTGGTTCAGACAGAGCTGACAGATTTAGGGAGCCTCTATCTGGTCCAGAGGGAAGCTCTGGGCTGGATGGGTGCTCTGATCCAAATAAGAGTGCTGGCCGGATAGGAGCTGGGGTGCTGGACTCTGAGTCTCAGCTAGTCCCTAGGGACTCCTTATCTTGTCCAGATGGGAGCTCCTCTTGTCCAGATGGGAGTTCTGGGGCAGGATGGAATGCTAGAGGCTGGTCTCTGAGTTTCCGGAAGTGGCTGTGGTCTCTGGCAGTTGGGTGTGGGGGCAAGGCATTGAGGTTGTAGTGTCCACCAGAGGGTCTCTCTGGTCCAGATGGGAGTTCTGGGGCAGATGGGAGATGGGGGCTGGTCACTGAGTCTCAGGAATTGGCTCCAGTCTTGGGCAAATGGGTGTGGGGGCAGGGTGTGGAGACTGCAGGGTCTGCCTGCAGTCTTGGAAAAGGGGAGTCTTCCTACAAGGCCTGCCAAATGGCCAGAAACTTGGGCCAAGTTGGGCAGGCACTCCTGGGATGGCTGGTGCTCAGGGGTGGGACCCAGGGGCGGTTGCCTCTCTGACTATAACCCCAGGAACTCACCTCTCAATCTTGTGATATTTTAACTTAGCTCTCTCTGCCTCCTCTCTGTGGTTTGAAATATAACGTGCACATCTAGGCACCTGCCATTCCCACTCATGAAATGGGAAACGTAAAAATTATGTTTTGATTCTATTATTTTAATTTTATTTATGATTTATCTACTTTTGTTGTTGTTGAGACAGGGTCTCAATATGTAAACCTAGATGGCTGGAGTGTGCTATGTAGACCTGGCTAGAGTAAAACTCAAAATGAACTATCTGCCTCCACCTCTAAAGTGTTGGAATTAAATACCACCATGCCTGGAATTTGATACTGAAATTTTAATTGTTGTAGTAATTCGTGATAAAAGTAAAAAGCACACTTAAAATGAGGGAAAAATTCTGGGCCTATTGGCGCACATATGTAGTTCTATCATTAAAGAGGTAGAAGCCAAAGAATTAGTACAAGATTGAGGACACCCTAGGTTACAGAATAAGACAATTTATGTCTGTTTGGAGTAGCCAATATTACTGATGAAAAATATAAATTTCCTTTCAAAGTCACATTTTTAATTTTACAAATCTTTCTCTTCCATGATTTCATAGTGCACAGTTCAGATTTTCCAATTTCAAAGGTCATTCAGTATTTACTTATAAATTTCCTATTCCCATGTAGTCTTTAATCATGAATTATTAGGTCAATATCATGTTACATTTATTTTAAAAAATGGAATGTATGTATATTCATATTCAGGGGTTCATCTAGATTTTTTGTTTGTTTGAATTTTCAGTAGGGATCTAACTTACAATGGCATACAAGTGAATAGGAGAGCTGAAGAGATGTTTCAGCTGTTAAAAGCAACTGCTGTACTGCAAGAGAGATGGAATCCAGTTCCCAGCCCCATGTCAGGAATCTCATATCTGCATATAACTCCCATTCTGGGAGCATACAGAGCAACTGCACTTCATTAAAACCTTTATATGTATGTTTACCTACACACACACACACACACACACACACACACACAAACACATACATACACACACACACAGTGAAAGACTGGGAAAAACACACACAGAGAAATAGAGAGACACAGAGAGAAAGAGAGACAGAGAGAAAGAGACAGAGAGAGACAGAGACAGAGAGAGACACACAGAGAGAGAAAACACATACATAATTAAAAATAGGAAAATCCTGTTAATGCTGATGGCATATACCTTTACTTTCAACCCTTGAGAGGCAGAAGCTAGTTGATTTCTTTGAGTTTAACTCAAATTTGGTCCACTAACTGCATTCCCAGCCCAGCAAGCTCTAATCCGTTATGCTGTCTCAAAAATAAATAATTAACATAAAATCAACATGATAGTAGGATTATTTTTAAGTGATTAAGGAAAATTCATCATTAAATGGTAACCCAAGGCTTTTATGAAAACAACAATCATTATGTCCATGGTAAAGATTTCACATTAACTGAATATACTTGAAATTTTAAAAATAAGAAAGTAAGTTCAACCTCATTAATGCAAAATGTTTTAAATATAGCATCTTTTAATTGTTAGTGATTTATCCTGCCAGTACTTCATGTGACTAGCATTTTGTATCTTCTCTAGTTTGGGTTGCATTCTTTCTAAGCAGTCTTTCCTAAGCAGATCTAAAGTAGGATATAAATTAAGATTATGTAGTCCATATTGCTCACAAAAACATCTTGAATTTGAACCTGATCAATTTATGCAGGTAGTTATGAAAACCCTCCTTTTCCATACTAACAAAAGGAAAGCTTAAAGCTCATGGATGCCTGCCTTACATCATTAGTTTCAGAAAAGATTATTGAGACCCTGCAGCCTGGCAAACATGCACGCATGCATGATGGCAGAGAGCTGTTGGCTCACTAGCACAGGCTGGGGATTGGGAGTGTGATGAGTCAAGTCAGTGCAGAATCAGGTCCAGCTCAGAGGAGAGGGAACCAAAGATGCCTGTAGCATTCACCTGAGGAATGGTTAGGAGGACCTTCTTTCCTTTGTTCTTCCCTGTGTTGTCCTGGCCACACAGTGCCCCTCCCATTCATTGTTCCTTCAATCTGTCCTGTAACTTAATCTTGGTATTCTTCCAGGTTGAACATTAACACTTCAAAGCCCAGGCAGTATTGTGGATTATTGGTGTGTGGGAGTGCAGGTTATTGACCAAACAGAAATGAGTATTTGTTCTGGTATAGGGATGTTGCACAAAGTCAGCTTTCTGAAGAGGATTTAAATTTGGTGCTATGCAATGTAGGATGTGAAAGGATGGAAGTACTTAAGAGTTAACATATACCTTAGCAACAGAGAGGCGGCACTACAGAAAATGGTGGTTTGCACCTGCAAGTTTTAGAAGGATCAAGTAAGTAGGATTTCTGGTGCAAAGATAGTTATAATAAAGGAATGGAATTTTCAGAAAAGTGATTATGGAGAAGTGGACAGAATGAATTGAGGAATGTGTGTGTGTGTGTGTGTGTGTGTGTGTGTGTGTGTGTGTGTTTGTGTGTGTGTTTGTGTGTGTGTGTGTGTTTATGTGTTTATCTGTCTGTCTGTGTGTGATACACTTGAATATCACAAGTGAGGAGTGGGCATGTCTGCAGAATGGCCAGTGTATGGAAAGGCAGAGTTTCTTTTGAATAAACAGCTACAATCTAAAGTGGTACAAAATAATACTTTTCTATGATCTTGTCAGGTGATCTACTTTAAACATTGTGAACATGCTTTAGTATTATGTATTTCTTATTTATTAGCCTATATTTTTGAAATGTTGTCCTTATAAGATAATAGACTGATGGTTTGTGAAATACATACTTTGATATGTCATCTGTTTTATGTTAATAAGATATGCAAATGGTAAGGAGAATTTGTCTTTAGACACCCTCTGACAGACAATCCACAGGAGTGTGTCCTTTTTCTGTTTGTTTGTTGAAGGTTTGGGATATTTTTTGTAATTATACTTTGTTTTTCATTTCAAAATAGTGTTGGTATTTAAATTTTTTGTTTAAATGGTAATTGATCCTTTTCTAATCTAATATATCATGATACATTTTTCCTTCCTTTTACTTACTCCTCCCAGTTCTTTCCCACCTCTCCATGTCTGGGTCCATGTTCATGCTATAATTGGAGTCTGTGTGGATATCCATGGCCCAAATGACCACAGGGGATCATAGGATTTATGGGTGTTGAAATCTGAGAGCTGTGCTGAGACAGCCCCACTCTTCACTGGCCCTGAGATGGCAGGCTCTGCACCTGATTAGGCTCAGCAGCAGAAGATCTGGCACCACCCCTCATAAGACAGCCTGACCCAACACTCAGGAGATATGTTATCACTCCTCACCATGGGCATATGAGACCCAGCTCCACCATTCACCTGAGGGAGGCAGTCACAGTGGCAGCTTAAATACCACCCAGACCTTGAGTTGTCCCAGCCTAACCCCATTCACATCCCAGGCTTTGGGTTGGCCTACTGTAACATCTACCCTATCTATGACCTGATGAAGCATATGAAGGGACTGGTCCTTCCAAATGATAGCATCAAAATCTCCATGACTCTGTGCAACAGCATATCCAAGAGGAGTTTAGGCAAGGGCCCAGTGATGATTGTGTGCCAGAGGCCAGAAGCCTTGAACCAGACCAATGACTTACTGCAATGAAAAAGGGTATATTGTGTGACACAACACAACTCCCATTGTCACTCAGATGAATGAAGAAGTGTTAGAGAAACAGGAAATATGGAGGAAGAGGTGTTTTGGGTTTTGTTTTTTATTTATACTTTATTTTTTCAAATGGATATTTGTGTTTTAATTTTACATATCAGCCATGGGTTCCCCTGTCCTCCCCAGTCCCGCCACTGGCCGCGCCTTACCCCCAGACCCTCCCCTCCATTCCCATCTCCTCCAGGGCAGAGATCCCATGGGGATTCAGCTCAACCTGGTAGGTTCAGTACAGGCAGGTTGAGTCCCCTCCTCCCACGCTGAGCAAAGTGTCCCCATATAAGCCCCAGGTTCCAAACAGCCAGCTGATGCACTAAGGACAGGTCCAGGTCCCACTGCCTGGTTTCCCTCCAAACAGTTTAAGCTATTCAATTGTCTCATTTATCCAGAGGGCCTGCTCCAGTTGGGGGCTCCTCTGCTTTTGGTTCATAATTCATGGGTTTCCATTTAGTTTGGCTATTTGTCCTTGTGCATTTTCAAATCCTGGTCTGAACAATTCACAATCATACATTCCTTCCTTTTTCTCACCAATTGGACTCCTGGGGCCTGGCTGAAGATCTCTGCATCCACTTCCATCAGTTATTGGATGAGAGTTCCAGCATGACCATTAAGGTGTTTGGCCACATGATCACCAGACTAGGTCAGTTCAGGCTTTCTCTTCGACTATTGCCAGTAGTCTACAGTGGATTTATCACTGTGCATTTCTGGGGACCTCTCAAGCACTTTGCCTCTTCCTGTTCTCATGTGGTCTTCATTTATCATGGTCTGTTATTCCTTGTTCTTCCTTTCTGTTCTTGATCCAGCTGGGATCTCCTGTTCCTCTAAGCTTTCTTTCACTCAAACCTTGCCCTTCATTACACTCACTTTTGTCCAGGTTGTTCATGTAGATCTCATCCAATTATCTGTCATTGGGTGATCCCTGTGTCTTTCCTAGGGTCCCGTTTTCTAGGTAGCCTCCCTGGAGTTGTGTAGCAGTCTAGTCATCTTTGTTTTACATCTAGTATCCTCCTATGAGTGAGTACTACCATGTTTGTCTTTCTGAGTCTGGGTTAGGAGGTGGGATTTTTATTTACTTTGGTTTTTAATGAATTATGCGGGATATTTTGGGGAACATGCTGCAAGGATGAGGCATAGATATGTAGGGACTGGAAAGTGAGTGGGATTGGTGTGCATGCTGTGAAATTCCCAAAGAATCAAGAATTTTGTTATATTTTAAAAAAGAAAAAAATCATTATCATTTCTCTTCACATAGTCTTAATGGAAATTTCTAGCACTATGAATGCTAGCTACCAAGGACAGTTTCCTGCTTAATTCAAGGCTGATTTCTCCATGTCCAGAAAACAAAATGTGTTATGTATTTAACAACATGGAATCACCATGATGTTTGGAGGGGATAGCAACAACATTTGCAATAATCGGTTTTAGATGATTACTGAACTTCTCGACCAATAACTCCTGGGAAATCAGCACTTGTATCTCACTAAGATTTTCTTTTAATAACTCATGTCTTCTGGGACTAACATTTTCACTAATGGTAGTATTTCTGTTTAAACCACATAATGTAATTTATATTAGTATATTTATATATCATATATATATATATATATATATATATATATATATATATATATATATATATATATATATATATATATCTTAGAGTTTCCTAAGGATTCTTCAAACATTCTTGGTTTTACTGAACTGTCAATTAGCTTTCAGCAAATTACAAGCCTCCTATTCCTGTATAAACATTTAGCTTCCAGTATTGCTTTTATATTCTTTTATATCACATATGCTCTAATATTCTCACTATTGTTTGAACTAGTATATAAGCAAGATAATAATTTCTCATGTGTCCTCTTTATGGACACTTCATTTCAATTAAACATTGCTGTGGTCCCTCATTTTCCATACACAATCACACCATTATACATATAACATTTCTGCCTCAGAAATTACCTTTCTAATTAATATCCCTAGTATTATACTACTACTCCTCTGGAAATGCACCCCTCTATGATTATGAACAATGTATAGTTTACTATTTTTCAATGGGTTCCACATAAGTACATAGCAAAAAACATTATGTAGGACCCTGTTGTGTGATAACAATTTGAGCATTAGTCTTTTGAGGCTTGATTTCCATCACAAACTATCTTTGTTTCTTTTCATTTCCATCCATTCACCTGCAAATTTCATAATTTTTTTTAATTTTTTGATACTGAACATTATTTCATTGTGTATATACACCACATATGGTTTTAAAATTAATATATGAAAAGCAATACTTGGTAGTGTGTGTATGTGTGCTGTGATACACACACATGCACCAACAACACCCATGTAAAGTCAATGCACAAACTATCACAAATCTATTGTCCCCTTCCACTGATTGTGTTACAAGGTTTTTGCATTTACACTACTCAGGCATCTTTCTTGAGAGAGAGGACAGAAAAAGAGATCTTATTTTCAAATACAACTTACTCATATGTGTTGGAACCATATTGTGGTCATATCTGTGGATGATGAATTATTATCTAGGCAGCATAGTTAGCAGTTGTATTTTCTCAATCATTTGTAATATCTTTGTGCTGTTGAACCTCATTTACTCCCCAGTCACAATGGATGGTATAGGACACTGAAATCTCAAATCTTCAATACAATCAGGAAGAAGACAGAATAAGTGATAAACAGTAAACATTGAGAAGAAATAAGGCTGCATAAGACTTTCCATCTTAAATCACACCACCTGTGATGTACTTCATCTAGCAAGGCTACAACACCTACATCTCACCAAACAGATCCATTACCTGGGAACCAAGTATTCAAAGACCAGGATCTGAGGGAAATATTTCTTAAACAAACTTTCTCAACTCCTCCCTATCGTACCACACCTGCCAATCCAGTTCAACCACTCTAACAGGCTCCAGGCAAAATATCATGGCCCTTGCCTTTCCATGGACCAAACCAACAGCTGAAAAGGCCTAGGACTGGGCAAATAATATCTACCCTCAACTTGACTTCTTACAGGAGATAAATGGACACTGAAAAATATATTGGAGATAATTGCCTACCCATCGAAAAAGTTAAGTTTTAAAAATAGATTTTCAACAAATAATGTTCTCATTATGTGGTCATGACTAATCTGGGCTCAATATATAGACCCAACTGTTCTTCACCTCATAGAGACTCTCTTCTGTCTTCCCTATGTTGGGATTAAAACCATATGCCCCAACACTGAACCTCAAACTTTATCTTTGTCATCTGCCTTATTTAGCATTTATGTCTTGTATAAAATGCTGCTTAAGCTTAAAAGTCTCCCAGAAGCTTAGTAGTACAGAATTTGGCTTTTTTATAACATTTTCCCAGGCATTCAATGTTCAGTACAAATCTCACATTTATCTGCGAGTGATCACAGAGAAACACTTTGTCTGCTTGAGCCAGTCCATGGTGCCATATTGGTTGATTTGTAACTTTATGAACTAAATTCCCATGCTAGTCTAAACACTGTGAACATGATCATATGTATAGACCGTCCATCCACTCAGTAATACTTTTCCTTCCTCCATTGCCTTATATTCCCTTAATAGTCATAGAGACATCTAATACCACTTTCCATATGTTCAGTTACTTCAGTAATACTTGCCCTTCTGTTGCATTCCACTAATTGATACTCATGGGTACTTTGTATTGCAATAACTAAATGTATCTAATATTTCCTATAATGGAGCAATATATTTATCACAAGTTGTATAGCTTTAGTCTTAAAGAGGGATAATTAGTATGTTACTTGGTTTCCTAATTTCCACAGCATTAAGAATAACTTTATCTAGTCCCGTGACACCTGGCATCAGGAGGCCAGGTTTTAGGAACTCTTTCATTCAATATTTATAAGTTCCTAACATTTGGGGGTGTTTTGGTCATGCAATCCTTTAGTCATATCACTTGAGTAACAGAGGCAGGTGGTTCTCTGTGACTTAAATGACACCCTGGTCTTCATTGCAAGTTACAGACCAGCCAGATGTACACAATGACTTCCTGTATCAAATCAGCAACAAAAACAATGTCAACTCACAAAACAACAACAACAAAATCTTCATCAATTTAAGCAATTTGGTGTGGAAAGTTCACTAATTATCATAGTTTCCTCTACTTGACTATCTTTAGGGCCCCTGGCTATGTAAAGAATCATGTATTTTCCTTTTTTTTTTTTTTTGATTTTTCGAGAGAGGGGTTCTCTGTGTAGCTTTGTGCCTTTCCTGGAACTCACTGGGTAGCCCAGGCTGGCCTAGAACTCACAGAGATCCACATGGCTCGGCCTTGCACATGCTGGGATTAAAGGTGTGCGCCACCACTGCCTGGCCCCTATGTGTTTAATAACTGTTGAACATGAGTAAAATATTTTATCATTTTTCTAACTCACTGTATCCATCTTCCCTGTATGATTCTTTGAATGGGTTGCAAGTCTTTGACCCAAGAAAGTGACCTTTAGTAAAATTAGAATGTTATTCACTTCTCCCTGTATACTTAAGCCTATTAAAAATGACCCATTGTGGTCACACACACACACACCTTTATTCCCAGGATAAAAAGAGACAAGCAGGTAGATCTCTCTGCATTTGAGGCCAGCCTAAACTACATAGCTAAACAGTGTCCCTCTCAAAAAGGACTACATAGTAAGAACCTGTTCAAAAACAAAAACAACAACAGGGAAGTCAACACCCCATCCCATCCTTCATTTTTAAATGCATTTGCCAAATCACTCGATGAATGCATATTCATGTTTTTGTTGTTGTTGTTGTTTTGGTATTTTGTTTGTTTGTTTGTTTGTTTGTTGTTTTCTTTTCTTTTTCTTTTTCGAGGCAGGGTTTCTCTGTGTAACTTTGTGCCTTTTCTGAAACTCACTCTGTAGCCCTGGCAGGCCTCAAACTCACAGAGATCTGCCTGCCTTTGCCTCCTGAGTACTGGGATTAAAGGCATGCACCACCCCTGCCTGGCAGAGCAAATTATTTTTATGCAGACAACTCAGCACGGCTGGATATCTTACCATCCAAGAAAAAGGCTACTCAGCAGCTTCCACAACTTTAATGTAATTGTAAACAATATTCACTACATTTATGGATGGTGATATACAGTTTAGTTCATCAATAATTTTAAGGGTATCACCACCCTTATCAGGTGGACCCTATTCATTATGGAGGCGTGCCTTAGAATACAATATATAGGCAGATATCCACACTGGGATTCTCCCTAATGACATTCCATTCTCAGATGTCTTAAACATAATGGCATGCCATGACTCCCATGAGAAGGAATATACTACTGCCAATATAGCAAAAAGGCAAATCATCTCATGGCACTTGGGGGTAGGCAGCTATCAGAAATTGTCCCATGGACATGACACCATCAATTTTACAATCACTGGTTGCATGCCTCTTTCCCCATATAGAGGCCATGGAACCACTGATCTTTGATATCAGTCACTGTTTATGCTCCAATTTTGTTGCATGAATTGCTCTGTGCAATAGTTGATGGCTGAAATTTCCACACTACATTCTCAAAGAGTGTTAATCTATACATTTTTTTATTTATTTGTATTGCTTCAAATATCAGAAATCTTTTTCTTTTCTGCTGTGGAAAGAGGGAGGAGAAACATGAAATTAGGTGGGTAGGAAGATGGAGGGGATCTAGGAGTTTTTGAGGAGGATAAGAATAATATCAAAATATATTGTATGACTAAAGAAAGTTCTGAACCAGGATGATACCACTGGAAGTTCCAAATTGGATAGGCAGCTGTGAATACCTGGGAATAAGAGCACTGATCTCCCCAGGAAAAGTACATCAATTCATTGTGCAATGCCAAATGATCAGCCATGAAAACATACATACAAGTAGCATTATACAGACTGATCAGGTTATATGTATGAATAAATATGTGTATAAATAAATGTATAAATAAACATACATGTAGTTACTTATGTAGGGAAAAAAGACCTCATTAATTTGATGGAAAGTGGAGGGCTATGTAGCATGATTTAGAGGAAAGGAATGAAAAAAACGTATTTATTGCATAAACTAAAAATATTTAAAATATGTATTTTTAAAAAAATAATTATTTATAAAAAGAGTAATCAGTGTTTAAGGCCATGAAAGATGGGTCAGCTAGTAAAAGTTCTTGCTGCTAAGTTAGGCAACTTGATTTTAATTACTGGGATTCATGTAGTGGAAGGAGAGAAATGCTTGTGCATGCTAAGCAAGAACTCTTCCAGCTATACACTGGCATGCCACTGAGTATATTTACCACACTTAAGACAACAAAATATGCCCCACTCTGGATTAACCTTCAAACACCAAACATAATGGTTTTTCTGTAGATTTTTGTCTGCTATCGCTTTGCTTTGGATTTTTTGGTCTTGCTGGTCTTTTGCCTGTATTATTGTTTTTGATTTATGTTTTTATGGGCTCTGTTGTTTTTGTGATTCTTATACTTTTTTAAAAAATATTTGTGTAATTTTATTCATTTAGTTTTTGTTTTAAGAATAGAAAAAAGAAAGAATATGAAGTTAGGTAGGAAGACATTTGGCAGAAAATCTAGTAAGACATTGTAAAGAGGAAATTCTGATCAGAATATATTTGTGAAAGATTATTTTCAATAGCAAATATATGTGTGTGTGTGTGCATGTGCTTGTGAGTATGCACGTGTGCTTGTGCGTGTGTGTGTGCGTTTGAGTGTGTGTGTGTGTGTGTGTGTGTGTGTGTGTGTTGTGTGTGTACTATCTGACTTCCTTCTTGTCTGGAATATAACAGGTGTTTCTATCCATCTGCTCTTATGATTCACAAGATCAATGGAAAAATCTTTAGATTTTTATTTTTATATCTCAGTCTTTTATCACCTTCTGAGAACATAGTCATGATGACACTCAGCACCAAATACAAACACAACTGAGTTGTCCCAGTAACCCCACACCATACTCTGAAAATGTGTCCATTACATATCACTCTTTGTAGCATGTTTCTTTCATTTGCATTGAGGTGATTTCAGTTCTCAAAAATATTTTGAAATCACCCTTATAGTTTTTAAAATAATAAAAATAATCCTGGTCTACAAATGGGGATATTATAGCCTCTCATTAAACATATTTCTCTTCTAAAGGCCTGCATAGAAGATCTCCTAATTTAATTAGAGGAACTCTTCATGTATTACAAGATTCAAATTTATTCATTACCTTCATAAAAATACATTTTTTCAACCTATAAAAAATTACAGTTTTTTAAATGAGCAGAGACTCATTTTTAATATTCCCAAAGAAATCCATTTGTCAGTACCTGCATTTTAAAGCAAAACTTCAAGCAACAAAACAATAAAATATTTAAGTATTAACAGAATCAAAACAAAAATAATCTACTGAGTTCAATTAATTATATTACTTGTTGCCATTGACAGTAATATATTAAGACAGAATTTATTATTTTGTGAATCTTTATAGTATACTCATAATTTTCATACTTTAGAGCAACATTGATGCTCTTTAGAATTATTCATTTTATTCTGTGTGTATGAGTGTGTTATTGGCATGTATCTATGTATGCCAGGTTAACGCCGAGTTCTTTCTTTTTTTCACTAATTTTATATTTACTCTTTCATTCTTTCACATCATGCATCCCAATCCCACAAATCTCCTATCTCCTCATATCAGCTATCTGCCATGCAACCTCTCCCCCAATAAATAAGACAAGAAATAATTTAAGATGAAGAAGAAAAAAGGGAGGAAGGGAAAATCCCACCATGAAACGCGTAGTGTGACACAGAGAATGACACAGTAAACCCCTTCAGTCATACCTCTTTACATGCAATACTTCAATGTAAAGAATCATTGGTTTGGTTCAAGGCCCCTAGACTCTGCTACTCTATCAACACTGGGCTGTCACTGAGTCTCTTCCTGAGCATCCTTTTGCTAAACTGTGTCCTGGTGATCCTTAGCCCTGGGTTTACAACACTATGCCATCACTCCCTGTTCTCCAGCAGATCACACATGGAAAGGATGTTGGAGTGGGCCAACACTTAACATTGGTTTTGGCCTTCGGTAGTTAATGGTTGGTCAGCCTGCCAGCTCTCCCTTGTCTTCACCAACAAGGTGAGTTTTCCAACATTGCTCTGACTAGTTCACCCCTTGCAGTGCTGAGAAATGGGTGGGGTCACTTCTCCCACTTTCACATCCTCAGGTTAGGTTCTCCCACACCTACATCATCAGCAACAACTCTACTGTGTTGCCCAGTCGAGCTGTAGGGTCTTCTCTCTGGAGTGTTGCAGCAGATTGGGGGCAATACCACCTCTCCTCCTCTTATAAACTTAGTACCAGCTATTCCACATGAGGCAGAAGATGGGGGTGGTTGTTTTGGGGAGGCATAAGTGGTATCTCTCCCATAGCCATGCCACAACATGATAGATAAATAATAGGGACAGTTCTCCTATCTGCCTTATGCATTGAATGAGGGCAGGAGATGGAGTGGGGCATGTCCTTTCCTGACCTGTGCTGCCAAATGACAGAAAAAAAGGGGGACAGTTGTTCTTTATTCACAAGTTAAGGACTGGCTCACCCACACTTTTGATCAACTGGGTTGGCTCTATTTTCACACAGAGGTTGTTTGTTTGGTTGATTGGTTGTTTTTGGTTTTTTGAAATAAGGTTTCTTTGTGTAATTTTGGTGCCTGTCCTGGATCTCACTACATAGACCAGGGTTGCCTCCAACTCACAGAACCTAACTTGACTCTGCCTCCCAAGCACTGGGATTAAAGGCATGCACCACCACCCCCAGCTGTCACACAGTTTTTAAGAGGCATCAGATCCTCTGAAACTGATGCACTGAAAACCTGTACCTAAGTGCCAAAAACTAAAGCTGAGACCTCTACAAGAGAAACAACTACTCTTAACTATCAAGCCCTCTCTCCATACAGAGCACCCTCTACACATTTGGTTCTTGCTGAAAATACACAAAAATTGGGACATATACATATTACAACCAAATGATACAAAAACAGACAGTAGAGTTCATACTAAAACTGAAACAATAATACATGATTCTGAATGCCCTGAACATCTTCTATTTAATAAATTCAAATAACTATACAAAATGGGAAGACTATAGTAAGTTTGGCTAAGAAGTGTTATGTGACACAGCAGGGTAATTTTGATTCATTAGGGTCTTTGCTTCTTCAACCAGCCATCTTTATTCCTCTAGTCCACACAAAATTACATTTTTAAAATAACCCAGTGGCTGTTTCCCCTGTGTCCTCTATTCACAGTCCCTCTCCAAACTGTTCCCACTCCCCAATCCACTCCTCTTTCTTCTCTTCTCAGGAAAAGGCATGTTTCTCATCAATATCAACAAAGCATGGCATATCAAATTGCATATCAAATGACAGTAAGACTAAGCATCCCTCCATTTATTAAGGCTGGACTACGTGACCCAGTGTGAGGAATAGGGTTCTAAATGCCGATAAAACAGGCAGGCTCCCACTGGTAGGAATCCCACAAGAAGACCACACTACTCAACTGTAATGTATATGCAATGTGCCTAGTTCAGTCCCAGGCAGGCACTCTAGATGTGGGCTCAGTCTCTGTGAGCTACTATAAGCTCAGGTTAGTTGATGCTGTGGGGTTTCTTGTGATGTTCTTGAGCCCTCTGGCTCCTACAATCCTTCCCCCCCTCTCTTGTGCAGGATTCCCCAAGCTCTGTCAATTGTTTGGCTCTGAGTCTGCATCTGCTTCTATCAGTTGCTGGATGAAGCTTCTCTGATGACAAACAGACTAGGCACCAATCTATGAGTATAGCAGAATATTGTTAGGCATGATTACACTGACATTTTTTTTTCTTCCAGTCCTATTTGATTCTATCCTAGGTCTCTGAGTACTCCTGTCTATGGTTCCTGGTTCTCCTTGCAGTATCAGGGGTGAGCTTACTCTCCTGATATGGGTTTTAGGCCTGACCAGTCATTGGTTGGCCATTCGCTCAACCTCTAGGCCAGGTTTACCATACACAATACATCCCATAGGTAGAACAGACTGTAAGTTGAAGGTTATGTGGAAGGGTTGGAGTTCCACTCCTACCACTTAAGACCTTGCCTAGTCACAGGAGATGTCCCTTTCAGACTACCTATCTGTTATTACTAGAAGTTTTAAATGGATCATTTGTGTAGATTTCTGGGATATTCCCTTTGCCAAGCTTTAATCTGACACTAAAATGTCTCCCCTTTCCAGTAAACCAATTGGGAAACCCAGATCTCCCTGATAAGGGGAAACCGAAGAAATTTCCTGAGTGTACTGCTGGCAGATGGGAATGGGAAAATGAGCAATCAGGATGGGGCGAAGAATAGATAGAGAGAACACTGAACCTCACTGCATCCCTGGGTCATAGAATAATTGTGTAGTATATAAGCATAATGTGAGATAGAGAAGAAGTGAGTCTTACAATCATGCCTGGATCATGAGAGAAATTAGTATTAATATAATACTGGTATTTCTTATTTAATGGGTTTAGCACATGTTTGTATATTCAAAGGACTCCTCTGTGTCCCAGTTAGCCTCACATTTACCAGCTTCTAAGAAAGCTTGCCAAGAACTATGGGGCACATTACCATGAGGCACATTATATTTCTATATTCACAGTATTTCCTTACTTTTCAACATGGGGAACTGCAAACTGAATGTCATAGACATAAAAGGGAAAAACAGATGTCAACTAAAAGTATAGGAAGTTGACTGACTCATGAGAACATTGTGATTGTGGGTATTTAGAATGTAAAGATTGAGAACCAAATTATTTTGTATTACTTATAACCAAGTAACCATTTATCACTCATCTCTCTCTCACCTAACATCCTTTCAACCTGTAGGTCAAACTTTTGAAATTTATTAACAGACCACTGGCTAAAGCACAGAAACCCTAAAGCTAAGTTAGACTATCATTAACTATTGTCTAAAACCAACATCAGAATTTTTTTCCATTTTTGATACCCACTCACTTGACTATCCTTACAAATGAACTTGTAAAATGCCATTTTCTTCACAAATTTTGTTTGCAATGTGGCTTTACAAGTATATGTATCTACTTCCATATTGGGAAAGATAATGGAAGACATCCTGAATCTCTGAGCCCAGCTATAGTCATTCATATTCAGTTCAGTATAAGTCTATTATTTCTGATCCAGTAAAACACATGTCACATCAATATAAATGCACCCAAACACCTCTAAATGTCTACACTTATCTGTATTCAGTTAAACATAAATTCTTTTTTTTCTTTTTTTTCTTTTTTATTATATATGTGTGTTAGTTTCATGTATCAGCCATAGGTTCTCCTGTTCTCCCTTCTCCCACCCCCAGCCCTGCATTCCTCCCAACCCCTCCCCTCCATTCGGAACTCCTCCAGGGCAAAGACTCCCCTGGGGATTAAGCTCAACCTTGTAGATTCAGTACAGGCAAATCCAGACCCCTCCTTCCAGGCTGAGCAAAGAGTCCTCAAATATGCCCCAGGTAACATACAGACATTTCATGCAGTAAAGACAGGTCTGAGTCCCACTGCCTAGGTGTCTCCCAAACAGTTCAAGCTATTCATTTTTCTCACTTATAAAGAGAGACCTGATCCAGTTGGGGTCTCCTCAGCTTTTGGTTCATAATTCATGTGTTTCCATTAGTTTGGCTATTTGTCCCTGTGATTTTTCGAGTCTTGTTCTCAACAATTCTCACTCTTATAATTGCTCCTTTTTCTCAACAATTGGACTCCTAGAGCTCCACCTGGGGCTTGGCCAAGGATCCTTGTATCCACCTCCATCAGTTATTGGATGAGAGTTCTAGAACAACACTTAGGGTGTTTGGCCATCCAATCATAATACTAGGTCAGTTCTGGCTTTCTCTCGACCATTGCCAGTAGTCTACAGTGGATATGTCATTGTGGATTTCTGGGGACCTCTCTAGTACTTTGCTTCTTCCTATTCTCATGTGGTCTTCATTTATCATGGTCTGTTATTTGTTGTTCTCCCTTTCTGTTCTTGATCCAGCTGTGATCTCCTGCTCCCCTAAGCTCTCTTTCCCTTGAATCTTGCCCTTCATTAATAAGCCCTCTACTCTGACTCTACCATTAGACATGTCAATATGGATGGGGTAATTTCACAAGGCCTAATTCATATATGAAGTGCTATGGGAAATCTATGACTTCTAAGATGAGGTAAATGAGTTTGCAACAGGGCTATGGACATGGTGATTAACCATAAACACAAGAATATATTATCTATATAATGTATTAAATTACCTTATATTATATTATATCCATGCATTACTTTATACTTTAAAAAATAAAATTTTAAATTTTAAATGCCAATTATAAAATAACAACATGTTAAACATTCACAACTTCTTGAATTTATATATATTTCATGAAATTAAAAAGGAAACTTGTTGGAAAAAAGAGTTTCAATAGAAAAAAGTATAAAGATTAAAGTGAGTAATGTTGATGTAAGTGACTAAAATGTATTATGTACATGCATGAAACTCTCAAAGAATAAAGAATAAAGACTACTATAATATGGCTCATCAGATAAGGTTATTGATGTTCAACTTTGACAATCTGAGTGTGATCCGTGGAACACATATAAAAGTGGATGAAGACAATTAAATCTACAAAATTCTCCTCTAAACTTTATATATGTTCATAGTATGAACACACACACACACACACACACTCTTCCCTGTGTGAAATTCACTGGTGGATGGCAAACACACAGGAGCTCTATCATTGAAGAGAGCAGCATTCTCTATTACAAGTAAACCTTCTATGAACATACTTGAACCTGTGCCATTGTGGTGTGATTAAGCATCATTTACGTATATGCCCAAGAGGTATATCCAGATCTGGTGGTAAACGGATTTCCAGTTTTCTGAAAACTGCCACACTAACTTCCAAAGTGGCTGTACAAATGTTCACACCCACCAAAAATGGAGGAGTGTTTCCCTTGTTCCACATCCTATCCACTGTGAGATGTTGCCTGTCTTTTGATCTTAGTCATTCTGACAAGTATAAGATAGAATGTCAGAGTCATTTTGATTTGCATTTCCTTAATGACTAAGTATACTGAACATCGTCTTAAGTGTTTCTCAGTTCTTTGAGATTCTTCTGTTGAGAATTATCTGCTTAGATCTGTAGCCCATTTATAGTTGGATTATTTGGTTTGTTTATCTAGTTTCCTAAATTCTTTATGTATTTTAGAAATCAGAACTCTGTTACATGTAGAGTTGGGGAAGAGATTTCCCCATTCTGTAGGCTGCTGTTTTATTCTATTATTGGTGATCTTTGCCTTATACAAACTTTTTAATTTCATGAGGTCCCATTTGTTAATTGTCCATGTTAGTGCCTGTGCTATTGATGTTCTGTTCAGCATGTTGTCTCCTTTGCAAATGTGTTCCTAAACAGCAATGGGAAGGTAGGAGTGGATTGCTGTGTAGAAAGAGAGTGGGATGGGTAGGAGCGATGGTAGGAGAAGAGGGATGGGAAACTGCAGCCTGGGTGTAAAATAAATACATTTTTTTTAAAGAAGAAAATAGACTCTCCCTCTCCCAGCCTATTACTTTAGTCGTTAACAGTCTATGCCTCTTAAAATCCTTCCACTCAGCCTGAGAGTGGTGATGCATGAATTTAATTCCAGCCCTTAGGAGGCAGAGGCAAGCAGATCTCTGTGAGTTCGAGGCCAGCCTGGGCTAAAGAGTGAATTCCAGGAAAAGGCGCAAAGCTACACAGAGAAACCCTGTCTTGGAAAAAAATCCTTCCACTCAGGCTTTTGTAATGAACCCTGAAACTTGGGGGGATAAGTATGCTAAAGATAGCTCATTTAGGTTGTAACATTCAGTAATTTATTCATCTCTACAAGTTAACCTCTTGTGGGCATCTTAGTTAAGCACTTTGTGTATCAAAAGAACCTTCTCTGATGAGGACTGACAGATACACTAATCTGTGGGTATAAAAATGAGACATTGGAGCTTGTCTAACACTGTTCCCATTTAGTGGGGTAATAACAGTATACTTCCCTCTGGAGTCTATGATCTATCTACTAACATGCATGGGCAACAAATGATACTGGTAAAACTGAATGCTCACATGTCCCACAAAGAAGAAGGATAATGAATATTCATCTATCAGGTTGTATAAAATTAATTCCAGATGGATCACAGATTTAAAAGTAGAACCTGAAACACTGAAATGTCTAGCAGAAAACATAGTTATTGCCACATATTATATAGTTGGAGGAAAGAATTTTCTGAATAGGACTCCATTTGGCAAGTATCAAGTCCAATAATCGACATGTGGGATTTCATAAAACTAAAAAGCTTCTGCACAGTTAAAGGAACAATCAGCCAGATGAAGCACAGGATCACAGAACAGAAAAGGATTAAAGCCAGCTATTTATATGATACACAATTAATATCCAGAGTATATAAACCATACAGAAATATAAGGAATAAAAGAAAAAACTCACACACCAAAGAACAATTCCAAAAATGGGGCTGAGGCCTAAACAACACAGAGAGTTCTCAAGAGAAGAAAACAAGGGGTAAAAATTATCTGGAAAATGTTCACTGTCACTATAAGTAGAGAAATGAAAACCAAAGCATCTCTGAGACTTCTTATCCAGTCACTATGGCCAGAATCACCAAATATGGGACCACAAATACTGTAAAGGGCTGGAGAAAAGTGAACTCATATTGGTGTACAGAGAAACTGGGAGCTCATGTTGCCACTACAGAAATCAGAGTGGAGAATTCAAAAAATCTAGCAATAAATCTACCTGATGACCTGGGATCCAGATATAATATTTGTTTGTGTATGCCCAAATCATTCAGCATACTACTTCACAGAAAAATGCTCACACATTTTTGTTATTGTTTTGCTTGCAATACCCAGGATTGGGAATGAAATAAACATATTTCAACTAATGAATGCAAGATGAAAATATGGATTGTATTCATTATAAAGTAATATTCAGTTCTATAAAGCAAAATTGCATACCTCTCATGTAAACAGATGGAACTATAAATTATTATATTGAGTGATATATCTCAGACCAGACAGACAAATGTCACATGTTCTGATTTATTGGAGGCTCCTAACTTCAAATCTTCAAATGCCAATGCATTATCCACATAGAACTGCAGGAACCATGAAAGTAAAATGGAGACATTGCTGTGGATGGGGTGTGGAGAAAGAAGAATAGTGGCGTCTGAGCGATATGAGTGGGGAAATGGGAGAGGAGATCCATAATTAGGATGTGGAAGGGAGACAAACAAGAAAAAGAAGCTAAGAGGCTAAAAGAAAAGGAAGGGTGTCTAGAAAAATGTGAGGAAACTCACTATTAACTGGATTCCAAATTACAAATAACTATACTACATGTATTTATATGTAGTGATATGCAAAAATAGTTTAAATGAAATTTTGTTATTTGCTCTGGCGATGTTTCCTCCCATAGCCAAATACCACCTACTAAAAATTCCAACAGTCAAGAGGAGACCTATTTTGAATTGGTGGTCAAGGTTGCACAGTTGACTCACAAAAGAAAACTGCCCAGAGCTAGCAAAGTCATGAATTCTGAGGAGAACCCACAAATACCCCTCCAATAGGCCTGCATAATTTCTTACTACATTGTATATATTTGTCTCTCTACCTTTTGATAAATGTAGTCCTTATCCTCTTTAGGGAAAATTTTCTTTGCAAAAGACAGTGATAGTTACAGAAATTCACAACCAGGCAATGACTGGTTGCAGGCCCTGTGTCAATGGCTAGACCAACATAACAAGTCTGATACATAAGACTCAGGGAAACTGGGAGAGAAGAGGCTGGAATAGAGCAAGTTCAACAATGTCTGTCCACCAATGATACAAAATTCAAAAATACATTAGCTGTTACACCAATGAATCTGAATGGTCTCAGTTTGTCTTCAGTACATGTATGAATCTGACAGTAATAGGTGCTAATGCCAGTAAAGAAATAAACTTGCCAGTAAGGACAAGTGGGCAAAGTACAATGGCTTCCTTATTCCATGTCATTTAGATAAGCTGCCACCAAAAATTGTCACCCATTCTTAAGGTGGACACCCCATCTCAAAAGATTTAGATTTAAGTTGGGTCTTCTCACTTCAAATGACTCAATCAAGGAAAAAAAAAAGCCTTCACAAGTGTGTCCCACCATTAGGTTTTAGTTAATTCCAGACATAGTCAAGTTTACAATGCATAATAGGCAATGCTTATTAATGTATTTCCTAAATACTAGTTGCACTGCTAAACAGCTTATAGAAAGACAATATTACTCTAATTCTAAAACCAGGTATCCTTAAAAAAAAAAAGACAAATCTGCAGGCTAAGATTTCTGACCTCACTAGAAGCAAAAAAATTCTCAATACATAATTTCAAAGTAAATAAAGAGGTTCAATAAACAAATTATGTTGGAAATGGAATGATAGGACTGAAGGATAGAGTGTTGTACACTATTTAAGCAGACCTAGGTTCAGGTTCCAGCACTTGCCTTGAAATTAACAAAAACATATAAATCAAAGACCTCAATGTCTTACCTGAAATGCTAAAGCTGTTAGTGGAAAATATATTCAGTACTCAAAAGGACATCACTGTTGGTATAAACTTTTAAAATAGAACTCCATTAACTCAGAAATAAAGACCAGCTATTAACAAATGGCACCACTTAAAATGTTTCAGGACAGCAAAGACACAAGGGACTGATTGAAGGGAAAGCACAAAAAGTAGAGGAAACCTTTGCCAACAAAACATTGCATCTGATAGAGAATTGCATACAGGAAAATACTGTGTTGCAAGAAATGATTTCTGACTACACTTTTAAAAATTATCCTGTGTAATGTCATTTTCAGAGCCACCATAACTCTGCATAGCCCTGTCTCTCCTGGACCTCACTATATAGATCAGCTTGGCCTGGAACTCATGGAGTGAATTCTGCCATTGCCTCTTGACAGATAGGACTAAGACCTATCTTTATGGACAGCAAGATGGTCCAGTGTGTAAACTGCTTCTTATAGAAAATTGACCACCTCAGTTTGATTCCAGGACTCATGTAGCTTTTGAAAGAAAAACTACTTCCACTAGATTACCTCTGTCATCCATATTCACATTGTGACATGTGCTTACCCACACTTGTACTGACCTACATCATGCACATACTTAATCATAAATAGTTTTTTCTCTGAAAGTGCAAATATGTGTTTTTTTCCAAACTTTTGAAAAGTACATACTTTGCTGGATAGACTCAGGTCATCATGACCAAACCTAAAGTCATCATGGTTAGGAAATCTGTATTTTAAAGAAAAGCCACCATGATTTGGCTATAGGCAATAGCCTAACTATGGCAAGTTTGTACCTGAACAGGGTGCTACTGCTGTGACAGACAAGACTGTGTTGTTTGGGGGAGTTGTAGAAGGACTTTAGAACTTTGTCTATAAAAGACATTGTTATGAAGAGCTCAATGAACTGTTCTGTTGGAAATTAAGGAGATGAGAATATTGAGAGTACTGAATACAATGACGTCCTGGCTTGTGAAGTTTCGGATGGAATCAAAGATGCTACCTGGCCATTTGCATTAAGATTTAGTAGTTCTAGGCCATGCAGCAGTGACCCAAAACTACACAGTGAAACCCAAACCCTGTCTTGGAAATAAAAAAGAATCAGCTGTGGTTAACAAAACATCCAAACTACTAAAGTGAACACTTTGCTTTGCTCGATTATTGGATGCTGGCCACCTAGGGCTAAACAAATAAGCAGTTTTAATGAATGAGTGACCTGCAGCACCATGGAGGTGCAGACTTCCGAGAAGTGTTTTCTCCTGATCAGCAGATAGAATTGTGCTCTAGAAATAGACAAGTTTGAACCTCCTGTTGGCTATTGATTTTTACTAATTTAAGAGTCACCCAAGTGACACTGGTTTAAAGGCCTGGGGGAGCCATGGAGAGCAGCTGAAGCTTGCCACTGTATGGCATTGGTGGAGGCCTTGAAGAAAGCCCAGTGTTATAGCAATGAACATGTGTTACCAGGCCAGTCATCATTGTAGCTTAAAAAGTTCATGGCTGTGCTAGAGTGATGATTGCTTTCCTCCTCTGGTTGCACACATGGCATTTTTTAGGACTGTGAAGGTCAGCTGGTAAGGATAAAGTTTGTTAGATACCAAGTTGTTTCTCCATGATCTCTGGCTCAAATATGTGGTATGTTAAGCACTACGGTATATAATCAATATTAAAGGATATTCTTAAACAATCATAAAGCCATCTGGGGTTCTTTGGAATTTCATTAGCTGACAACACCAAAAAAGTTCACCATTCCTTGAACAGGCTCTGTTTGCCCTACTATGGTATCTAAATGGGGTTTGGGAACCCATTATGTTAAAACCATATTGAAACTCTTGTCTTTTTTTAATTCAATATTTTTTTAGTTTTCAGTACAGCCCTATTGCAATTTCCCATTTGTCCTCACCTCCCAGGTTCCCCTCAATTTGCCCATATCCACTCTACCTCTGGTTTGCTTCAGAAAAGACCAGGCCTCACAGGTACATCAAGAGAATGCAGCATTACAAGATACAATAAGAATGGCACCAACCATCGAATCAAGGTTTTGTGAGAACACTCAGTAGGATTAACATAGGAAAAATGGTCATCCACTCAAAACCAACCTAATAATTCACTGCACTTCTAATAAAAATTCCAACACATTTCTTTAGAGACATTAAAAGGACAATACCTAAATTCAATGGGAAAAAAAAATGGAGGATACATGAAACAATACTGAACAATAAAAGAACTGCTGTTGGTGTCACCATACCTGATTTCAGGCTGTGCTAAAGAGTCATAGTAATAAAAGCTACATAGTATTGACATAAAATCAGACATGTTGCTTCATTTAAACTCTTTACATTTGTGTGTGTATATATATACATGGAAGCTCTAAAATGTAGTTTTTTAAAGATTTTTTTCAAAAGGTCCTTATCACTATTTGCCCCACACACATTTCCTCCTGTAACATATCCCCGATCCTCCACCACATGTAATAATTTCTTATTCATGAGACCTCTTTTGCTACTGTGATCCTGATGTCCTTTCTACCCTCCCTTGGAAGTTATCCATGGTCCTTATTTATTATTATTATTATTATTATTATTATTATTATTATTATTATTATTATATTTGTATTTTAATTTTACACATCAGCCCTGGGTTCCCCTGTCCTCCTTCTTTCTGTCCCCAACCCCAACTTCCCCCCATCCCCTTCCCTCCATTCCCACCTCTTCTAGGGCCAAGATTCCCCTGGGGGTTCATTTAACCCTGGTGGATTCAGTACAGGCAGGTTCTGTCCCCTCTTTCCAGACTGAGCAAAGTGTCCCTGTGTAAGCCCAAGGTTCCAAACAGCCAGCTAATGCACTAAGGACAGGTCCCGGTCCCACAGCCTGGATGCCTCCCAAACAGTTCAAGCTATTCAATTGTCTCACTTATGCAGAGGGCCTGATCCAGCTGGGGGCTCCACAGCCCTTGGTTCATAATTCATATGCTTCCATTCATTTTGCTATTTGTCCCTGTGCATTTTGCAATCTTGGTCTCAACAATTCACACTCTCACAGTCCCTCCTCTTTCTCAACAATTGGACACCTGGAGCTGCACCAGGGGCCTGGCTGAGGTTCTCTGCATCCACTTCCATCACTTATTGGATGAGAGTTCAGTTCGACTGTTAGGGTGTTTGGCCATCTGATCACCAGATGAGGTCAGATCAGGCTTTCTCTTGACCATTGCCAGCAGTCTACAGAGGATATATCATTGTGGATATCTGGGAACCTCTCCAGCACTCTGCCTATTCCTGTTCTCATGTGGTCTTCATTTAATGGTCTGTTATTCCCTGTTCTCCCTTTCTGTTCTTCTTCCAGCCATGATCTCCTGTTCCCTCAAGCTTTATTTCCCTCAAACCTTGCCCTTCATTACTCCCACTGTATTCCAGGTTGGTCATGTATATCTCAACAATTTGTCTGTCATTGGGTGATCCCTGTATCTTTCCTAGGGTCCCGTTTTCTAGGTAGCCTCCCTGGAGTTGTGTAGCAGACTAGTCATCTTTGTTTTACAACTAGTATCCTCCTATGAGTGAGTACATACCATGTTTGTCCTTCTGAGTCTGGGTTACCTCACTCAGGATGATTGTTTCTAGATCTATCCATTTTCCTGCAATCCTCACGATGTCATTGTTTTTCTCTGCTGAGTAGTACTCCATTGTGTATATGTACCACATTTTCTTTATCCATTCTTCAGTTGAAGGGTATCTAGGTTGTTTCCAGGTTCTAGCTATTACAAACAATGCTGATATGAACATAGCTGAGCAAATGCCCTTGTGGTATGATTGAGCATTCCTTGGGTATATGCCCAAGAGTACTACAGCTGGGTCTTGGGGGAGATTAATTCCCAATTTTCTAATGAAGTGCCATATTGATTTCCAAAGAGGCTGTAAAAGATTGCATTCCCACCAGCAGTGGAGGAGAGTTCACCTTGCTCCACATCTTCTCCATCATAAGCTGTCTTCTCTGTTTTTGATCTTAGCCATTCTGACAGGTTTAAGGTGGTATCCCAGATTCCTTTTGATTTACATTTCCTGGATAATTAGGGATGTTGAACAATTACATCAATGTCTTTTAGCCATTTGAAATTCCTCTGTTGAGAATTCTCTGTTTAGTTCTATAGTCCATTTCTTAATTGCACTATTGGACATTTTGATGTCTAATTTCTTCATTTCTTTATATGTTCTGGATATCAGCCCTCTGTCAGATGTGGGGTTGGTGAAGACCTTTTTCCATTCTGTAGGCTGTCGTTTGTCTTGTTGACCATGTCCTTTGCTCTACAAAGGCTTTTCAGTTTCAACAGGTCCCATTGATCAATTGTTTCCCTCAGTGTCTGTGCTACTGGTATAATATTTAGAAAGTGATCTCTGGTGCCAATGCATTCAAGATTACTTCCTACTTTCTCTTCTATCAGGCTCAGATTAACTGGATTCATGTTGAGGTCTTTGATCCACTTGGACTTAAGTTTTGTGCAGGGTGACATAAATTGATCTATTTGCAGCCTTCTACACATTGACTTCCAGTTATGCCAGCATGATTTGTTGAAGATGCTTTCTTTTTCCATTGTACATTTTTGGCTTCTTTGTCCAAAATTATATGTTCATAGGTGTACAGGTTAATGTCAATGTCTTCAATTTGAATCCATTGGTCCACATGTCGGTTTTTATGCCAGTACAAAGCTGTTTTTATTACAGTAGCTTGGTAATAGAGCTTGAGATTGGGGATTGTGTTGTCTCCAGAGGTAGTTTTATTGTACAGGATTCTTTTGGCTATCCTGGGCTTTTTGTTTTTCCATATGAAGTTGAGTATTATTCTTTCCAGATCTGTGAAGAATTGTGTTGATAATTGGATGGGGATTGCATTGAATCTGTAGATTGCTTTTGGTAAGATCGCCATTTTTATTATGTTAATTGTCTCTTTCTATGAGCATGGGAGATCTTTCCATTTTCTGACATCTTCTTCAATGTCTTTTTTCAGGGACTTAAAGTTATTGTCATATAGGTCCTTCACATGCTTAGTTAGAGTAACCCCAAGGTATTTTATATTATTTGTGGCTATTATAAATGGTGATGTATCTCTGATTTCCTTCTCAGCCAGTTTGTCTATTGTATATAGGAGGGCTACTGATTTTTTTGAGTTGACCTTGTATCCTGCTATGTTGCTGAAGGTTTTTATTAGCTGTATCAGTTCCGTGGATGAATTTTTGTGGTCACTCATGTATACTATCATGTCATCTGCAAATAGGGAGAGCTTGACTTCTTCCTTTCCTATTTGTATCCCCTTAATCTCCTTATGTTGTCTTATAGCTCTGGCTAGAACTTCAAGTACTATATTGAATAAGTATGGGGAGAGGGGACAACCTTGCCTTGTTTCCTGATTTTAGTGGTATTGCTTTGAGTTTCTCTCCATTTAATTTGATGTTGGCTGGTGGCTTGCTGTAGATTGCCTTTATTATGTTTAGGTATGTTTCCTGTATTTCTGATCTCTCCAAGACCTTTATCATGAAGGGGTGTTGGATTTTGTCAAATGCCTTTTTTGCATCTAGTGAGATGATCATGTTTTTTTTTTTTCTTTTGAGTTCATTTATATGGTGTAATTCATTGAAGGACTTTCGTTTGTTGAACCACCCTTGCATCCCTGGGATGAAGCCTACTTGATCATGGTGCATAATTGTTTTGATGTGTTATTGGAGTCTGTTTGCCAGTATTTTATTGAGTATTTTTGCATCAATGTTCATGAGGGAGGTCAGTCTGTAGTTCTCTTTCTTTGTTGCATCTTTGTTTGGTTTAGGAATCAGGGTAATTGTAGCCTCATAGACCGAGTTTGGAAATATTCCTTCAGCTTCCATTGTGTGGGAAAATTTAAAGAGTATTAGTATTAAGTGTTCTTTGAAGATCTTGTAGAATTCTACACTGAAACCATCTGGTCCAGGGCTTTTTTTTTGGTTGGGAGACTTTAATGACTGATTCTACTTCCTTAGGGGTTATTGGACTATTTAAATGGTTTATCTGGTCTTGATTTAACTTAGGTATGTGGTACCTATCCAGACAATTATCCATTTGTTTTAGATTTTCCAGTTTTGTGGAGTAGAGGTTTTTGAAGTATGACCTGATGATTCTCTGGATTTCCTCATTGTCTGTTGTTATGTCACCCTTTTCATTTCCAATTTTTTTTAGTTTGGATGCTCTCTCTCTGTCTTTTGGTTAGTTTGGATAAGGGCTGGTCTATCTTGTTGATCTTCTCAAAGAACCAACTCTTTGTTTCATTAATCCTTTTTATTGTTCTCTTTATTTCTCTTTTATTGATTTCAGCCCTCTATTTGATAATTTCCTGGTGTCTTTTCCTCCTGAGAGACTTTGCTTCTTCCTGTTCAAGGGCTTTCAGGTGTGCTGTCAAGTCACTAGCATGAGATTTCTCCAGCTTCTTTATGTGGGCATTTAGTGCTATGAATTTCCCTCTTAGCACTGCTTTCATAGTATCCCATAAGTTTGGGTATGTGGTATATTCATTTTCATTGATCTCTAAGAAGTCTTTAAATTCTTTCTTCATTTCTTCCTTAACCCATTGGTGATTCAGTTGAGCATTATTCAGTTTCCATGAGATTGTAGGATTTCTGTAGTTGTTTTGTTGTTGTTGTTATTGTTGTTGTTGTTGTTGAAATCTAACTTTAAACCTTGTTGGTCCAATAGTACACAGGAGGTTATTCCAATTGTTTTGTATCTGTTGAGTTTTGCTTTGTGGCCAAGTATGTGGTCAATTTTAGACAAGGTTCCATGGGGTGCTGAGAAGAATGTATATTCTTTTTTGTTCAGGTGGAATGTTCTGTAGATATTGATTTAGTCCATTTGAGCCATAACATGAGTTAAGTCCATTATATCACTGTTAAGTTTCAATTTGGCAGTTCTGTCCAGAGGTGAAAGTGGGGTGTTGAAGTCTCCCTCTATTAATGTGTGGGGTCTTATATGTGATTTAAGCTTTAGTAATATTTCATTTACATATGTGCGTGCCCTTGTGTTTGGGGCATAAATGTTCAGAATTGAGACTTCATCTTGGTATTTCTTTCCTGCGATGAGTATGTAATGTCCTTCATCATCTCTTTTGGATTAATTTTAGTTTGATGTCTATTTTGCTGGATATTAGGATGGCTACACCAGCTTGCTACTTAAGACCATTTGATTGGAAAGTCCTTTCCCAGCCTTTTATTCTTAGGAGGTGTCTGTCTTTGAATTTGAGGTATGCAGCAGAAATATGGGTCCTGTTTTCATATCCATTCTGTTAGTCTGTGTTTTTTTATAGGTTAATTAAGTCTATATTAATGACCAGTGATTGTTCATTCCTATTATTATTTTTATTTTTTGGTGGTAGTGTGTGTGTGTACTTCTCTTCTTTGGGGTTTACTGCTGTGGTGTTATCTATTTCCTGTGTTTTCGTTGGTGTATCAGCCTTCATTAGGTTGGAATTTTCCTTCTAGTGTTTTCTGTAGGGCTGGGTTTGTGGATAAGTATTGTTTAAATCTGGTTTTGTCTTGGAAGATCTTGTTCACTCCATCTATGATGATTGAAATGTTGCTGGGTATATTAGTCTAGGCTGGCATCCATTGTCTCTTAGTGTCTGCATTACATCTGTCCAGGTCCTTCTGGCTTTCAAAGTCTCCATTGAGATATCAGGTGTTATTCTGATGGGTTTGCCTTTATAAGTCACTTGGCCTTTTTCCTTTGCTGCCCTTAATATTCTTTCTTTATTCTGTACATTTAGTTGTCTAATTATTATGTGGCGAGGGGACTTTTTTTTGGGGGGGTCTAGTCTGTTTGTTGTTCTATAGGCTTCTTGTATCTTTATAGGCATTTCCTTCTTTATCTTGGGAAAGTTTTCTTCTATGATATTGTTAAATATATTTTCTGTGCCTTTGAGTTGGTATTCTTCTCCTTCCTCAATCCCTATTATTCCTAGGTTTGGTCTTTTCATGGTGTCCCAAATTTCTTGGACATTTTGGGTCATGACTTTGTTAGTTTTAGTGTTTTCTATGACTGATGAATCTATTTCTTCTACCGTATCTTCAACACCAGAGATTTTCTCTTCCATCTCTTGCATTCTGTTGTTATACTTGCATCTGATCCTGTTCGTGTACTCAGATTTTGTATTTCAAGTATTCCTTCTGCTAGTGTCTTCTTCATTTTTTCTATATCCCTCTTCAGGTCTTGGACTGTCTCCCTTGCTTTTTCATGATTTTCTTTCAGGGACTTATCCTTTTCTTCTGCTTTAATTGTCCTTTCCTCTAATTTTTTTTTTATAGTGTTATTCCCATTTTTTGTTTGTTCCTCCACTTTATTTTTGATTTCTTCTATATAAGGCTCTAGCCTCTTCATGATGTTACTTATAAGGTTGTTTTCTTCTTCTTCTTCTTCTTCTTCTTCTTCTTCTTCTTCTTCTTCTTCTTCTTCTTCTTCCATTCTGTGATTTTCAGGTCTAGCTGTTGGAGAAAGGTTAGGTTCTAGTGATGCTGTATTGCTCTTTATTTTGTTGTATGTACTTCTGCCTTGACGTCTGCCCATCTCCTTGTCAGTTCGTTCTTGTTCTTATCAGTGTACTTGGTTCAGACAGAGCTGACAGATTTAGGGAGCCTCTCTCTGGTCCAGATGGAAGCTCTGGGCCAGATGGGAGCTCTGGCCCATATGAGAATGCTGGCCAGATAGGAGCTGGGGAGCTTGACTCTGAGTCTCAGGAAGTCCCTGGAGTCTCCTTATCTTGTCCAGATGGGAGTTCCTGTTGTCCAGATGGGAGCTTATGTTGTCCAGATCAGAGTTCCAGGATAGGATGGAAACTCTGGTCTAGATGTTAGTTCTGGGGCTGATAGTAGTTAGGGGCTCTCTGGTCCAGAGGGGAGTTCTGGGGCTGATGGGAGCTAGGGGCTGGTCTCTGAGTTTCAGGAAATGTGTGGGGTCTTAGGCAAATGGCTGTGGGGGCAGGGTGTGAATACCCCAGGGTCTGCCTGCAGTCTTGGAAAAGGGGAGCCTTCCTGCAGGTCCTGACCAATGGCCAGAAACTGGGCAGGTCCTCCTGAGATGGCTGGTGCCCAGGGGTGGGAACCAGAGGTGGTTGCCTCTCTGACTACAATCCCAGGCACTCACCTCTGGTCCAGATGGGAGTTCCAGGGTAGGATGGAAGCTGGGGGCTGGTTTCTAAGTCTCAGGAAGTGGCTGGGGTCTCGGGCAGATGGGTGTGGGGGCAGGGTGTGGACGTTGTAGGGTTCACCAGAGGGTCTTGGAGAGGGGGAACCTTCCCGGAGGGGATGGGGGGTCCTGCACTATGGCCAGAACCTGGGGCCCAGTTGGACAGTTGGACAGGTCTTCCCCGGAGTGGCTGGTGCCTCAGGCTGTGACCCAGGTGAGGGCCTCTCTGAGTGTGACCCCAGGCACTCACCTCTGGTGCAGGTGGGAATTCCAGGGCAAGATGGAAGCTGGGGGCTGGTCTCTGAGTCTCAGGAGTGGCTGGGGTCTTTGGAAAATGGGTGTGGGGACAGCATGTGGACACTGCAGAGTCTGCCTGCAGTCTGGGAAAAGGGGAGCCTTCCCACAGGGCCTGCCCATTGGCCTGAAACTGGGGCCAAGTTGGGCAGGTCTTCCCGGGATGTCTTGTGCCCAGGGGACCCAGGGGCAGTTGCCTATCTTTGACTAAAACCCCAGCCACTCCTGGTCCTTATTTTAAATCTTTTTTTTTTTCAAGACAGGGTTTCTCTGTGTAGCTTTGCTCCTTTCCTGGAACTCACTTGGTATACCAGGCTGGCCTTGAACTCACAAAGATCTGCCTGACTCTGCCTCCCGAGTGCTGGGATTAAAGGTGTGCACCACCACCATACAGACTTTGAAGGATTCATCTTTATTAATCTTTATTCTGATTTCATTGGATGTAGCTTTACCATGCTTTCTTCAGAAAACTTTGTTCTCAAATACAATGAAATTAAAGTATCTTTATTAGTTCCTTTGTTATAACTGACATTTATAGGGCAAAACCTTTATGTGTCATTGATCTTTCAAAAATCTCATGATATTTCAAGTTAGCTCTCTCTGCTTCCTCTCTGTGGTTTGAAATATAACTTGCTCATCTAGGCACATACCATTCCCACTCATGAAATGGAAAAAGTAGAAATTATGTTTTGATTCTATTATTTTAATTTTATTTACTATTTATTTATTCTTGTTGTTGTTGAGACAAGGTCTCAATATGTAATCTTAGATGGCCAGGAGTGTGCTATATAGACCTGGCTAGAGTTAAACTCAAAATGAACTATCTGCCTCCACCTCTAAAGTATTAGAATTAAATGTCACCATGCCTGGAATTTGATACTGAAATTTTAATTGTTAAAGTAATTCATGATAAAAGTAAAAAGCACAGTTAAAATGAGGGAAAAATTCTGGGCCCATTGGAGCACACATGTAGTTCTATCATTAAAGAAATAATAGCCAAATGATTACTACCAGTTTGAGGACACCCTAGGTTACAGAGTAAGACAATTTATGTCTGTTTGGAGTAGCCAAGATTACTGATGAAAAATATAAATTTCCTTTCAAAGTCACATTTTTAATTTTACAAATCTTTCTCTTCCATGATTTCATAGTGCACAGTTCAGATTTTCCAATTTCAAAGGTCATTCAATATTTCTTTATAAATTTCCTTTTCCCATGTAGTCTTTGATCATGTATTATTAGGTCAATATCATGTTACATTTACTTTAAAAATGGAATGTATGTATATTCATATTCAGTGGTTCATCTAGATTTTTTGTTTGTTTGAATTTTCAGTAGGGATCTAACTTACAATGGCATATGAGTGAATAGGATTGCAGAAGAGATGATTCAGCTGTTAAAAGCAACTGCTGTACTGCAAGAGGGATGAAATCCAGTTCCCAGCCCCATGTCAGGAATCTCATATCTGCATATAACTCCCATTCTCGGAGCACACAGATCAACTGCACTGCATTAAAACCTTTATATGTATGTTTACCTACACACACACACACACACACACACACACACACACACACACACACACAAACACACACACAGAGTGAGAGCGTGAGAAAAACACACACAGAGAAAGAGAGAGACAGAGAGAGAGAGAACACACATACATAATTAAAAATAGAAAAATCCTGTTAATGCTGATGGCATATACCTTTACTTTCAGCCCTCAAGAGGCAGAAGTTAGTTGATCTCTTTGAGATTAACTCAAGTTTGGTCCACAAACTGCATTCCCTGGGCAGCAAGCTCTAGCCAGTTCGACTGCTTCAAAAATAAATAATAAAAATAATTAAAATAAAATCAAAGCAATGATTTTTTAAGTGAGTAAAGAAAATTCATCATTGAATGGTAACCCAAGGCTTTTATGAAAACAGCAATCATTATTTCCATGGTAAAAATTTCACTTTAACTGAATACACTTGAAATTTTAAAAATAAGAAAATAAGTTCAACCTCATTAATGCAAAATGTTTTAAATATAGCATCTTTTAATTGTTAATGATTTATCCTGCCAGTACTTCATGTGACTAGCATTTTGTATCTTCCCTATTTTGGGTTGCATTCTTTCTAAGCAGTCTTTCCTAAGCAGATCTAAAGTAGGATATAAATTAAGATTATGTAGTCCATATTGCTCACAAAAACATCTTGAATTTGAACCTGATCAATTTATGCAGGTAGTTATGAAAACCCTCCTTTTCTATACTAGCAAAAGGAAAGCTTAAAGCTCGTAGTTGCCTGCCTTACATCATTAGTTTCAGAAAAGATTACTGAGCCCCTTCAGCCTGGCAAACATGCACACATGCATGATTACAGGGAGCTGTTGGCTCACTAACATAGGCTGGGGGTTGGGAGTGTGATGAGTCAAGTCAGTGCAGAAGCAGGTCCAGCTCAGAGGAGAGGGAGACAAAGATGCCTGTAGCATTCACCTGATGAATGGTCAGGAGGACAATGCAGCAACCAGGTCAGCTCCCTCTGGGCCCTCTTGTGTGTTTCATAGATAGACATCATCTTTTCACATTAGAACATTGTTGTATAGATCTACTGTCTTTGGCTCTGAAGAATCAGATCTGAAAGCTGTCAGATCAAGACCTTCCTTCCTTTGTTCTTCCCTGCATTGTCCTGGCCACACAGTGCTCTTCCCATTCATTGCTCCTTCAATCTGTCCTGTCATTTTACCTTGATATTCTTCCAGGGTGAATATTAACATTTGAAAGACCAGGCAGTATTATGGATTATTTGTGTGTGGGAGTACGGGTTAATGACAAACAGAAATGAGTATTTCTTCTGGTATAGGGATGTTGCACAAAGTCAGCATTCTGAAGAGGAATTAAATTTGGTGCCATGCAATGAAGGATGTAAAAGGATGAAAGTACTTAAGAGTTAACATATACCTTAGACGCAGAGTGGCGGCACCACAGACCATGGTGGTTTGCACCTGCAAGTTTTAGAAGGATCAAGTAAGTAGGATTTCTGATGCTAGGATAGTTATAATAAAGGAATGAGATTTTCAAAAAAAGTGACTGTGGAGAAGTAGACAGAATGAATTGAGGTGTGTGTGTGTGTGTGTGTGTGTGTGTGTGTGTCTGTCTGTCTGTCTGTCTGTCTGTGTGTTACACTTGAGGATCACAAGTGAGGAGTGAGCATGTCTGCAGAATGGCCAGTGTATGGAAAGGCAGAGTTTCTTTTGCATAAACAGCTACAATCTCAAGTGGTACAAAATAATACTTTTCTATGATCTTGTCAGGTGATCTACTTTAAACATTGTGAACATGCTTTGGTGTTATGTATTTCTTATTTATTAGTATATATTTTTGAAATGTTGTCCTTATAAGATAAGAGACTGATTATTTGTGAAATACATAGTTTTGATAAGTCATCTGTTTTATGTTTATAAGATATACAAATGGTATGGAGAATTTGTCTTTAGGCACCCTCTGAAAGACAATCCACAGAGGTGTGTTCTTTTTCTGTTTGTTTGTTGGGGATTTGGGATATTTTTTGTAATTATACTTTGTTTTTCATTTTAAAACAGTGTAGGTATTCAAATTTTTTTGGTTAACTGATATTTGATCCTTTTCTAATATAATATATCATGATTACATTTTTCCTTCCTTTTACTCCTCCCAGTTCTTTCCCACCTCTCCATGTCTGGGTCCATGTTCATGCTTTAATTGGAGTCTGTGTGGATATCCATGGCCCAAATTACCACAGGGAATCATACGATTTATGGGTGTTGAAATCTGAGGGCTGTGCTGAGACAGCCCCACTCTTCACTGGCCCTGAGATGGCAGGCCCTGCACCTGATTAGGCTCAGCATGAGAAGATCTGGCCCCACCCCTCATAGGACAGCCTGACCCAACACCCAGGAGATATGTTATCTCTCCTCACCACCATCTGAGTCAAGGCACCAATGTTATTACTTAAGCGGCGCTAGGAACACATCCCGAACAGGACAAGACCACAGAAGAGTTTTATTAAAGAGGATAGAGGTGACAGGCCTGCGTGAAACACACGTGGGTGAGGAGATAAGGGGGCTCATGCAAGATGGCACCGGCTTTTTAAAGGTTGGGCCGCGCATGCGTACAGGGACTCCTGTGGGTACTCCACGCATGCGCGTAGATTACATGACTGCACGCGCACTTTATGCAACCACGTAAGGCCACAGAGTCCCGGTCCTGTGAGATGTCTGACCCTGAGATGGCTATTCTGAACTGGAAATAGTTAGGTGGTCCGACGGGCAAGCCCAACCGTGTGGACATGTAATCTCTATCATTCCAGACTCTCATGTTTTAAAAAAGAAAAAAAAAACGTGGATAGATGGGTATGGGACACCGTTTCTCTCAAAGACTGCTTCAGGCTGAATGGTGGACTTTGGCTGTTTTTTGGGGGAGATGGGGAAGCTGTCTCCTGAAGTTCTGGGATGAAATCCTGTAGCTGTGTTCATCCTTCATGGTGTGGCTGGTCCAAGGATGAGATCCTACAGCTGTCAGTCCACCATGGTGTGGCTGGGACCCTTCTATCTGACAAGACACTGGTGACATAAAAAGCTTAGAGAAAAGACTCATTATTATTTTATTTTTGGAGTTGCCGTTTATCTGAGGTAGATCTATCTGGTCTGTCTGGTTGGAGACATGTTAAAGGTGGCTGTGATGTTTCAGTACTCTGCTTAATTTTTACCTGAGACAAGCCTTATTTAAGGTAGTTTATTTAAGGCACCTGTTTGTTTTGCTAGTTTAGCGTTTGGGAAGCACAGGTGATCAGTTGCTGAGAATTGAACAGTGATAGATTGTTATAGATCATGGCCCTGTCTGTATGCACATGAGAAACACAGGTGGTAACTTTGAAATGAGACAATGAGCTCTTATCTTAGTTGGAAATCCTCATTAAGTAACTCTGAAAGTACAATTAAATCTGGTGAGGTAAGTAAGGCTGTCCTCTGTTCCCAACAATAGAAAGGAGGAGTGACATCCTAAAACTCCCAGGTCTGAGTCAATGGCTCTGGTGTCCAGAAGGAATGAAACTGATCGCTTCCCTGCTGAGTCCTGGGTTCCTTGCTGTGTCTGTAGCCAAGCCTAGGTTTGCTAGAGGTCTTAGCTTGCTGTACCCATGCGTCTTGGCACCTGGGGGCAGTCAACTGACTGGTTGTCTTTCTAGGCAGCACCTTTAGCAAGGCTGTTGATGGGCAGGGCATTCGCTAGCCCGTGGCCTTTTTATTTAAAACAGGGACCCAACAGCTTTCAGGAGTCAGTGAGTGCCAGCATTTGGCAATTTTGTTTTTGGGCTTTTCCTTCCTGGCACACCTTAAACGCCACAGATGACTCTTTTGCCCGTGGGGTCAGGAGCCTTGTTCTCCAGATACTTAATTTTTAGCCGGGAACAAGAGATGGATTTTACTCTATGTCCTGAATTTTTCCTGACGATTGGTGGCTTAAGGACAGCTTTTGGAAGATATGCCAGTAGGGCAAACTGTAAACCGATCCTTTGGAAGACTTGCTTAAGGCTATAGACTGATTTTTTTTTTTGGCTTAGGAGCCATCCCGATTATTGTAAACTTAATTGTTTAGATCTCAGCTGCTTTTAGACCCGTCTGTGGTTCTCAAGGCAGTTTGAGAATAAGTGGGTGGAGTTAAGGTAAGTTAGGGCAAGTCTTAGAAACTGCCCAAGCCTGCGCATTTGAGCCCACCCACCAACGGCGCGAAAGTCAGACAGAAAAGGTTACATGTGGCAGACGCCTTAGTGGGAAGGAAAGAAAGGGTTTAGAGCTTTAGCAGAAAGCTTGGAGATGAAGCAACTCTTATTTTCCCGTTTGCTGGCTGAAGTACCTGCCACACTGTTATGTGGTCAGGTTTACCGGTACTGCAAAGCTGTTAAGCGGCCAGATTTACTGGTACCCGCCCCATCCACCAAATGTAAGTGGGTGGTATCTGCCCTCTGTCCCATGGCTGTAACTGAGTGGAAAATAAAAAATTAAAATAACAAACAGGGATCAGACCTCAACTCAGGCGTCCTGAGAATGAAGGAAGATCTAAGATCAGCTCAAGTCCCACCCCCCTTTCATCAAGGGATGGGAGGAGCTGCAACTGTGCTGCCGTGGGTCCACCTGGTAGACCCCAGATGCCTTTTTGCTCCAAGCAAAAATGTGCCTGCCTTGCCAGCACAGCCTGGACAAACCCCGGGATTGTCCGTCGCAAACATATAGCTCAGATTTCAGCCATTAGAACAGCAGACTCACTGTAAAAAAAATCGTGGTGGTAGCTGCGCTTCTCATGGCTGGCCACCACCCACGGCGGCCAGCTGGAGGTGCATGCTGGTTGGCAGAAGAATCACAAGCCATGGTTACCTTTCTAGAGCTTTGAGAGAGAGAGAAAGCTAAGATAAAGAGCAACTCTTTCCATTTGCCTGTTCGCTGGCCAGAATTAGATAACTCCCATAAAAGATTGGGATTTTTTGTTATTTTTTAAAGCATATTTGGGCTATCTCTCATTACAGAGACTGATAAGCTTAGGAATCTTTAAGTAGGGCTGATCGAGTTGGAAGCCTTATTTCCCATGTCTGTGAGACCCAGCTCCACCATTCACCTTAGGGAGGCAGTCACAGTGGCAGCTTAAATACAACCCAGGTCTTGAGTTGTCCCACCCTTAACCCCATTCACATCCCAGGCTTTGGGTTGGCCTACTGTAACATCTACCTCATCTATGACCTGATGGAGCATGTGAAGGGACTGGTCCTACCAAATGATAGCATCAAAGTCTCCATGACTCTGTGCAACAGCATATCCAAGAGGAGTGTTGGCCCAGTGATGATTGTGTGCCAGAGTCCAGAAGCCTTGAAACAGACAAATGACATATTGCAATGAAAAAGGGTATATTGTGTGACACACCATAGCTCTCAATGTCACTCATATGAATGAAGAAGTGTTGGAGAAACAGGAAAGATGGAGGAGGAGGTACTTTTTTGTTTTGTTTTGTTTAATACATATTTTTTCATACAGATATGTGTTTTAATTTTACATATCAGCCATGGGTTCCCTTGTCCTCACCTCTCCCGCCCCCACCCTCCACCTTCCCCCCAGTTTCTCCTCACCATCCCCAATTCTCAAGGGGAAAGATCCCGTGGGGATTCAGCTCAACCTGGTAGATTCACTACAGGCAGGTCCAGTCCCCTCCTCCCAGGCTGAGCAAAGTGTCCCCACATAAGCCCCAGGTTCCAAACAGCCAGCTGATGCACTAAGGACAGGTCCAGGTCCCACTGCCTGGTTTCCTCCCAAACAGTTCAAGCTACTCAATTTTCTCATTTATCCAGAGGGCCTTCTCCAGTTGGGGGCTCCACAGCTTTTGGTTCATAGTTCATGTGTTTCCATTAGTTTGGCTATTTGTCCCTGTGCTTTTTCTAATCTTGGTCTCCACAATTCACAATCATACATTCCCTCCTCTTTCTCGCCAATTGGGCTCCTGGAATACCGCCTGGGGCTTGGCCGAAGATCTCTGCATCCACTTCTATCAGTTATTGGATGAGAGTTCTAGCACGACAGTTAGGGTGTTTGGCCATCTGATGACCAGACTAGGTCAATTCGGGCTCTCTCTTGATCTTGCCAGTGGTCTATAGTGGAGGTACCATTGTGGATTTCTGGGGACCTCTCTAGCACTTTGCCTCTTCCTGTTTTCATGTGGTCTTCATTTATCATGGTCTGTTATTCCTTGTTCTCCCTTTCTGTTCTTGATCCAGCTGGGATCTCCTGCTCCCCTAAGCTCTCTTTCCCTTGAACCTTGCCCTTCATTACTTCCACTCATGTCCAGGTTGTTCATGTAGATCTCATCATTGGGTGATCCCTGTGTGTTTCCTAGGGTCCTGTTTTCTAGGTAGCCTCCCTGGAGTTGTGAGTAGCAGTCTAGTCATCTTTGTTTTACATCTAGTATCCCCTATGAGTGAGTACATACCATGTTTGTCTTTCTGAGTCTGGGTTAGGAGGTTTTATTTTTTATTTTGTTAGTTTGGTTTTTAATGAATTATGGAGGATATTTTGGGGAACGTGCTGCAAGGATAAGGCACAGATATGTAGGGACTGGGAAGTGAGTGGGATTGGTGTGCATGCTAGGAAATTCCCAAAGAATCAAGAATTTTGTTATATTTTTTTAAAAAATCATTCCCTTTTCTCATCACATACTCTTAATAGAATTTTCTAGCACTATGAATGCTAGCCACCAAGGACATTTTCCTGCTTAATTCAAGGCTGATGTCTCCATGTCCAGAAAATAAAATGTGTTATGTATCTAAGAACATGGACTCACCATGATGTTTGGAGGGGAAACCAACAACATTTGCAATAATCGGTATAGTTTTAGAAGATTACTGAAATTCTCAACCAATAACTCCTGGGAAATCAGCACTTGTCTCTCACTAAGATTTTCTTTTAATAACTCATGTCCTCTGGGACTAGCATTTTCACTAATGGTAGGTATTTCTGTTTAAACCACATAATATATATATATCTATATATATGTCTTAGAGTTTCCTAAGTATTCTTCAGACATTCTTGGTTTTGCTGAACTGTCAACTAGCTTTCAGTGAATCACATGCCCCCTATTCCTGTTTAAACATTTAGCTTCCAGTATTGCTTTTATATTCTTTTATATCACATATGCTCTAATATTCTCACTATTGTTTGAACTAGTATATAAACAAGTAAATAATTTCTCATGTGTACTCTTTATGGACACTTCATTTCAATTAAACATTGCTGTGGTCTCTCATTTTCTATACACAATCACACCACTATACACATAACAACTCTGCCTCAGAAATTACCTTTCTAATTAATATCCCTAGTATTATACTACTACACCTCTGGAAATGCACCCCTCTATGACTATGACCAGTGTAGAGTTTCCTATTTTTCATTTGGGTTCCATATAAGCACACATAACAAAACTCATTAAGTAGGACCCTGTTGTGAGGTAAAACTTGGTGCATTAGTCTTTTGAGGGTTGGTTTCCATCACAAACTGACTTTGTTTCTTTTCATTTCCATCCATTCACTTGCAAATTTCATATTTTTTTTTATTTTTTGCTACTGAACATTATTTCATTGTGTATGTACACCACGTATGGTTTTAAAATTAATGTATGAAAGGCAATGCTTGGTGGTATGTGTATGTGTGCTGTGATACACACATGCACCAACAACACCCATGTAAAGTCAATGCACAAACTTTAACAAATGTAGTTTCCTCTTCAACTGACTGTGTTACAAGGTTTTTGCATTTACACTGCTCAGGCATCTTTCTGGAGAGAGAGGACAGAAAAGAGATCTTATCTTCATATACAAATTATTCATATGTGTTGGAACCATATTGTGGTCATTTCTGTGGATGATGAATTGTTATCTAGGCAGCATAGTTAGCAGTTGTATTTTCTCAATCATTCTAATATCTTTGTGTTGTTGAACTTCAGTTACTCCCCAGTCAGTCACAATGGCTGGTGTAGGACACTGAAATATCAAATCTTCAACGCAATCAGGAAAAAGAGAGAATAAATGATAAACAGTAAACATTGAGAAGAAATAAGGCTGCATAAGACTTTCCATCTTAAATCACACCACCTGTGATGTACTTCCTCTAGCAAGGCTACAACACCTACATCTCACCAAACAGATCCATTACCTGGGAACCAAGTATTCAAAGACCAGGATCTGAGGGAAATATTTCTTAAACAAACTTTCTCAACTCCTCCCTATCGTGCCACACCTGCCAATCCAGTTCAACCACTCTAACAGGCTCCAGGAAAAATATCATGGCCCTTGCCTTTCCATGGACCAAACAAACAGCTGAAAAGGCCTAGGACTGGGCAAATAATATCTACCCTCAACTTGACTTCTTACAGGAGACAAATGAACACTGAAAAATATTGGAGATAATTGCCTGCCCATCTAAAAACTTAAGTTTTAAAAATAGATTTTCAACAAATAATGTTCTCATTATGTGGTCATGACTAATCAGGGCTCAATATATAGACCCAACTGTTCTTCACCTCACAGTGATTCTCTTCTGTCTTCCCTATGTTGGGGTTAAACCCATATGCCCCAACACTGAACCTCAAACTTTATCTTTATCATCTGCATTATTTAGTGTTTATGTCTTCTATAAAATGCTGCTTAAGCTTAAAAGTCTCCCAGAAGCTTAGTAGTACAGAATTTGGCCTTTTTATAACATTTTCCCAAGTATTTAATGTTCAGTACGAATCTCACATTTATCTGTGAGTGAACCTAGAGAGACACTTTGTCTGCTTGAGTCAGTCTGTGGTGCCATATTGGTTGATTTGTAACTTTATGAACTGAATTCCCATTCTAGTCTAAACACTGTGAACATGATCATATGTATAGACCGTCTGTCCACTCAGTAATACTTTTCCTTACTCCATTGCCTTATATTCCCTTGATAGTCATAGAGACATCTAATACCATTTCCATATGCTCAGTTACTTCAGTAATACTTGCCCTTCTGTTGCATTCCACTAATTGATACTCATGGGTACTTTGTATTGCAATAACTAAATGTATCTAATATTTCCTATAATGGAGCAATATATTTAACACAAGTTGTATAGTTTTAGTCTTAAAGAAGGATAATTAGTATGTTACTTGGTTTCCTAATTTCCACAGCACTAAGAATGACTTTATCCAGTCCCGTGACACCTAGCATCAGGAGGCCAGGTTAAAGGAACTCTTTCACTCAGGGGTATGGTCATGCAAACCTTTAATCATATCACTTGAGTAACAGAGGCAGGTGGTTCTCTGTGACTTAAATGACACCCTGATCTTCATTGCAAGTTACAGACCAGCCAGATGTACACAATGACTTCCTGTATCAAATCAGCAACAAAAAAAATCAACTCACACAACAACAAAAAAATCTTCATCAATTTAAGCAATTTGGTGTGGAAAGTTCACTAATTATCATAGTTTCCTCTACTTGACTACCTTTAGGGCACCTGGCTATGTGAAGAATCATGTATTTTCCTTTTTTTTTTGATTTTTTGAGAGAGGGGTTCTCTGTGTAGCTTTGTGCCTTTCCTGGAACTCACTTGGTACCCCAGGCTGGCCTCAAACTCATAGAGATCCACCCGGCTCTGCATTGCACATGTTGGGATTAATGGCGTGCGCCACCACTGCCTGGCCCCTATGTGTTTATTAACTGTTGAACATGAGTAAAATATTTTATCATTTTTCTAACTCACTGTATCCATCTTCCCTGTATGATTCTTTGTATGGGTTGCAAGTCTTTGACCCCAGAAAGTGATCTTTAGTAAAATTAGAATGTGATTCTCTTTTCCCTGTATACTTAAGCCTATTAAAAATGACCAATTGTGGTCACACATACACACACACACACACACACACACACACACACACACACACACACACACACACACACACACACACACCTTTATTCCCAGGATAAAAAGAGACAAGCAGGTAGATTTCTCTGCATTTGAGACCAGCCTAAACTACATAGCTAAACAGTGTCCCACTCAAAAAGGACTACATAGTAAGAACCTGTTCAAAAACAAAAACAACAACAGGTAAGTCAACACCCCATCCCATCCTTCATTTTTAAATGCATTTGCCAAATCACTGGATGAATGCATATTCATGTCTTTTTCCCACAGTAACTCATCTCTTGTGGAGCAAATTTTTTCTTTTTTTCTTTTTCTTTTCTGTCTTTTTTTTTTTTTTTTTTTGCTTTTTTGACATAGGGTTTCTCTGGGTAACTTTGTGCCTTTTCTGGAACTCACTCTGTCTCCCATGCAGGCCTCGAACTCACAGAGATCTACCTGCCTCTGCGTGCTGAGTGCTGGGATTAAATGCATGCACCACCCCTGCCTGGCAGAGCAAATTATTTTTATGCAGACAACTCAGCATGGCTGGATATCTTACCATCCAAGAAAAAGGCCACTCAGCATGGTGATATAAAGTTTAGTTCATCAATCATTTTAAGGATATCTCCATCCTTACCATGTGGATCGTATTCATTATGGAGGCATGCATTAGAATACAATATATAGGCAGATATCCACACTGGAATTCTCCCTAATGACATTCCATTCTCAGATGTCTCAAAAATAATGGCATGCCATGACACCCATGAGAAGGAATATACTACTGGCAATATAGCAAAAAGGCAAATCATCTCATGGCACTTGGGGGTAGGCAGCTGTCAGAAATTGTCCCATGGACATGATATCATTAATTATATCATCACTGGTTGCATTCCTCTTTCCACATATACAGGCCATGGAACCACATATCTTTGATATCAGTTGCTGTTCATGCTACAATTTTGTTGCATGAATTGCTCTGTGCAATAGCTGATGGCTGAATTTTCCACACTACATTCTCAATGAGTGTTATTCCATACATTTTAGATTTATTTATATTGTTTCAAATATCAAGAATCTTTTTCTTTTCTATTGTGGAAAGAGGAGGAGAAACATGAAATTAGGTGGGTAGGAAGATGGAGAGGATCTAGAATTTTTTGAGGATAAGAATAGTATCAAAATATATTGTATGACTAAAGAACGTTCTGAACCAGGATGATACCAGTGGAAGTTCCAAACTGGATAGGCAGCTGTGGATACCTGGGAATAGGAGCACTGATCTCCCCAGGAAAAGCACACCAATTCATTGTGCAATGCCAAATGATCAGCCACGAAAACATACATACAAGTAACATTATACACACTGATGAGGTTATATGTATGAATAAATATGTGTATAAATATATGTATAAATAAACATACATGTAGTTACTTATGTAGGGAAAAAAGACCTCATTAATTTGATGGAGAGTGGAGGGCTATGTGGGATGATTTGAAGTAAAGGAATGAAAAAATTTATTTACTGCATAAACTAAATATATTTAAAATATGAATTTTTACAAAAAATAATTATTTATAAAAAGAGTAATCAGTGTTTAAAGCCATGAAAGATGGGTCAGCTAGTAAAAGTTCTTGCTGCTAAGTTAGGCAACTTGATTTTAATTACTGGGATTCTTGTAGTGCAAGGAGAGAAATGCCTATTTTAAGTAGTGCTTTGACCTCCACACATGAAACATTCTCATTCTCTCTCTCTCTCTCTCTCTCTCTCTCTCTCTCTCTCTCTCTCTCTCTCTCTCTCTCTGTGTGTGTGTGTGTGTGTGTGTGTGTGTGTGTATGCTAATGCACAAAAACTAAATAAATAAATGTATAATTTTTAAATTAAATAATTTAATGTTTGACAAATTTTGCTGGTGTGTACAAATAGAATATATAGTACATCTTTTACTTTGGTTGGTTGTTTTTGTTTTTCAAGACACTGCTCCCTTGTGTTTTACTGGCTTTCCTGAAGCTCTCCTTGTAGACCAGACTGGCCTCAAACTCATTGAGATCCATCTGACTCTGCCTTTCTGGTGCTGAGGATTGAAAACATTTGCCACCACATTCAGCTGAAATTGATTTCAAATCTCTTAATACTTTGTATTATTTCTTCTTCCTTACTTTCTCTTTTTCTTTCTATTTTATTTAAGAAGAGTCTTATGTCACAGGCTGGCCTGGAAATTATGTTGTACCAAGAATGATCTTGTATTTCTGATCCCCGAGCTTCCACCACTGGAATGCTTGCATTAGATGTGTGCATCACTCCTGTTTATGCAGTGTTAACATAAAACCCAGGGTTTGTGCATGCTAAGCAAGAACTCTTCCAGCTATACACTGGCATCCCACTTAGTATATTGACCACACGTAAGACAACAAAATATGCACCGCAATGGATTGAACTTCAAACACAAAACATAATGGTCTTTTCTGTAGATTTTTGTCTGCTATTGCTTTGCTTTGGATTTTATGGACTTGCTGGTCTTTTGCTTGTATATTATGGTTTTTGATTTGTATTAATATGGGCTCTGTAGTTTTTGTGAATCTTATCCTTTTTAAAAAATATTTGTTTAATTTTATTCATTTAATTTTTGTTTTTAGAATAGAAAAAAAGAAAGGGTATGAAGTTAGGTAGGAAGACATTTGGGAGAAAATCTAGTAAGACATTGGAAAGAAGAATTTCTGATCAGATTATATTTGTGAAAAATTATTTTCAATAGCAAATGTGTGTGTGTGTGTGTGTGTGTGTGTGTGTGTGTAGTATCTGACTTTCTTCTTGCCTGGAATATATCAGGTGTTTCTATCCATCTGCTCTTATGATTCACAAGAGCAAAGGAAAAATCTTTAGATTTCTATTTTTATATCTCAGTCTTTTATCACCTCCTGAGAACATAGTCATGATGACATTCAGCATCAACTACAAACACAACTGAGTTGTCCCAGTAACCCCACACCATACTCTCACAATGTGTCTGATGCATATCACTCTTTGTAGCATGTTTCTTTCATTTAAATTGAGGTGATTTCAGATCTCAAAAATATTTTGAAATCACCCTTATAATTTTTAAAATAATAAAAATAATCCTGGTCTACAAATGGGGATATTATAGCCTCTCATTAAACATATTTCTCTTCTAAAGGCCTGCATAGAAGATCTCCTAATTTACTTAGAGGAACTCTTCATGTATTACAAGATTCAAATTTATTCACTACCTTCATAAAAATATAGTTTTTCAAACTGTAAAAAAATTACACTTTTTTAAATCAGCAGAGACTCATTTTTAATATTCCCAAAGAAATCCATTTGTCAGCACCTACATTTTAAACCAAAACTTCAAGCAACAAAACAATAAAATATTTAAGTATCAAAACAAAAATCAAAACAAAAATAATTTACTGAGTTCACCTAATTATATTACTTGTTGCCATTGACAGTAATATATTAAGATAAAATTTATTATTTTGTGAATCTTTATAGTATACTCATAATTTTATATACTTTAGAGTAACATTGATGCTCTTTAGAATTATTCATTTTATTCTGTGTGTATGAGTGTGTTATTGGCATGTATCTATGTATGCCAGGTTAATGCTGAGTTCTTTTTATTTTCACTCTTTTTTTATTTATTCTTTTTTTCTTTCATATCATGCATCCCAATCCCATAAATCTCCTAACTCCTCTTATCAGCCTTCTGCCATGCAACCTCTTCCCCCCAAAAAAAGACAAGAAATAATTTAAGTCATTGGTTGGCCACTTCCTCAACCTCTAGGCCAGCCTTTCCTTAATACATCCCATAGGCAGAACATATTGTAGGTTGAAGGTTATCTGGATGGGTTGGAGTTCCACTCCCTCCACTTAAGGCCTTGCCTGGTCACAGGAGATGTCCCTTTCAGACTACCTATCTGTTATTGCTAGAAGTTTTAAATGGATCATTCTTGTCGATTTCTGGGAGTTTCCCTTTGCCAGATTTTTATCTGACACTAAAATGTCTCCCCTTTCCAGTAACACAATTGGGGAACCCAGACCTCCCTGAGAAGGGGAAACCGAAGAATTTTTCTGAGTGTACTGCTGGCAGGTGGGAATGGGAACATGAGCAATCAGGATGGGGTGAGGAATAGAGAGAACACTGAACCTCACTGCATCCCTGGGTCATAGAATAATTGTGTAGTATATAAATGTAATGTGAGATAGAGAAGAAAGGAGTTTTACAATCATACCTGGATTATGAGAGAAATTAATATTAATATAATCCTGGTACTTCTTATTTAATGGGTTTAGCGACTATATACTCAAAAGATTCCTCTGTGGCCCAATCAGCCTCATATTTACCAGCTTCAAGAAAGCTTGACAAGAACCATGGGGCACATAACCATGGGGCACATTATATTTCTATATTCACAGTATTTCCTTACTTTTCAACTTGGAGAACTGCAAACTGAAAGTCATAGACTTAAAAGGGAAAAAAACAGACGTCACCTAAAAGTATAGGAGGTTGACTGACTCATGAGAACATTGTGATTGTGGGTATTTAGAATGCTAAAGATTGATAAATTATCTTGTATTACTTATAACCAAGTAACCACTTATTACTCATCTCTGTCTCACCTAACATCCTTTCAATCTGCAGGTAAAACTATTGAAATTTATTAACAGACCACTGGCTAAAGCACAGATACCCAAAAACTAAGAGTATCATCAAATATTGACTAAAACCCACAGCAGAATTTTTTTCCATTTTTGATACCCACTCACTTGACTAGCCTCACAAATGAACTTGTAAAATGCCATTTTCTTCACAAATTTTGTTTGCAATGTGGCTTTACAAGTATATGTATCTACTTCCACATTGGGAAAGATAATGGAAGACATCCTGAATCTTTGTTGCCAGCTATAATCATTCATATTCAGTTCAGTGTAAATCTATTATTTCTGATCCAGTAAAACACATGTCAAATCAATATATAGCACCCAAACACTTCTAAATGTCTACACTTATCTGTATTCAGTTAACATAAATTCTTTTTTTTCTTTTTTCTTTTTTATTATATTTGTGTTTTAATTTTACATATCAGCATGGGTTCCCCAGTCCTCCCCCATCCCGTCCCTGGCCCCCACTTCCCCCCCAGCCCCTCTCCTCCATTCCCATCTCCTCCAGGGCAAAGACTCCCCTGGGGATTCAGCTCAACCTGGTAGATTCAGTACAGGCAAGTCCAGTCCCCTCCTTCCAGGTTGAGCAAAGTGTCCCTACATAAGCCCCAGGTTCCAAACAAGCAGCTCATGCATTAAGGACAGGTCTGGGTTCCACTGCCTGGGTGCCTCCCAAACAGTTCAAGTTATTCAGTTGTCTCACTTATGAAGAGGGCATGATCCGAGCCAGGCATTGGTGGCACATGCCTTTAATCCCAGCACTCGGGAGGCAGAGACAGGCGGACCTTTGTGAGTCCGAGGCCAGCCTGGTCTACAGTGTGAGATCCAGGAAAGGCGCAAAGCTACACAGAGAAACCCTGTCTCGGAAAAAAAAAAAAAAAAAAAAAGAGGGGCTTGATCCAGTTGGGGGCTTCTCAGCTTTTGCTTCATAATTCATGTGTTTTCATTAGTTTGGTTTTTGTCCCTGTGATTTTTCCAATCTTGGTCTCAACAATTCACACTCTTACAGTCCCTCCTCTTTCTTGACAACTGGACTCCTAGAACTTGACCTGGGGCCTGGGTGAGGATCTCTGCATCCACTTCCATCAGTTATTGGATGAGAGTTCGAACACAACCATTAGGGTGTTTGGTCATCTGATCACCAGACTAGGTCCAATCAGGCTTTCTCTCAACCATTGCTAGTAGTCTACAGCATAGGTATCATTGTGAATTTCTGGGGACCTCTCCAGCATTTTGCTTCTTCCTATTCTCATGTGGTCTTCATTTATCATGGTCTGTTATTCCTTGTTCTCCCTTTCTGTTCTTGATCCAGCTGGGATCTCCTGCTCCCCTAAGCTCTCTTTCCCTTGAAACTTGCCCTTTATTACCCCCACTCATGTCCAGGTTGTTCGTGTAGATCTCATCCATTTCTCTGTCACTGGGCAAACCCGATGTCTTTCTTAGGATCCTGTTTTCTAGGTAGACTCCCTGGAGTTGTGAGTAGCAGTCTAGTAATCTCTGTTTTACACCTAGTGTCCTCCTATGAGTGAGTACATACCATGTTTGCCTTTCTGAGTCTGGGTTACCTCACTCAGGATGTGTTTTTTCTAGATCCATCCATTTGCCTACAAACCTCATGATGTCATTTTTTCTCTGCTGAGTAGTACTCCATTGTGTATATGTATCGCATTTTCTTTATCCATTCTTCAGTTGACAGGGATCTAGGTTTTTTCCAGTTTCTGGCTATTACAAACAATGCTGATATGAACTGAGCAAATGCCCTTGTGGTACGATTGAGCATTCCTTAGGTTTATGCCCAAGAGTGGCATAGATTGGTCTTGGGTGAAATGCATTTCCTATTTTCTAAGGAAGTGCCATATTGATTTCCAAAGTGGGTATAAAAGATTGCATTCCCACCAGTAGTGGAGGAGAGTTCCCCTTGTTCCACATCCTCTCCAGCATAAGCTGTCTTCAGTGTATTTGATCTTATCCATTCTCACAGCTGTAAGGTGATATCTCAGAGTTGTTTTGATTTGAATTTCCTGGATAATTAGGGATGTTGAGCAATTCCTTAAATGTCTTTCAGCCATTTGAGCTTCCTCTGTTGAGAATTCTCTGTTTAGTTCTATAGCACATCTCTTAATTGGACTGTTGGACATTATGATGTCTAATTTCTGGAGTTCATATATATTCTGGATATCAGCCCTCTGTCAGATGTGGGGTTGGTGAAGACCTTTTCCCATTCTGTAGTCTGTCATTCTATCTTGTTGACCATGTCCTTTGCCCTATAAAAGCTTCTCAGTTTCAACAGGTCCCATTGATTGATTGTTCTCTCAGTGTCTGTGCTACTCGTGTTATATTTAGTAAGTGATCTAAATTCTTATTATAATACTGCAAGAAAGCATGAATCTATAATTTCCTATTTTCTTATATATAACTTCCCACTCTACTAGGAAGAAAATTAACACAATTTATTATCAGATCACAAAATATATTTAAATTTGTTTTAAATATTTAGTCACTTGCTGTATGATACATGCCTTCACTAACTATAGTGAAACCATTGCATATAAAATATGTGATCATGTGTGTAGGATTTCCACACTGTCGAATACTTTTATCCATTTCCTTTCTGTCTACTACCTTCAGTGAACTACCTTCACAATTTGTTAAATTGTTATTCATTCTCCTTATTTTTAACTTTGGAACTGAAATCTATCAAGTAAAAGTAGTATTTCAGTGTTAGGTTGCATTGCTTGTTTTTTTGTTTGTTTGCTTTTTCCTGGTTTTGGTATTGTTTGCATAGTGTCCCACTATGTAGGCCTTCATCTGTTGTCTGTCTGCCTTACAGGCATAATTGTAATGATTTAAATGCATGTAGTAACATTTTTAAATTCCCATACATTTTCATTCACAGTAGAAACAAAGAATTTGAGAATTAAAAGTGTTTAAAATAATAGACTCAATGATTGGAGATTTTTTAATTGAAAATAGATTTTTCTTATATAATATATCCTAATTACAGTTTACTCTCCCTCTTCTGGTCTCATTTCCTCCCCATGTTCTGTTTCTGTCTATCATTACAATGAAAAATAAAATAAATATAATAAATTTTAATAAGAGAAAATGAAAACATTAGAAATGGAAAAAACAAACAGAAGGAAAAGAGTCAAAGAGAAAGTTCTAGAAACATAGACACACTTGTTTGCAAACTCAGGGATCTAATAAAAATGTTAAACTGTAAGCTATAATAAATATGTAGAGAACCAGGTGCATACTCATGCAGGCTCTGTGCATGCTGCCTCAGTCTCTTAGAATTCTTTGACCTCAGATCATATTGATTTATATGGTCTTGTTTTCTTGGTTTCCTCCATGTGCTCTGGCTTTTACACTTTTCTTCTTCCTCTTCTTCAGGGTTCCCTAAGACCTGAAGGAATTGTTTTAATGAATGCATAAAGTTTCGGAATGGATGTTCTAAGATCTCTCTCACTCTCTGTACAGTATCAGACTGCCTGTGGTTATCTGTGTTTGTTCCCATATGATGAGGGAGGATGCCTCTTTGATGATGGCTGAACAAAGACTGATCTGTGCATATAGCAGAATGTCATTAGGAGTCATTTAATTGATTAGGAAGTGTGTGCGTGCGTGTGTGTGTGTGTGTGTGTGCATGTGTCTAAGTTTGTTTAGAACAATAGTGTTGTTTTGGTTTGCTCTGGTTCCTTTGGAATCTACTCTCAGGTTCTCTGTCACCCTACACCCCCCAGAAAATGTTTTATGTTTGAGGACCATTTCTTATGGAATGAGACTTAAGTCACCATTGATATTTCACCATCGCAATAGTATATATCTTGCAGGCAGGACACTATTGTCAATCTAAGGCTTTGAGGCTGAGTTCAACTTTATGTTTCTCTTTTGACGGTTTGCAAAGTATGTCCCAGTATCAAAGTTGCAAGAATAGAGGGGAGAAGGCTCTATGTAGGCACCAGCACAACTTCTCCATTTTCAGTGAGTTTTGTAAATGTAACCCTGTCTTGGTACTGGAAACATTCCATGACAAGAAATGTCAGGTTGGGGTTCTATGTCCCTATTATTTGTCAATTTCATTTAAATATCAATCATATATGCATCTGATTTAGGAAGCCTCTACCCTCAAATACTCTAATTTTAACTGTCTCTCCCTGTATTCATTTCTCTGCCCTATTTATTCTACACTGACACTCCTGAGTTATTTGTCTCCCAACAACCATCCACATCATCCATCCTTATGAAACTATTTTATTTCCCTTTCCTACAAAGACCTATCTATCACTCTTGGTTTCTTGCTCATAAACCTAATCTCTGTGGTTCTATAGATTGTAGCTTGGTTATTGTGGTAGTTTGAATGAAAATGGCCCTGCAAATGGATTGGTACTAAGAGGAAGTATGGCTTTTTTCAATTAGGTGTTGTCTTCATGTAAGAAGTGTGTCACTGTGGAAGTAGGCTTTGATGACTCACATATGCCCAAGACACCATAAAATATTAATCCATGAAGTTTATGATCATATTTTCGATACAGAAAGTAAAAAGTATGGAGGTGTGGAAGTGAAAGAGCCCATAGCAGAAGAAAATGGGCAGTAGTGCCTTTTAGTGCTCACAGATCCCTTAAATAAAATTAGAATGTAACAAGTCATCATAAACACAGATTTCATTTTTGTTCTTTAAACCACGTGCCAAGCTGTCCTTGAAGGAGTAGTTATCTTTGTGCTCACAGTGCCATCTAGCAACAATAATATGGAAAGGTTGATTGAAACCTGCAAGAAATTCTAAAAATAGTGCAGAGGGACCAACAATATGAGATAGCTTTTCAAAGGGATTTCAACAGTTATCTAAAATCCAAAACCTATTGCCTGGTTTTTACAGGGCAAATCTACTATATGTTCCCCTTCAGAGACACAGGGAGGACTGATGAAGGACCCTATTAGCTGTACAAATCAGTACAATGGTTAAGATCAATGTTAACCTCTCAAGGCTTGCTGAATTAAAAAATGAATCAAGAGAAATATTTCGTGATGGCACACATACAATACAAAGGATTGAGTAACTAACTCACCTGACCATTTTCTATGTGATATTTATTCTTGATTCTGTATCAGTGATTTTCTTCCACATATTTTCACATCACTTATACTACAATATATGTAGCAAGAGAATTTCATTAGCTGAAGCTTCATAGCTCATTGCTCATTAAAACATTCCTTTAGTGTGAGAGTGCCTATGTTTCTTTGCTTCAGACTCCAAGAAGAGGGCAGTACTCCTGATAGCCCTTGATGCAGATGCCACCCTCAGTGATAGCCAATAGCAATTCCAAATGGCCCAGAAGAAATGTGCTGGGTTTCAGGAGGGATAGAAAACTGGAACTGGGATGCACACAGGAAGAACAATGTATGTATAATATGTATCTAAATCTTTAGAAAAAAAGGAAAAAAAAAACTGGATCTGTACTGTGGGGATGTTCTCTAAATGCTAAAAGAATAGTTGCCTCAACAGGTATATCCTGATAGCCACTGAAGTTGGGTAGAGTTGAGAAGCCAGCCTGAGGACAGCTCCTCTCCCTAGGTTTCTTTCAGTCTGCACATTGGACAAGTCTCTTCCTTCTTAAGCAACCACTAAGGATTACTCCCAGGGTGGTTGCTTTGCAAATGTTTTAACCTGTATCCCACCATTAAAATTGTCTGATTATCTTTTCTACTGCTATTGAGCTTTTTGCTCTGTATCTTTGTATTAACTTCTTGTAGGCTATGCCTTTCCTGCAGCACAGATAATTCTGTTTCAAAACTATCCTTTTGCCTGTCATACTTCCTTTATAAAGTGTAGCCTAAAACCATTAACTTTGAATTCTTGATCTTCAATATTAGTGTTTTTTACTTCTGTTATATTAAATTTAAAATTGTGATATATTTTTCATTTTGCTGTTTAATTAGACTGTTTTACTATTCATTTTATGTCCTTACATTTCTATAATGATTCTCTATTCTAACTGTGATAACTTTAATTTGTTGACAGAAAAACACAAGGTTCACCTCAAAGAGATCAAAGGTTGTTTCTTATGAAACCTCATATGTATACCATGGCCTGGAAAAACCACAATTTCAAATTTGGTAGCTCTTATATTGACTTCATACCCTAACCAAACAAAAAAGGTCATATATCGGGACACTTTTCAAATATCTTGGTTGCAGTATCAGAGGAGGTATTTAGGGTAATAAAGATTGTCCATGGTAAATTGTAAATAGGTTTGGGTTAAAAAGCATTCCAACATCTGCACATCCCTAGAATTATAACCAATCATCATTTTAAGCCAGTTTTTAAATTATATTTATTTATGTATTTTTTTAGGTATGAGTACTCTGTCTGCATGCATGCCAGAGAGAGTTTCAGATCTCATTATAAATGGTTGTGAGCCACCAAGTGGTTGCTAGGAATTGAACTCAGGACCTTTGGAATAACAGCCAGTGCTCTTAACTCTCTCAGTCCCCATCTCTCCAGCCCCAGCAAAAACCTTTTATTATGGACTCTTGGGCACATATTTGTGAGGAGTTGTAGAGCATTCAAGATCAAACATTCATTGGATTCCTAATAGACCACAGTAAAATACTACTTTTTAATAAAAAATAAATACATAATGGTGAACTAAGGGTTACAAGGATGTTATATGTGTTTCAAATTTCACAAAATCATAGAACTAGCCTGAAACTTAAAATTAATTATTTTTTACAAGATTGTTTTTCAAATTAGTCAAATTAATTTTTCCACCCTGCTACTTTCAAAGTTGTTTTCCTTAGAAAACCATATTCCCCAAGCAATAACTCTGCTCTCAGAAGCAGTCACATTTCACAGGTTCATAAGTGTCCAGAGCAGCACTGTTTATAAATTCCAAACTTGGATTATTTATAAGGTATTTTTTAAAGTATTTATGTACTAAGACATTTTTTAAAGTATCTTTACATGACTAGCATTTTCATTCATTAGCTTGATACAGTACAAATTTTTATCCTAATGACAAAATATTTTACTAAAGTTTGCCCAGTGATTGGACAAAACCAAAACTTATTATAAGCCACAGTCATACTAGGGTCCCCACTGCTAGGTACCCTCCCTAGATCTGTGGGTTGCAGTCTGATTGTCCTTTGCTTTATATCTAGAGCCCACTTATGAGCGAGTACATACCATGTTTGTCCTTCTGAGTCTCGGTTACCTCACTCAAGATGGTATTTTCTAGTTCCATCCATTTTCCTGCAAATATCATGATGTCATTGTTTTTCTCTGCTAAGTTGTACTCCATTGTATATATGTACCACATTTTCTTAATCCATTCTTCAGTTGAGGAGCATCTAGGTTATTTCCAGGTTCTAAATATTTCAAATAATGCAGGTATGAGCATAGTTGAGCATGTATCTTTGTGGTATGATTGAGCATTGCTTGGGTCTATCTCCAAGAGTGGTATGGGTGGGTCTTGGGGTAAATTGATTCCCAATTTTCTGAGAAACCACCATACTGATTTCAACAGTGGTTGTACTAGTTTGCATCCCCACCAACAGTGAAGGAGTATTCTTGCTCTGCATCCTCTCCAACATACACTGTCATTATTGTTTTTGATCATAGCCATTCTGTTTTGATCATAGCCATTCTGATAGGTGTAAGGTGGTATCTCAGAGTCATTACATTACATTACATGTAACTTTTCAAAATGACTTCAGTGTTATTCATCCTTCTCAATATTCTTCTTATACCTTGACCTTCCATTCCCTCATCATTTAACCCAGTCGGTACCATTAATTTTTCTTAACACCTTATACCACTGTTTTCTAAAGTCTGCCTTTCCCCCCCCCCCCCACTTTAAATACATCCCCATGTTGTTGCTAGTTTTCTGACCTATATAGTTATTCCAGTTACAATGTACATATCTGAAAATCATATGTCGGTTTTACCATTGAATCCTTTTCTTGTTTGACACAGGGATTCATCAAGGGAATAGCCTTGAAGTTCCTCTGTGGTACACATTTCTAGAAGTTGTGAGCTAATTTCTCATGTTCCCATGTACCTAAGATTTCAGCTCTACATTGTTAGGTGTCACTGAGAATTAACCTTTCAAAATACTGTGCAATAATTATGGAGGGTGAATACTAGATTTTAAAGGACTTTGAAAGTTGAGAATAATGTCAAAGTCCTGAAATCTATCTGAATGCAGATGTAGCCCAGAGGCAGAGAACTTGCTAAATATATATAATGGCCAATGTTAAATCCCTAGAAGCAGGAAATAAAATAAAAACTCCTGAAAATTTTAAGAATCACCTACTCATACAATTCCTTCTGTTATGCACGTGTGCGCACGCGCGTGCGCGCACACACACACACACACACACACACACACACACACACAAATCCACATGCAAACACACAAAACTTATTTATTTCTGGGTTGTCTTGGTGTATACAGGATAATTTTTCTGAAAAATAATTCATAAAAAATGTTTTCCAACTCTTCTCATATGTGTACTTAATAGGTAACCACATACCAATTAGGGTCTTTCATCCGAATTAAAACTTTAAAATGTACATGTGTTTGGAAGTATATTTCAGGGGCAGCCCAATGGACTCTCTTGAAGACATGACGAAATATTACATGACAAAAAATTGATTTTTCCTTTATAAAATTTAATTTCTTTTCTGTATGAATTATGTACAATGTGTAATTGTAAAGATTAAATCATGCAGCCATGAAGAAGTATTTGTTAAAAGGGGAAATATGGGAAAATATTGGAATAATTGTTTAGAATATTTATGGTCTTTGTTAAGTTGAAATATCAAAATCAGTAAACTTTCTTTAAAACTTCTCTTACATTTTATATGTTCAATTTTTTTTTTTACTCCACCGATGATTTTTTAAAGAATTTTTTTTTATTCGTTTTACATGCCAATCACAGATGCCCCTCTCTTCCCTCCTTCCTCCTCTCCCACTAAGGCCAAACCTACCACCCATTCCCTCCTCCAAAAAGGGAACACCTCTCAGAGGAAGAGAGCAGAGCCTGGTACATTCTGTTGAGGTAGGTCCAAGTCCATCCCCCTGTAATTCAATTGTTTCTGGATGAACTACTTCTTGAAAGTGTACTTTATGGTAGCTGGTATGTTTAACAATTATTTTTAAATTTCTGATGACTACATTTAGAAATCCAGCAAATCGCAAAAGATTATTCCTAGGCAATATCGACCCAGAAACACCGACATTAAAGATGAGCACACCTGTTCCCTTCAGTACTCTCTACTGTCCCCAAAAGCCTATGGCGGTTTCAAGCTCCCTTGCAAAGACCGACCACAGGAAATATGTCACTCATCCTGGCTGTGGACCAGCCTCTGGTGTAAGGAAACATAACAAAACTACAAGGACCAAAGTTCTTTTCGGTTCTGCAACTTCCTCTAACGCCAAACACCAGCTTCTGCTAAATTTCTCTATTTGCAGGAGAGTAACCTCGAACACATTTCTTCTTCTGTTTTCAAGTTTATGAATTCATTGTCTTAGTCATGAATTTGCAATTATACGGATTTTACAAACTCCTTTTTCTGTTAAGCATGTTTTCTTTAGCTATAGATTGACAAATACGTCCTAAATAAAGTTTTGGTTTTATAAATAACGAAATGAAGGGTTCAGCATTAATTCTGGGGTTAGAGAGGTCATCATATGTGTCCGTCTGCCTTCTAGTTTTAATATAAAATTGTTGCATGCCTTTTCAGCAATTTTGTGGGCTTTTTTCCTTCCTCCCTCTTTCCCTACTTCTTTCCTTCCTTCCTTCCTTCCTTCCTTCCTTCTTTCCTTTATGGTCTTCTTAATTTTACATTAATTTAGATGTGATTCCTTAAATACAATGTGGATGTCTAACACACAAATTGATTTTACTTCTACTGTTCTCTAATAATTTTGCCAATATATCTCTAAATAAAAAAGTGAGAGACAAGGTTTTATAGGAGATATTTTCTTCATTGTCACATTATTCATATCCAAGTTTAAGCCATTGTGTGTGTGCATGTGTGTGGGGGGGGTGTGATGTGTATATGTGGGGGTGTGCATGTGTGTGTGGGGTGTATTGTGTATGTGTGGGGGTGTGCATGTGTGTGTGGGGTGTATTGTGTATGTGTGGGGGTGTGCATGTGTGTGGGGGGTGTATTGTGTATGTGTGGGGGTGTGCATGTGAGTGTGGGGTGTATTGTGTGTGGGGGGGGTGTGCATGTGTGTGGGGGGGTGTATTGTGTATGTGTGGGGGTGTGCATGTGTGTGTGGGGTATAATGTGTATGTGTGGGGGTGTGCATGTGTGTGGGGTGGTGTATTGTGTATGTGGGGGTGTGCATGTGTGTGTGGGGGTGTGCATGTGTGTGTGGGGGGGGTGTAATGTGTATGTGTGGGGGTGTGCATGTGTGTGTGGGGGTGTGCATTGTGTGTGGGGGTGTATTGTGTATGTGGGGGTGTAGTCTCAGTTACTTTCAGCAATTGTTTTTTTTTAATTTTATTTCAAATTTATTTTTTTAATACGGATGTTTGTGTTTTAATTTTACATAGCAGCCATGGGTTCCCCTGTCCTCTCCCCTCTTGCCCCCTCCATTCCCATCTCCTCCAGGGCAAAGACTCCTCTGAGGATTCAGCTCAACCTGGTGGATTCAGTACAGGCAGGCCCAGTCCCCTCCTTCCAGGCTGAGCAAAGTGTCCCCACATAAGCCCCAGGTTCCAAACATCCAGCTCATGCACTAAGGACAGGTCCCGGTCCCACAGCCTGGGTGTCTCCCAAACTGATCAAGCTATTCAGTTGTCTCACTTATCCAGAAGGCCTGATCCAGTTGGAGGCTCCTCAGCTTTTGGTTCATAATTCATGTGTTTCCATTAGTTTGGCTATTTGTCCCTATTGGTGAAATTATTAAGGCCACTCCACGTAGTTAAAAGAGAGGTTTATTTTGTGGGGTAACTTACAAATAAAGGGGTAGGTTACAGGGTCTGGCAAGGGTATAGCACAGTCCAGCGGTGTTCTCTGGAGAACTCTGCTCGGTCTACCTCCAGCGTCCAGAGTCTGGGAACCAAGTGAGAGAGCTCTTCCCGATCCTTGGTCTTCCGCTTCCTCCTCCGCCCCGCCTTGTGGGCGTGACCATTACCGAAGCCTCAGTGGGGGTTGGAACTTCCAGGCCAATCCTGGGATGGCTATCCACTACATCTCCCCCTTTTGTCTAAATAAGAAAGTTCTAACCTAATACAAGACTATATACAAAGAGATGGTTATCAAATATTGTCTAGGAGTAATGAGGGATAATGACCTAGATAAGTTGGAATTACAATAAGTACAAACAATATCAAACAAAAATCACATAGTAAAATCCAGGGAAGTCTAGGGCATGGGTAGGTGGCGTGTTACAAAGATCATTCCAAAAGTTGTCCTATCCTAAAGAACCTGAGTCTAATACTTAATATATCCTATCTAAGATATTATATATGTATATATACTAAGTTGTAACTATAACTGCTAATCTCCAACCTCATCAAAGACCTGAGAAGGAATATAATAATACCTGAGAAATGGGAGAAGGACGCAAGCAACTTTCGGGAGTCTTGCAAGAGTAGACAGAGACAGCTAGCAGCCTGGACAGTCACCTAATGTTTCTCAGCATCGTTGGTGCATTCAAATTGGCTACAGGCCTAGAGTATCTGACAGACCATTTTCAGAAGCAGGAATTCTGAAAGACCATCTTACCCTGTCTTGGCAAAGTATAGTGGTCGCTTTCCTTGTGTCCCGCTTGTCCAGAAAGGACAGCATTTGTACTGTCAGCAGTTGAGGCAAGGGCAGTTCTTTGCCCAGTAGGCCATTTTGTGCCAAGAAGACAAACTTCCAAATGGAAATGTCTTAGAAGCCCAACATTCTCTCGGGAACAAATTGGTGCTGCCAGGAGCAATTATGTCTCACGTCAACAGAATTCGAAGTTATTTAAATGCCATGTTCTCTAGGTCCATGAAGTGTTTGAAGATTACCTGTCCATCTGACCTATGTATTTATTAATCTGGATAACCTAACTAACATAATTATAGAGATGACAAGCATAGGTGACAATAACTATGTAAGTCTTATCTACCTAAACAACCTAAGGACTAAGCTTCCTATAAATAAGGCAAACAGTCTGTAAGCAAATGCACAGTAAAAGGACAATGACTTTAAATTGTGACAATACACAAAATATCTTTAACAGAGGTAGGAATGTATAGTGCAATATGCAATATGATAATAATCCTAAATATATATCAGTATACAGAATATCTTAAACAGAAGTAGAACATACATACAGTATGACAGATATAAATTCACATTTGTATCAATATACAAATATTTCACATAAGCATAAAAATATATGTACAATATAATAAACATAGTTCTGTATTTGTATCAATATACAAATTATCTTAAATAGGAATGTAAAAAGTTTATATTTGTATCAACATATAAGAATTCATAACAGTGCAAAGGCTGGTATATTACTAAATTTGTTTACTAATGTATATGACAGTCTACCATAATATCTTATACCTATCCATTCCATTTCTTCTTTTCCCTTTTTTTTGAGACATATTTTCTTTCCTTAAGGAGAGTACTGAGTTTAACAGTTTCTTCCACCCCCAACCCTAGAACCATTATCCATAACCCTGAGAAATATGAAACCTTAGGTAGAAGGGGCGTCGTTTTCTTAGAATTGCTTCCTGCTGTTTAGGAAGCAATGGTATTTCTGTTGGGTATTGTGAGAAAGCTCAGATAGTTAAATCTCAGTTAGACTAACTGTAGATTCTGCAGCAACTCTCAGAGTAATGGGTAAGATTGTCTGAAAATTTGGCAAGAAGTGTAGTATGATGATGATTACCATGGCATCATTCTAGATTGGGTAGAGTTGTTGTTGTTGGGGCCCCATCTTCCTTCTGGAGACTTCAGAGATTGCTATTGGAAAAAACTTATTTTTTATCAGAATGGAAGGTTTGGATTTAAAGATGTCATGACATGTAAGAAAGGATTCCAAGAAATCAAGAGTAAGCATGGAGAGAATTAGAATCTTGAAGATAATGGTCCCTTATAATTGGTTTCCTTCTGTCTCACACCAGAGGGCTCTTCTGATATGGGACTGAAGAATCTCTCAACCTTTTCTTTTATCAATATGCTTGGGTTTAGAGAAGGAGTGAGCCAGTTCCATCTCCAAAGCCAGCTTGGTTTATAATTAAATTGGAACCACAACTATTCTAGATTGATAGAGATATAGATGTTAGACAGTGATATCTTACCCTGTGTAGATTGGTACCAATAGATTCTTTCTTTCTGCTGTAAACATCCAGATATCCAAGCTCTTATGATTTCTGGAAGATGGGTATTTCCATTATCCTGGAAAGACAAAAACAGAACCCTACCCCAACCTTTGATTGTTAAATTTTTCTTACAACCTGAAGAGATGTCACATTGGTGGATGATCTTTTACTTCTCCTCATCAAGGGGTTTCTCCTGTTCGAATCAAATTTTTATTAATTTTGTTGGTATCCATAGCTTTTCTTCTCCTGTGGAAACAAAAGCAAAACCCCTTCCCCAATGTAGGACATATCCAGGTTTCCATTCTTAGGTCAACACATCTTTGAAATAAACCGGTTGGTTTAGCTCAGGAGTTTTGTCTGTCGTCCAATGTCTCTCCACAGCTGTTGTTCCTTTCTCATCAGCATTGAGAAAATTCAAGGTTAATAAAGCACTATGCAATCTATTTCTAGGAGTCATTGTTACCTGTTGCTGTTTATTTAGCATATCCTTTAAAGTTCGATTGGATCTTTCTATGACTGCTTGGCCTGTGGGATTGTGTGGTATACCTGTAACATGCTTTATATTGTAATAAGCAAAGAACTGTCTCTTTTTATTGGAGACATATGCTGGGGCATTGTCTGTCTTAATTTGTACAGGTATTCCCATGATGGCCATAACTTCTAATAGGTGTGTAATCACAGAATCAGCCTTTTCAGAACTCATAGGAGTTGCCCACTGAAATCCTGAATAGGTGTCAATGGTATGGTGTACATACTTTAATCTTCCAAATTCTGCAAAATGAAACACATCCATCTGCCAAATTTCATTTCTTTGTATACCCTTTGGATTGCTTCCTGCAGGTAATGGAGTTTGGTTATAGAAGGAACAAGTAGGACATTTTTTCACAATATCCTTAGCTTGTTGCCAAGTAATGGAAAAATCCTTCTTCAAACCTTTGCTATTTACATGGTGTTTCTTATGAAATTCTGAGGCTTCTAGCACTTTACCTATTAGGAACTGATCAATTCATCATTACCTTGTGCTAGAGGTCCTGGCAGACCTGTATGGGATCTGATATGTATTATATATATAGGATGTTCCCTCTTTCTGATGATTTCCTGCAATTGTATGAATAATGAAGTTAATTCTGTATTATCAGGAATAAATTCAGCAGTTTCAATGTGTAAAACAACTCTCTCTGCATATTGAGAGTCAGTGACTATATTGAGGAGTTCTGTGAAGTCCATCAGTACCATAAGAACGGCATACAGTTCTGCCTTTTGTACAGAGCTGTATGGACTTTGTACCACTTTACTTAAGTCTCCTGATTTGTATCCTGCTTTCCCTGATTTATTTGCATCTGTATAGAATGTGAGGACTCCAGAAATTGGCTTGTGTCGTACAATGTGAGGAAGGACCCATTCAGTCTTCTTTATGAATTCTATTCTCTTGCTTTTGGGATAATGGTTGTTAATCTCTCCCAAAAAGTTACTGCAGGCTCTCTGCCAGTATTCATTATCTTTCCATAGTGACGAAATTTCCTCATTAGTTAAAGGTACTACAATTTCTGCTGGGTCCATTCCTGTCAACTGACGAAGTCTTAATTTACCTTTTTGAATCAAATCAGAGATCTTTTCTATATAAGTCTTTAATTTCTTATTTGATGTGGTAGGAATATCCATTCCAATGTAATATCTTCCCTCTGCATCAAAATACCTGTGGGGGAATGTCTGGAGGGGAATATGACAAGAATACATTTAAGTTCTGGATCCACATGATCCACATGTGCTTCTCGAATTGTCTTTTCTACTAGAGCCAATTCCTTCTCAGCTTCAGCTGATAATTCTCTTGGACTATTTAATTCTTTGTCCCCTTCTAGGGTATTAGCCAAATTTTGTAGTCCATCTTTGGGTATTCCCATGATACCCAATAAGTTGGAAATGCTTCCTAAAAACTTTTGAAAATCATTAAGAGTCTTTAATCGATCTCTCCTCAGTTGTACCTTTTGGGGTCTAATTTTTTGTAACTCTATCTTATATCCTAAGAAATTAATAGAATCTCCTCTTTGTATTTTTTCAGGAGCAATTTGCTGTCCCCAGCAAGGCAAAACTCTTTTTACTTCTTCAAACATGCTTTCTAATGTGTCTAACTTTGGTTCTGCTAATAGGATATCATCCATATAGTGATAAATTATGGATTGTGGAAACTTTACACGAATTAACTCCAATGGTTTTTGCACAAAGTATTGGCATAAGGTAGGGCTGTTTAACATTCCCTGTGGGAGGACCTTCCATTGATATCTCTTGACTGGCTGAGAATTGTTATAATTAGGAACTGTGAAGGCAAATTTTTCTCTATCATTTTCTTGTAAGGGTATGGTAAAGAAACAGTCTTTTAAGTCAATAGCTATTATAGGCCATTCTTTGGGTAGCAGAGAGGGCAAGGGCATCCCAGTCTGTAGGGAGCCCATTGGCTGAATTACTTTATTAATAGCTCTCAGATCTGTCAGCATTCTCCAATTACCAGACTTTTTTTTTTTAATAACAAATACAGGAGAATTCCAAGGGCTGGTAGATTCTTCAATGTATTGAGCATTTAACTGCTCTTGAACCAGGTGTTCTAAAGCTTGTAGCTTCTCTTTTGTCAAAGGCCACTGTCCAACCCAGACAGGTTTATTAGTTAGCCATTTTAAAGGTAAGGCAGTTGGTACTTCTGAGAGTTCAACAGCAGTTGTGCTCTGTTTGTGTACAGCCTGAATGGTTGGTGACTGTTTTTTATAGCATTTTATGATATTATTCCTAGAAACATGCATTGGCCTGTATTCCTTTTCTGAGAGTGTAGGAATTTTAATCTGGGTATTCCACTGTTGTAACAGATCTCGGCCCCATTTGCTACATTTGCTACATATGGCTTCAGCCTTCATCTCTGTCCTTCTGGCCCTATGCATTCAACCCATCTCGAACTCTGTTTTATCTGAGATAGGGTGCCAATTCCTAAAAGTTGGACATCTACCTCTTGAAGAGGCCAATTTGGATGCCATGATTTTGGTGTAATTACAATCACATCCGCACCTGTGTCTACCAGGCCCTCCAGAACCAAGCCATTAATTCGAATTCTAAGCTTTGGCCTTTGTTCATTTATGGAAGTCTGCCAAAATATTTGTTTTATTGTGTTCTTTGTAAACTGTGATTCATCTATCAGAGCTGTTTTATCATCCATTGCAGTATCAGTTTTTACATTAGACATTGGTTTATTCAGTTGTCCTGGAGAGGAATGTCTTCCACAGTGGCTGGGAATGTTCTTACCACATTTGATTTGGGGGCCTGCAAGAGGCCCCCTGAGGCATTTCCCGCTACTAAAGGGTTGCCTCGTATATCTATTTTTGATCTGCACTCACTGGTCCAATATCGGCCTTTGCCACATCTTCTACATAATCCAGGAGGTGGTTGGGGTATTCTGTTTAGGCTATTCCTAGAAGGAGTATTACTTCTAGGATTACCCCATGTACAGTTTTTACTTATATGACCTAGTGTACCACATTTAAAACATTTGGTACCACGGGGCCTTCTTACACCTCTGGGATTTGTCTCTCCTATCCAAGCCTCATTATTGTAGTTAAGAGATTCAACACTATTAGTATACTGAATCCATTCTTCCAAAGGAGCTGATATGATCTTTAATGGTGTAAGTATTCTTTTGCATTCTGCATTAGCATTGTCGAATGCCAAGGACTCAGTTAATACTTTTCTTAATTCTTTATCTGATACAGCTTTTGTTATAGCTGTGTTCAGCCTTTGTAAAAAATCAGTGAAGGGTTCATGTGGTCCCTGAAATATCTTTGTGTATACCTCAGTTGCTTTTCTAGGTTCTGGAATTTTTTCCGAAGCATTTAGAGCTGCTGTACGGCATAAGGATATTGTATGCTCATCATAAATGGCTTGTACATTCCTGTCAGCGAAACATCCCTCACCAAGTATTTGATCTTGGGAGATCTCAAAACGTCTGAGTTTACCTTGTTGTTCTAAATTTCTTGCCTCTTCTCTCAACCAGCTTTTCCACTGTAACTGCTGGCTAAATTCTAGAACAGCTGAAATTAACTAATGCCAGTCATCTGGAATGATTCTATGTGAGGTAGACCACGAATTTAACATCTGTTTTACGTATGTGGAGTGTATCCCATATGTAACTACTGCTTCCTTTATATTTTTAAAGTCCCTTGTTGAAATTGGTTGTAATGTATATGTTGTATATGGCTCGGGGAGTGTGTCATCTGCTGGCTTCTCATGGATGATAACAGGATAAGCCATTGTATGAGAGCCATTTGGAGATGTTACAACCTGTATGGTCTTGCCCTTCTGCTTATTAGGTCCCTTGTCATGTTTATTGAGAGTTTCCTCCAGGGCTTGTAAACGAGCACCTAGGGTCTGTTCCAGGGAGTAAACCTCCTCTCTTGTAAGGGATTCCAGATTTTTCATGGAATCATGGAAGTTTTTATGTTCTTCTGAAACACATGATTCCATGGACCTTATCTTATCAAGTAATGATAATTTTTCTTCCTTATATATTGTCTGAGTAGCTACAACTTCACTCTGGAGAGTTAGTGTTCTATCCATTAAATACTCATATTTATTATCAATAAAAGCAATTTTGGGTACAAGCTTGTTTTGTAAATTCTGGTTAGCAGATTCCAGAGAGAGAATCTTTTTATGTAAGTCCTGGTCAGCAGATTCCATAGACAGAATCTTTTTCTGTAAGCCTTCATTGCTAACTTTTAAAGCCTGTAAATCCTGGTTAGCAGATTCCAGAAAGAGAATCTTTTTCTGTAAGCCTTCATTGCTATCTTTTAAAACCTGTAATTCCTGGTTAGCAGATTCTAGAAAGAGAATCTTTTTTATGTAAGTCCTGGTCAGCAGATTCCATAGACAGAATCTTTTTCTGTAAGCCTTCATTGCTAACTTTTAAAGCCTGGAAATCCTGGTTAGCAGATTCCAGAAAGAGAGTCTTTTTATGTAAGTCCTGGTCAGCAGATTCCATAGACAGAATCTTTTTCTGTAAGCCTTCATTGTTATCTTTTAAAGCCTGTATCAGTCCCAATAATGACTCATCTTTGTTCTTATTATTAAACCAGTGTTTGAACACTGTGTGAATTATTACAATGAATGTCAAAATGGTACAGGCCAGATATGTCTTAGGGAGGTCGTATATTTCCAGGAAAATATCATTCATCATACAGGCAAAAAGGTTATTAAATTCTTGTGAGGTAATGTTGTCAGCCATATTACAAGAATTACTCAAAATTTGTTAGTCAGTTTTAAGGTGTAAAATTATCAAGTACTTTTACTTGAAAGAAGCTTACCTTTCCATGGTTTTCGGGGGTGCAGTAGCACTTTTCAGCCAGCAGGAGGCGTTGGTATAGCTCCAAAGCAGGGCCTGCTGGCAACCTTGGCTGGCAGCAGTTGAAGGCAGGAGCCAAGATGGCAGGGAAACGGCACTCGGAGGAGTGGGAAGATCTCACTCACAGCGGTGTTCGCTGGTCTGGGGGATAAGCTAGGGAACTGAGACTGGACTAGCTGCTCCCTTTTTCGGGAATGGAACCATGTAGGTGTCCCCTGGTTAAATGGAACTTTGCAGGCGGGGTTAGGTACCCGCCTAGGCCTTTGGAATTTGCCCCACATGAGCGCCAGATATTGGTGAAATTATTAAGGCCACTCCACATAGTTAAAAGGGAGGTTTATTTTGTGGGGTAACTTACAAATAAAGGGGTAGGTTACAGGGTCTGGCAAGGGTATAGCGCAGTCCAGCGGTGTTCTCTGGAGAACTCTGCTCGGTCTACCTCCAGCGTCCAGAGTCTGGGAACCAAGTGAGAGAGCTCTTCCTGATCCTTGGTCTTCCGCTTCCTCCTCCGCCCCGCCTTGTGGGCGTGACTATTACCGAAGCCTCAGTGGAGGTTGGAACTTCCAGGCCAATGCTGGGATGGCTATCCACTACATGTCCGTGTGCTTTTTCCAATCTTGGTCTCAACAATTCTCGCTCATTCAATCCCTTCTCTTTGTCACCAATTGGACTCCTAGAGCTCCATCTGGGGCCTGGGTGAGGATCTCTGTATCCACTTCCATCAGTTATCGGATGAGAGTTCTAGCATGACAATTAGGATGTTTGGCCATCCAATCACCAGATTAGGTCAGTTGGGGCTTTCTCTCGACCATTGCCAGTAGTCTACAGTGGAGGTATCATTGTGGATTTCTGGAAGCCTCTCTAGCATTTTGCTTCTTCCTGTTCTCATGTGGTCTTCATTTATCATGGTCTGTTAGTCCTTGTTCTCCCTTTCTGTTCTTGATCCAGTTGTGATCTCCTGCTCCCCTGAGCACTCTTTCTCTTGAACCTTGCCTTTCATTACCCCCACTCACATCCAGGTTGTTCATGTAGATCTCATCCATTTCTCTGTCATTGGGTGATCCCTGTGTCTTCCTTAGGGTCCCGTTTTCTAGGTAGCCTCCTGGATTTGTGAGTAGCAGTCTAGTCATCTTTGTTTTTCATCTAGTATCCTCCTATGAGTGAGTACATACCATGTTTGCCTTTCTGAGTCTGGGTTACCTCACTCTGGATGATTTTTTCTAGATCCATCCATTTTCCTGCAAACCTTATGATGTCATTGTTTTTCTCTGCTGAGTAGTACTCCATTGTGTATGTGTACCACATTTACCATCTCTAAATATAAAAGTGAGAGACAAAGTTTTATAGGTGATATTTTCTTCAGTGTCATATTATTCATATTCAAGTTTAAGCCATTTGTGTGTGTGTGTGTGTGTGTGTATGTGTGTGTGTGTACTGTGTGTGTGAGTGTGTGTGTGTGTGTGTGTACTGTGTGTGGGGGAGGGGTGTATTCTCAGTTACTTTCAGCAATTGTTTTATTTTTAAAAACTTAATACTCTTTTTAAACCCTGTAAAAATGTTCATTGTGATAGGAAAAGAGATTTCAAAATATTCTTCTAATTATGGAGATGGAGGTTATATAGAGCACATCAGAAGTTTTTAAATTCTTTTATACCAAGAAGCAGGTCAAGGACCAGTGGATGGAAAAGTATTAAGGACTGAGTAATATTCTGGTTCAGGAAGGATCAGGGTGATAAGACATCATCTTGAAATGGGCAAGAATGAGAATCATACTAGGCTGTGCAGGGTGGTGGATTCTCGCACAATGAAAAATGTTTCTTGCTAAGAGAGAATTTGTGAAGGTGTACAGCTGTCCTAAAATAAGTGTCTACAATCCTGAATGAAATTTAACTAAGGAAAGAAAGAATGTCATTTTTAGAGGCTTAAGTGGTTTGTTGTTTTTGCAGTTGTTGTTATGGAAGTTTTCCCTTATTCTTCAGGTCTCCAGAGCTGTATACATGCTTGCCAATTGCTCTACTGGTGTTTGACAATGTCATTCCATTAATTCAAGTAATTTTTATCAAAATATTCCCATATCACCTATACCATTCTATTCTAATAAACAGCAGTGATATTTTTCATAACTTTAGTTTACAAGTTAGATAACATTTGTTTGAAACATGTTCAATTGCTTCATATCTGTCTTTACATAAGTAGCACAACTTTCTGATGCTTTCATGTTGAGATAAATTTTAAAATCCAGTAATATGAATATCTTCATTTTCTCAAGATAGTTTTATGCTTTGTAGATTCACATGTTCCCATATAAATTTCTGTGTTAATTTGTCAACATTCTTTACATTATTGCCAAAAATCGTCAGAGATTTCCTTTTCTCATGTCATAACATGGAAGCTATATTTTTACAGTTACTACATCTACCTTCCTCTATGACATGAGATAGCCTTTCACACTGAGGATAGCCACTATGTCATGAATCTTTTGTGACATGTGATTTAGTGTCATGGGAATATATTCCTCATCACATTAAAAGTACCAATGAGACAATGAAATAATTTTGGTCTTGAGACTCGGAGTGAGCAAAACAAGTTACTTTTATACCAATCTGCACTTCTCAAATCAGAATCAGTAACTGCTTGCTTAGAATGCGTAATTTTATAACATTCTTGCCCTTCCAGGCAATACTTCACTTGTTGAGAAAATACCAGCTTATGTTAAATCTTTTGATTCTGTATAAAATACAGGTGACTGAAAATGAACTAGGTAATTCTTGTAGAACTTCAGTCCTCTCCCACATTTCTGAATTCCATGGTCCATTAAACTTGAGGTTTCAACGACTCCTGTGCTTACAGTTCCACCTACCATCCATCAAAATGAAGGAGCTTAGGAAAAGGTCATTTAAATGTTATGAAAGGGTGCCTAAGGAAAAAATTACTCTGTTCAGTAGAGAAGTTTTCAATTTTTATTTCAGTATGAAATATAATAGGTAATTGCTAGAGTAGAAGGATCCTATTCAGGCTTCCTTTTAAAGAAAAAAATAATACTTGACAATGTCATCTTATCCTACACATACTGTGATTGCTAAAACTCAAAATGAATACTATATTACACTGTGTTTATTTTATTTACAAATATGGAGGAACAAAAGAATATTAACAAAGGCACATATATAGTTCATAATTGTCAGTGAAATGTATTCAGATGAATTTGCACTGTTCATATTTATTCTTGATCAAATATATGCTTTGTTTCCATAAATATCATTTATCTCTTCAGTTGCTCTATGGTTCAAAAGACTAAGAAAAATCTCTTAAGTTAAAGCTTTCATGGGTTTTCAAGTGTGATGATTATCACAGAGTGACTGAATATTCAATGAAGTCTCCTGGCCCCTGATACCCTGTTGAAATCTGCACTGGATAGCTGCAGATGTGGGAAGCACAATTTTCAATGTTTCTACCATCCTGCTAGGTAACTGAAGGTTCTGGGGCCTGGTGGTCAGGTGATAAAACTGGACAAAAGGTTCAATCTTTGGTTTTCCACTGTGAGGGCAGATGAGAAGAGTAGTGGTGACCCTCTCCCTCTGATTTCCTTTGGCTCATCTTGAGTCTGTTTAAACAAGCATCTGGAAATTTCGCACAGGTCTCAAACATAATACCAAGTCTTCCAACATGTAACCCACAGTGAAAATGTTCACACCTTTTTCTTCTTGGCTGTCTCAATCTTTTGTTACTTAATTTTTTTCTCAATTCATATTGGTTACATATTTTCTCCTGAAAAAAAATGTAGTATTTGGGGTGTAAAGCACTACTAATTTCTGTAGAATTATAACATAATGAGGTAATTTCCTATCCTACCCCTTCAATATTGAAGATTTTCATGTATCTATATTGTCTTAATCTGAAAACTCTAAACATTATAACATTATGAGTCATATCAGTGTTCTTTTTTTTAGATGCTGTAATTGTGCTTTTTTATTCTTCTTTTGTTTATCAATTGTATCTTTAATTTGTAAGTTTTAAACAAACTAGTTCAATATAAGATTTGTTTTTTCAACATCAAACATTCTCCATGGTCTCAAGCATTTGTTATAAAACAACATTTAGATATTATCCTAGTTTCAAAGAACTTTTTTCCTTGTTTTGAAACAATAACTGAAGGATCAGAGGTTCATATCCTGACTTAATATAGTCTATCCATTTGAAATTTTTCTAGATCTTGGCCCCTAATTGCTTCTTTCATTTTCCAATTCTGTTATAATAAATACTTTGGATTTGTGTTATCCTTTAAATGTATGAACTAAACATTATCATCTGGAGTTCAACGTGTTTTTAGTTACAAAGTGTCACTTACAAAGTAGTCAAGTCAATGTTAGACATTGGTCTTTGTGAGCTAGATCTGGAAAACAATGTGAGATGGCACCTGAGTGAAGCACTCAAAGAAGATAGGCTGAATGATTCCGATTATAGTGTTATTTACCAATGAAGGCATTGAAGACAAAAGTTAATATTTAATCTTGCAGAACCTTACACATAGAAAACAGATGGTAGAATATGTAACCCCAAAGTAATGAATGTTGTAATATTTCTAAGAGCTTTTATTTTACCTCAAATCTTTGATTTAGGAAGGAAATGTTACAGCATTGGAGAAGGCAAGATAAAAGAGCAGAAGTGAGGAAATGAATCACTAAGACCTGCTACCCTTGTTATCTGATCTATCATATGTCTATAAATTTTAAATGTTTATCCATGTGAACTATTCTATCTTCATAGGAGAAAAACAAGTAATGATGACAGAAAAGAAAGATAGGGGGAAAGACAGTAATGTAAAATCTTTCTGTGTCTATGATTCTTAACATAGGAAAGCCAGTACATTATTACCCACATTAGATTTCTGCTGCTTTCTTCTCATAAGAAAGCTTGTATTACAATACCATTGTGAATTGTTCAACGAGTGCTATATTTTTTACTTTATTTAAATTCTGAGTTTATTTACTTGGATATTTGTCAGTATTTCTGTATCTTATCACAGTTATTACTGTGTGGTGAATAGCATTCTAAACATATGTAAATAGGAAAAAGTAAAGGGTAGAGCTCCACTTTTAAAAACAAAGCAGGGATTTTAGAGGCTACACTCTTGTAAATTAATATTAACAGATTTTCCAAACATAGGTGAGGAATATTACACTCATAAGACAAAATGAATTAATCTTAATAAGATATTACATAAGAAAAATAGTGAGGTAGAAATACTCTATCTTCCTTCATTTCTTCAACAGTGGGTAATTTGTTGTCCTTTCTATAATACAAAATGCCCACTGCAAGTAATTCTAAATGGAGAGGAAAGATAGAAGATTCTCCCAGCTGCTGGGGTCAATTTACTCAAGGAACAATTTCCTTTCATTCCACTTACCTGATTTTAAATTTCTTCTTAGTGAAACAGAAAATGAGTGTTTGGATTGTGTTTAAATCTTCTGGTGTCTTAGTTAGGGTTTCTATTGCTGTAAGAAGACACCATGACCATGGTAACTCTTATAAGGAAAACATTTAATTGAGGTGACTCACTGAAAACCATCTGCACAAATTCCAAACTCTGCTTCACCATGTCTGATATCAAAACCCTCTTCAGATCTACAACTCCATTCAGTTTTGTTAACTGTAACACACTTGTTCTCTTGGGCTTCTTCTATTTCCAGTTATCAGTGCTCCTCACCAGTTATCCTATAACTCTGGCATTTCGAATATCTTGGCTTTTCCAAGGCAATACAAGCTTCAATTCCACAGCTTCTCCAAATGATATCTCTTGGCCTCCATTCGAGGACATTCCCTGACACATACCTGGCTGTGGTATTTTTCTTATGTGTGCAGTCATAACCCCTTTCATCTATGCTTAACTCAAAAGCCAAAACCACATACCCAAAGCTGCCAAGTTATGCTGATTGTTGAGCATGGAACATGGCCCCTTCATTCAATTACATCTTCACCAGATCTCTGTTTTCCATTGTTTTCTTCACTGCCTAGGCTTGGAAGTCCTGAAACTTGCTCTGTAGACCAGATGGCCTCAAACTCAGAGATCCACAAGCCTCTGCATTCACAGTGCTAGGATAAGAGTTATGAACTTCCTCCCCTATCTATAGGCTTTTCTTCAGTTCCTTTTCATAAGTAGGAGACTTAGCTGGCTGATATCTTGCCCTTAGGTCATCACTATCTATAATCTATTTCTTTTTTTCTTTATTAAGAAATTTTTATTCAATTTACCTGTAACCACAGATTCCCTCACTCTTCCTTTCTCCTTCCCCCCCCCCCCAGCATTCCCCCTCTAACCTGCCCTTCATCCCCCTTCCAAAAATATAAGGCCTCCTATGAGGAGTCAGAAAAGCCTGGTATATTCAGTTGAGGCAGGTCCAAGCCTTCCCCCACCCCATATCAAGGCTGTATAAGATATCCCATCATAGGTAATGGGCTCCAAAAAGTCAGCTCATACACCAAGGATGGATCCTGATCATATTGCCAGGGGCCACTTAAGCACACCAAGCTACACAACTGTCTCAGTTATGCAGAGGGCCTTGTCCAGTCCTATTCAGGCTCCACAGCTGTTGATCTAAAGTTCATGAGTTCCCACTAGCTTGGTTCAGTTGTCTCTGTAGGTATCCACATCATGATCTTGATGCCCCTTATCTCTCTTCAACTAGACTCCTGGAGATCATCCTTTTGCTTGTCTGTAGATCTCTGCATCTGCTTCCATTGTGTACTAGATGAAGGCTCTATGATGACAGAGTATTCACCAATCTGACTACAAGGGTAGGCCAGCTCAGTCAACCTCTCCACTATTGCTAGTAATCTAAGATGCAATATATCTAAAAGGTATATTTCATTTCTTAATCCATTTATCTCCTTGAACGCAGGATTTAGCTCCATTCCACTTCCTGGTGTTCTCACCTCAAAATTTATAGTTTGTAATTTATCTTGCTCAGCTTGCTCCTTTTCATTATAAATCTTCATTAGAGTTACCACTAATAACCACACTATGTAGTCTATAGTAGGCTTTCTTGGAATTTCCTCTGCCAATAGAATTAACCCAAACCCTTTACTTTAGCCTCAGGCAGATTATTCGAACAAGGGCAAAAACAGACACTTTCTTCACCAAAATATCACATGGCCAGTCTCTAAGAGATAACAACATTCTTCTTCAAATCTCCTTGATCCCCAGAGTTCATCAAAGCACATTCAATACCACTGTCTTCCATGTTCCTACTAGTACGGCCCATTAAGCAGCACTGACAGCATTCCATTGCTTTCTTAACCCAAATTCAAAGTCTATATTACTCTAAACAAAAACATGGTCAGGCCTGTAGATGCAATTCTAAATGGTCTTATTAAATAAGGAACACAGAGCCAAATACAAAGTTAAAGCCAAGAAATCAGAGCAAGAGCCACTACTACCTTATCTGACTACATTGTACCATCGCTTCCCCCAGTGAGACAGACCTTCTTCCTGCGTGATTGTCTTTTTTTTCTGTTCTGCCTTCTCATTGTCTCTAAACCCAACCACATGACTTCCTCATCACTGCCTGTCTATACAGACCTCCAGGTTTCTGTGATTGGTACTGGTATTAAAAGTTAAGGTCACCTTGCTTGGCTATGTCCTTGACCACACAGAGACTCTGCCTGACATGTGAGCAGATTAAGGGCATGTGTAACCACTGCTGGACTTCTGCTTAATGGCTATGACCTCTGATCTCCAGGCAACTTTATTAACATACAAATAAAATCACATTTCAGCACAAATAAAATATCACCATACAGGCCTATCACAACAATATCCAAGTCCCTGGTAGCAATGCTTATCATAATTAGATTTTCTACTGCTATGAAGAGACACTATGACCACAGCAAATCTTTTAAGGAAAACACTTAAGCCTGTGAAGTTGGATATCTCAGCTTGTCTTCAGTATATGTATGAATCTCACAATAGTAGGCTCTCATACTAGTAAGGAATGAACTTGCCAGTAAGGACAAGCAGGCAAAGAACAAGAGCTTCATTATTCCATGTCCTTTAGATAAACTATTCCACCAGCAGTTATCACCTGTTCTTAAGGTGGATACCCCATCTCAAAAGATTGATATTTAAGTTGGTTCTTCTCACTTCAAATGACTCAATCAAGAAAATGTGCCTTCACAAGTGTGTCCCACCATTAAGTTTTAGAAAATTCCAGGCATAGTCAAGATTACACCCCCAAATAGGCGATGTTTATTAAATTATTCAATAACAAGTAGTTGCACATTGCAAAACCAGGGAACCATAAAACAAAACGAGAAATCTGCAAGCTAACATTTCTGACATCTATAGAATCAAAAAATCCTCAACAAATAATTTCAAAGCAATTAAAGGTGTTCAAACAAACTGTGTTGCTAATGGAAATGTAGCACTGGAAGTCGAGCAATGATTGCTGTTTCAGCAGACCTGGGTTCAGGTTCCAGCACTCACATGGAAAGTAATAACCCTTAAACTGAGTTCCAAAACCCCAATGGGTTGAAGACCACAATGTCTTACCTGAAATGCCAAAGCTGTTAGTGGAAAATATACTTAATACTCAAAAAGACATAGCTGTTGTGATGAACTTTTTGAATAGGTCTCCATTAGCTTAGGGACAAAGAACAGCAATTAACAATTGGCACCACATAGAATGTTTTAGGATAGCAAAGACATAAATATCTATTGAAGAGGAAGCACAAAGAGGAGAGAAAACCTTTGTAAACAAGACATTGAATCTGATAGAGAATTACATAAGGGAAAATTCTGGGTTCCAAGAAATGATTTCTGACTACCCTCTTAATAATTATCTTGTATACTGTGATTTTCAGAGCCAGGTTGGCCTGGAACTTACAGAGTTGATTCTGCCCCTGCCTGTTGATTTCTGGGATTAAGACATATCATTTTGGACAGTAAGATGATCCAGTGTGTAAAGTGCTTCTTATAGAAGCTTGACCACCTCAGTTTGGTTCCAGGACTCATGTAGCTTTTGAAAGAAAAACTAATTCTACAAGGCTTCCTCTGTCATCCATGTTTACATTGTGACAAGTGCATACCCACACTTGTACTCAACTATATCATGCATACACAATAATCATAAACAATTTTTTCTTTTATAGGACTAATATGTATTTTTATCAAACTATTGAGCAGTACATACTTTGCTGGATAGACTCAGGTCAACATTACAAAACCTAAAGTCATCATGAGGAAGAAATCTCTATTTTAAAGAAATACTACCATGATTGGGCTATAGGCAATAGCCTAACTATGACAAGTTTGTACCAGGATAGTGTGCTAATGATGTGAGAGACCATATTGTGTTGTTTTGTGGTGTGTTTAGAAGGATTTTCAAACTTGGCTATAAAATGTATTGGTGTAAAGAGATCAGTGAACTGTTCAATTGGAGCTTGGGATATAAGAATATTGAGAGCAGTGAAGACAATGATGTCCTGGCTTATGAAGTTTAAGATGAAAGCTAAGATAATACCAAGCCATTTGCACTAAGAATTAGTAGTTCTGGTTAGCTGGGCATGAAGAATTAGGTGTGATTAACAATATATCAGAAGTACTAAAGTGAACCCTTTGCTTTGCTGGATAATGGATGCTGGCCCCCTGGGGCTGAAAAAGCATTTTGATCAATGAGTGACCTTCAGCATCATGAAAGTGAAGACTTCTGGGAAGTGTTTCCTCCTGGTCAGCAGACAAAAGCTATGCTCCAGAACTGGACAAGTTTGAAACTCCTGTTGGCCTCTGATATTACTAATTTAAGAGTCACCTACTGGCAATGGTCGAGAGAAAGCCTGAACTGACCTACTCTGTTGATCGGGTGGCCAAACACCCTAAGTGTGCTAGAACTCTCATCCAATGACTGAGGAAAGTGGATGAAAACAGCCATGGCCAGGCCCCAGGTGGAGCTTCAGGAGTCCAATTGGCAAGAAAGAGGAGGGATTGTATGAGTGAGAATTGTTGAGACCAAGATTGGAAAAAGCACAGGAACAAATAGCTACACTAATGGAAACACATGAATTATGAACCAAAACCTGAGGAACCCCCAGGATCAAGCCCTCTGGATAAATGACACAGTTGATTAGATTGAACTGTTTGGGAGGCACCCAGGCAGTGGGACCCGGACCTGTCCTTAGTGCATGAGCTGGCTGCTTGGAACCTGGGGCTTATGCAGGGACACTTGGCTCATCCTAGGAGGAGGGGACTGGACCTGCCTGTACTGAATCCACCAGGTTAAGCTGAATCCCCAGGGGTGTCTTTGCCCTGGAGGAGATGGGAATGGGGGGAGGGAGGGAGGAGGACAGGAGAATCTATGGCTGATATGTAAAATTAAATTAAATTATAAAATAAAATTTAAAAAAAGAGTCACCTATACTTTTGGTTGTGAGACTAGCCTTTAATGACTGAGCCATCTCTCCAGGGTTGGGGATTTAGCTCAGTGGTAGAGCGCTTGCCTAGCAATCACAAGGCCCTGGGTTCGATCCTCAACTCTAAAATAAATAAATAAATAAATAAATAAATAAATAAATAAATAAATAAGTCACCTAAATGTCACTGGTTTTGGAGTCATGGAGGAGTCATGGAGAATAGCTGAGACTTAGCACTGTATGGCAGTGGTGGAGGCCCAGAAGAAAGCCCAGGAGAGGCTATTAGTGAAAGTATAGCCCAGTTTCAGCAAGGCTCCCCAGTGTTTTTAGGCTATGAATACCAGGTGATGACCACCAACATCAGTAGCAGCAGTGGAGTGGAGCCAGTCAATCAGAACCTAGAAGACAAGCTATGTGTATGTTGCAGAGAACAGAGCTAAAGAAGTGACCCAGACTCTGGGGAGGAACTGAATATAGTGAGTTGATTCCAGACATCATATTTTGAGTTTTTACACATGGGAGTTTGACTTTGTTTTGTTCAGATTGTTCCTTGATTCTTCCCTCTTGAAGAAAGAAAGTTGTTGTTTTTTTTTTAATTTTATAGGATCCCACAGTTGAGATATTTTAAACTTTTTTAAAAATGAAATTTGGGAGCCCCATAGAGAATTTTGATTTTAAAAGACACTGGATATTTTAAAAATACTGATTTTTTTCATGTTTGAATTTATAAGGCATGGGCCTTTAAGGTTTTTAAATGATTTATATTGTGATATATTAATGTTGGTTTATGTGGAAGATCAAAAAAGGAAAAGTAGTGGCTTTCAAGTGATATATTTGTGTGTCAAATTGACAAGGGTTAAAATGTATGAGATAATGTTGTGTCAACTTCGCACAAACTGAAGATATCTAAGAGGAAGGAACCCAAATTTTAAAAAAATACCTCCATAAATCAGGCTGTAGGCAAGCATGTAGAGCATTTTCTTAATTGCTGATTGTTTGGGGAGGGACCATCCAATTGTGGGTCTTCCTATCCTAGGGCTAGAGGTCCTAGGCTCTGTGAGAAAGCTGGCTGAGAAAAACAACACCCTTCCAGTATCTTAAATCAGAAAGAAGCTTCTTATCCAGTTAAAGTTATGTCAGTCTTACAGAACTGAACATGTGTTACCAGGCCAGTCATTGTAGCATGCAAAGCATAGCTGTGTTAGAGTGATGAATGCTTTTCTCCTCTGGTAGCATGCATAGCATCTTTAATGAGTAAGAAGGTCAGCCACTGAGGACAAAGGTCCCAATTAGGTACCAAATTGTTTCTCCACAATATCTGACTCAGGTATGTGGTATTTTATGCGCTAGGGTCTGTGACTAATATTAAAGGATAATCATAAAGAATGAAAAAACTGCCAGGCTAGGCAGTGGTGGCACATGCCTGCAATCCCAGTACTCAGGAGGCAGCAGAAGGTGGATCTCTGTGAGTTCCAGGCCAGCCTGTTCTACAGAGCTAGTCCAGGACAGGCTCCAAAGCTACAGAGAAACCCTGTCTTGAAAAAAACAAAAAACAAACAAAAAAAATGAAAAAGCCATCTGTGGTTCTTTGGAATTTCATTAGCTGACAACACCAAAAAGGTTCACCATTCCTTGAACTGAACTCTATTTGCTCTACTGTGGTATCTAAATGGGGTTTGGAGACCCATTATATGGAAACTTCATTTAAAACTTTTTCTGTTTTAAATTCAATATTTTTTGTTTTTAATTTTTTTTTTTTTGCTTTTAGTTTTCAATATACCCTAACACAATTTCCCCTCCCTCCACTCTTCCCAGGCTCCCCTCTATTTTCCCATATCTGCTCCTCCTCTGTTTCACTTCAAGAAAAATCAGGCCTCCCTAGTATATTAGCTGGACACAGCATTACAATATATAATAAGACTAGGTACAAATCATAATTCTAATACTCAGTGAGGACACCCAGTATGATCAACATAGAAAAAAAGGTCATCCTACCAAAAGAAATCTAAAAATTCACTGCGTCCCCAATCAAAATTACAACACAATTTCTTAGAGACATTAAAAGGACAATACCTAACTTCAATGGAATAAAATGGAGGATTTCTGAAACAATGCTAAACAATAAAAGAATTGCTGTAACTATCACCATACCTGATTTCAGGCTTTGCTACAGAGTTATAGTAATAAAAACTGCATGGTATTGGCATAAGAACTGACATGTTAATCCATTTAAACTCTTTACATTTGTGTGTGAGAGTTTGTATATTTTTTTATTATCATTATCATTATTAGGGAGCTCCGCAAAAGTACTTTTTCAGAAGATTTTTTATCACTGTTAATCCTTCCACATTTCCTCCTCTGACTTATTCTCCCATCCTACCCAACAAGTAATACTTTCTGATCCACAATTCTACTTTCATACTTCTTATCACTCTGTTCTTTCTCCCTTCCCTTAGAAGTTATCCATGGTTCCTTGTTTAAAGTCTATCTTTATATAGTACAGACTTTTATGAGCTCATCTTTAATAATCTTTTCCCTGATTTCATGGGATGTAGTTTTACCAGACTTTCTTCAGAAAACTTTGTTCTCAAATACAATGACATTAAAGTATCTTTATTATTTCCTTGGTTGTAGCTGACAATTTTAAGGCAAAATGGTTATGTGTCATTGATCTTTCAAAAAGCTCATGATATTTCAAGTTAGCTGTCTCTGCTTCTTTTCTGTAGTTTGAGATATAAGCTGCTGCCACCTGATGTTACCACTCAATATGTAAAAAGACCAAAAATAATATTTTGATACTATTATTTTAATTTGTTTATTTATTTTTGTTATTGTTGAGACAGCTCTCAATATGTAATCCTAGATGACCTGGAATGTACTTTGTAGACCTGGCTGGAGTTAAATTCAAAATGAACTATGTGCCTCTATTTTAAAGAGTTGGAATTAAATGCATGTGCCACCATGCCTAGAATTTGATACTAAAATTTTAATTGTAAAAGTAATTAATAATAAAAGCAAAAAGCACATTTAAAATGGGGGGGATATTCTGGGCATATTAGCTCACACATGAAGACCTATCATTCAAGAGATAGAAGCCAAAGGATTACTACAAGGTTGAGGATACCCTAGGTTACAGAATAAGACTCTTTCTCAAGGTTCCAAAACAAAGAAAGGATGGAGGAAAGAAGAAATTATATATAGGAGAAAAGAAAGGAGAGGACTCCAATATTCAGAGCCAAAGAAAAGGCAAGAGATATGAACAAAATGACCGTAACATACAAAATAGAATTCTGTGCAACAAAAACATGGATTTTGGAGAAATTGAGTCTAAACAAATAAGACTTCTGTCAGGAATGACAAAAACATCAACTATGCATTTCTTTATATTCCCAGATAGTGTACCCTGTATCCTTTGGTTGAATTTTAAGATCTGTTAATTCCATATTTCAAAGACTATTCTAAATATCTATTTTAACTAACAAATGAATTGGGTCAGCATAAACACTCTTCATTATACATATGTGATAAGCAGTACACAGAAAGTTAAGTAACTCACTGACCTAAAACTATTGACAATGGAATAACTGAAATCAAAGGCACAGATTACAAAGGCATGGTTTTTACCAAGAGAGTCATATTATAGATTCATTCACATACCTCATACAATTAATTTTATTCTTAGTACTGTTGACATGGTTAATCTCTATTTCCAAATTGATGAGATCTAGAATTACCTGGAAGACAAGCTTATGCCATGCTTGAGCAATTAATTTAATTGAGGTGGAAAGACCTGTCCAGGACTCCGAAACAATGGAAAATAGTAGCTGAGCTCTATCCTTCATTACTCTCTTCTTCATGATCAGGATTGACCACCAGCCTCAAGTTTCTGCCACCGTGACTTTTTTTCCTCAAAGATGGGATCTGTTTGCAACAAAGAAAGAGAATTACAGACCAATCTCCCTCATGAACATTGATGCAAAAATACTCAATAAAATACTGGCTAACTAAATCCAGGAACACATCAAAAAAATTATTCACCATGACCAAGTAGGCTTCATCCGAGGAGTGCAAGGATGGTTCAACATACAAAAATCTATCAGTTGAAGGGCATCTAGGTTGTTTCCAGGTTCTAGCTATTACAAACAATGCTGATATGAACATAGCTGAGCAAACATCCTTGTGGTAGGATTGAGCATTCCTTAGGTATATGCCCAAGAGTGCTATAGCTGGCTCTAGGGGGAGATGGATTCCCAATTTTCTAAGGAAGCACCATATTGATTTCCAAAGTAGCTGTACAAGCTTGCATTCCCACCAGCAGTGGATGTAAAACAAAGATGACTAGACTGATACACAACTCCAGGGAGGCTACCTAGAAAATGGGACCCTAGGAAAGACCCAAGGATCACCCAATGACAGAAAAATGGATGAGATCTACATGAACAACCTGGAAGACAGTGGGAGTAATGAAGGAAAAGACTTGAGGGAAAGAAAGCTTAGAGGAGCAGGAGATCCCAGCTGGATCAAGAACAAAAAGGGAGAATGAAGAATAACAGACCATGATAAATGAAGACCACATGAGAACAGGAATAGGCAGAGTTTTCGAGAGGGCCCCAGAAATCCACAATGATATATCCTCTGTAGTCTGCTGGCAATGGTCAAAAGAAAGCCTGATCTGACCTAGTCTGGTGATCAGATGGCCAAATACCCTAACAGTCGTCTTGGAACTCTCATCCAATAACTGATGGAAGTGGATGCAGAGATCCTCAGCCAGGCCCCAGGTGGAGATCCAGGTGTCCAACCGTCGAGAAAGAAGAGGGTCTGCAAGAGTGTGAATTGTTGAATCTAAGATTGCAAAAAGCACAGGGACAAATAGCCAAACAAATGGACGTACCTGAATTATGAACCAAAGGCTGTGGAGCCCCTAGCTGGATCAGACCCTCTGGATAAGTGAGACAATTGAATAGCATGATCTGTTTGGGAGGCACCCAATCTGTGGGACCAGGATCTGTCCTTAGTGCATGAGCTGGCTGTTTGAATCCTTGGGCTTACACAGGGACACTTTGCTCAGCCGGGAAGGAGGTGACAGGACCTGCCTGTACTGAAACCACCAGGTTTAAATGAATCCCCAGGGGTGCCTTGATCCTGGAGGACATGGGAATGGAGGGAGGGAACCCATGGCTGATGTATAAAATTTAAAACACATAATAATAATAATAATAATAATAATAATAATAATAATAATAATAAAATAACTTTGAAAGAAAAAAAACCAATATCCCAGGTTCAACCTCCAACTACCACATATGCCAAGTATTGTGGTATATGTCTTTAAACCCAACAGATGGGAAGTGGAGGCACAAAGTTCAGAAGTTCAAGTCCATCCTCAGCTACATCAAGAGTTTGAGGCCTGATCTACATGAGTCTTTGTCTTAAAAGTAAAAAGGGATCAACATATAATAAAATATATTGCTGTGGATATCACTCTGTATAAATAAAATGATGTTTGGCCAGTGGCCAGGCAGGAAGCATAGGCGGGACGAGAGAGAGATAATTCTGGGAAATGGAAGGCTTGGGGAGAGACACTGCAAGCCTCTGCCATGAGAAGCAACATTTAAAGACACCAGTAAGCCACAAGCCATGTGGCAAAGTATATACTAACAGAAATGGGATAATTTAAGATAGAAGAAGTAGATAACAAGAAGCCTGCCACGGCCATACAGTTTGTAAGAAAAAAAAAAAAAATCTATCAATTATACACCATATAAACAAACTGAAAGAAACAAAACACATGACCATCTCATTGAATGCTGAAAAAGCCTTTGACAAAATCCAACACTCCTTCATGATAAAGGTTCTAGAGAGATCAGGAATACAAGGAACATACCTAAACATAATAAAGGCAATTTAGAGCAAGCCGGCAGCCAACATCAAATTAAATGGAGAGAAACACAAAGCAATCCCACTAAAATCAGGAACAAGACAAGGCTGTCCACTCTCCCCATACTTACTCAATATAGTACATGAAGTTCTAACCAGAGCAATAATACAACAAAAGGAGATCAAGTGGATTCAAATTGGAAAGGAAGAAGTCAAACTTTCATTAGTTGTAAACGATATGATAGCATACATAAGTGACCCCAAAAATTCTATAAGGGAACTCCTACATCTGATAAACTCCTTCAGTAAGGTGGCAGGATACAAGATTAACTCAAAAAATCAGTAGCAAATGATAAATGGGCTGAGAAAGAAATCAGAGATACATTATCCTTTACAATAGACAAAAATAATATAAAATGCCTTGGGGTAACTCTAACTAAGCTTAGATAAGAACCTTAAGTCTATGAAGAAAGAAATTGAAGAAGATATCAGAAAATGGAAAGATCTCCCATGCTCATGGATAGGTAGAATCAACATAGTAAAAATGACAATCTTACCAAAAGCAATATACAGATTCAATGAAATCCCCATCAAAATCCCAACACAATTCTTCAGAGATTTGGAAAGAACAATACTCAACTATATATGGAAAAATGAAAAACCTAGGATAGCTAAAAGGATCCTGTATAATAAAGGAACCTCTGGAGGCATCATGATCCCTGACCTCAAGCTCAACTGTAGAGCTATAGTAATAAAAACAGCTTGGTACTGGCACAAAAACCGACATGTGGACCCATAGAATCATATTGAAGACCCTGACATTAATCCACATACCTATGAATATATGATTTTTGACAAGGAAGCCAAAACTGTAACATGGGAAAAAGAAAGCATCTTCAACAAATGGTGCTGCCATAACTGGATGTCAATGTGTAGAAGGCTGCAAATAGATCCATATCTGTCACCATGCACAAAATTCAAGTCCAAGTAGATCAAAGACATCAACATAAATCCAATTACACTGAACTTGATAGAAGAGAAAGTCAGAAGTAGTTTGGAATGAAGTGGCACACAAGACCACTTCCTAAATATAACACCAGTAGCAACAAACACTGAAAGCAACAATCAATAAATGGGACCTCCTGAAACTGAGAAGCTTTTGTAGAGCAAAGGACATGGTCAATAAGACCAAACAAGAGTCTACAGAATGGGAAAAGATCTTCACCAACCCCACATCTGACAGAGGGCTGATCCCCAACATATATAAAGAACTCAAAAAGCTAGATATCAAAATACTGAACAATCTATTTAAAAAAATGGGCTAGAGAGCTTAACAGAATTCTCAATAGAAGAATCTCAAATGGCTGAAAGGTATTTAAGGAACTGCTCAACATCCTTAGTCATCAGGGAAATGCAAATCAAAACAACTCTGAGATACCACCCTACACCTGTCAGAGTGGCTAAAAACACAGAAGACAGCTTATGCTGGAGAGGATGTGGTGGGAATGCAAGCTTGTACAGCCACTTTGGAAATCAATATGGCGCTTCCTTAGAAAATTGGGAATCCATCTCCCACAAGACCAAGCTATACCATTCTTGGTAATATACCCAAGGAATGTTCAATCATACCACAAGGGCATTTGCTCAGCTATGTTCATATCAGAATTGTTTGTAATATCCAGAAGCTGGACACAACATAGATGCCCTTCAACTGAAGAATAGATAAAGAAATGTGGTACATATAAACAATGGAGTACTACTCAGCAGAGAAAACAATGACATCATGTGGCTTACAGGCAAATCGATGGATCTAGAAAAAAATCATCCTGAGTGAGGTAACCCAGACTCAGAAGGACAAACATGTTATGTACTCATTCATAGGAGGATACTAGATGTAAAACAAAGATGACGAGACTGATACACAACTCCAGGGAGGCTACCTAGAAAATGGGATCCTAGGAAAGACACAGGGATCACCCAATGACAGAGAAATGGATGAGATCTACATGAACAACCTGGACGACAGTGGGAGTAATGAAGGGCAAGACTTGAGGGAAAGAAAGCTTAGGGAAGCAGGAAATCCCAGCTGGATCAAGAACAGAAAGGGAGAAAGAGGAATAACAGACCATGATAAATGAAGACCACATGAGAACAGGAATAGGCAGAGTGCTAGAGAGGTCCCCAGAAATAATCCACAATGATACATCCTCTGTAGACTGCTGACAATGGTTGAGAGAAAGCCTGATCTGACCTAGTCTGGTGATCAGATGGCCAAACACCCTAATGGTTGTGATGGAACTCTCATCCAATAACTGATGGAAGTGGATGTAGAGATCCTCAGCTAGGCCCCAGGTGGAGCTCCAGGAGTCCAATTGTGGAGAAAGAGGAGGGACTGTAAGAGTGTGAATTGTTGAGACCAAGATTGGAGAGGCACAGGAACAAATAGCCAAACAAATGGAAGCACATGAACGATGAACCAAAGGCTGTGGAGCCCCAGCTGGATCAGGCCCTCTGGATAAGTGAGACAATTGAATAGCTTGAACTGTTTGGGAGGCACTCAGGCAGTGCGACCCAGACCTGTCCTTAGTGCATGAGCTGGCTGTTTGGAACCTTGGACTTACACAGGGACACTTTGCTCAGCCTGGAAGGAGGGGACTGGACCTGGCTGTACTGAATCCACCAGGTTTAAATGAATCCCCAGGGGAGTCATGTCCCTGGAGGAGATGAGAATGGAGGGGAGGGGCTGGGGGAAGGTGGAGGCAGGGGCAGGAGGGGGTGTACAGGGAAACCCATGGCTGATGTGTAAAATTAAAACACAAATATAATAAATAAATAAATAAATAAATAAATAAATAAATAAATAAAAGGAGAAAAAACACAACTCTGAGATACCATCTTACACCTGTTTGAATGGCTAAGATCCACACACTGAAGACAGCTTATGTTGGAGAGGATGTGGAGCAAGGGGAACACTCCTCCACTGTTGGTGGGAACACAAACTTGTATAGCCCCTCTGGAAATCAGTATGGTGATTTCTTAGAATATTGGGACTAAGTCTTCCCCAAGATCCAGTTATACCACTCTTGGACATATACCCAAAGAATGCGCAATCATACCACAAGGGCATTTGCTCAACTATGTTCATATCAGCATTATTCATAATAGCAAGATCCTGGAAACAACCTAGATGTCCCTCAACTGAAGAATTGATAAAGAAAATATGGTACATATACACAATGGAGTACTACTCAGCAGTAAAACAAACAAACAAACAAAAAACAAAAGAACAACCACAAAAAAACAATGATATCATGAAATTTGCAGGCAAGTGGATTCATCTAGAAAACATCATCTTGAATCAGGTAACCCAGACTCAGAAGAACAAACATAGTATGTACTCATTATAATTGATACTGAATGGGAGAGAAGGGATGGCCAGTGGATAAGTGGATACTAAATGAGAGGGAAGGGACAGCCGGACTGCAACCGACAACTCCAGAGAGGCTAGCTAACAGGAAAAGACCCTATGAAGGACAGATGGATGATCCTGTGAAGGAGAAGTGGATGATATCTACATGAGTGGACTGGGTGAGGGGGTGGCAGAGGGTAAGGAGTGAGGAATGAAAATATAGGGAAATGGGAGGGTCAAGCTGGAACAGGGACAGAGTGGGAGGGCAGGGAGGAAGATACCATGATAGATGAAGACATCATGGGAATAGGAAGAGACAGGGTGCAGGGGAGGCTCTCAAGAATCCACAAGGTTGACTCCATCTTGGTCTGCTGGCAGTGGTCCAGAGGGTGCCTGGACCTGTCTACTCTGGTGACCAGCCTAGCAAGTAACCTAGATGTTGTTATTGAGCCTTTGTCCAGTGACAGATGGAGGCAGATACAGAGATCCACAGGCAGGCACCAGCCTGAGCTCTGGGAATCCAATTGATGAGAGAGAGGAGAGATACTGCAGGTGAGGGACATCAAGATTATAATGGGAGGATGTGTAGAGATGACCGGCCACACTAGTGGATGCCCATGAACTGTGGACTGGTGGCTGTGAAGCCTGCCTGGGACTGGACTAGGCCCTCTGGATACAGAAGACAGTTTTTTGGTTTGAACTGTTTGGGGGACACCCAGGCAGGGGGTTTGGGATCTGTCCCTGGTCTATGGGCAGGCTTCTGGAATCTGGTGCCTGTGGTGTGACACCTTGCACAGCCTTGGTGCAGTGGGAAGAGCTTGGACCTGCCTAGGCACAGTGTGCTGGGCTCTGCTGACTCCCCATGGGAGACCTCGAATTGGGGGATGTGGGAATGCAGTGGGGCTTGGGAAAGAGGGCTGGGAGTGGGAGGAGGGAGGAAGGGGGATCTGTGGATAGCATGTGGAATGAGTAGAAATTTTCTTAATAAGGAAAAATGAAAAAAAAGAAAGATAAAATAAACAAACAAACAAACAAACAAATAAATAAATAAATAAATAAAATAACAATCCTAGCTGGACCTTAAATAGCTGGAATCTCAGCTATACTGGAAGCAGAGCTGGAGAGAAACATGTTCAAGTCAATCCTGGGCAACTGAGTGAGACCCTGTCTAAAGCTAGAAAATAAGAGGAGATCCCGGGATGTGGCTCAGTGGTACAGTATTTATCTAATATGTCTGAGGCCTATGCTTCAATTTCTGTTACAACTAAATAATGAATAAATAAATAATAAAAAAGATGTGATCTGTGAACCAAACTTAACCCTTCCTACCTAATGGGTAGGGTTTTTTTTTATCATAGGACCAGAAAGTGTAACGAAGTCACATGTTTACTTACAAGATGAGAAAAATGGTCCCAGACATGCAGTGTTGGAAAATTCCTTAAGTACCAGCAATCCAGAGCCAAAGGCAGGTGGATCTCTCTGAGTTAAAGGACAAGATGGTCTATAGGGCTAGTACCAGGACTGCTGAGGCTACCCAGCAAAACCATGTCTCAAAGAAAATACATCAAACAAAAAAGAATCATGTTTTGATTACATTTCCTAGATATGTGTGAAAACAAATTATTATACTTTGAAAAAACACTGTAAAACCAAGCTGCTATATTCTAGAACATTATTTTGCCAAGATGGGGCTCCTTAATAAAGGCATTTACACTAAACAATTGACTTTCTGTGTCCTAGTCAAGACCTCTACAACACAGTGCCTCCAAAACCAACATACTGACAATTTTACAAATATATTCATAATTAGTCATAACTTGTAGGATTGAAACTGTATTTTATTTTAAGATACAGGGATTTCATTAGGTGTTTTCAGAGTCCTAATGCCACCTTGACCTACAATACATAAGTAGATGCAAAGGAAAATCATTTGTTGTTTTGTTTTGCTAGCTTCTATCAAATCCTTGACTTTTGTGACTACTGTATAAAATCTGGAAATCAGATTAGTCATAATAGAACAACTTTTTTTTCATGTTGCATTCTTTATTTTGATTGTGGAAAATTTGCCATTGACTACCAGGAACAATTGATTTTCTTTCACAGCTGTTTTCTAATTACATCTGAACACAGAAAATTCTAGTGCAGCCATTCATTCATTAAAGGGAAATTTCTTTTATTATTGTTGTTGTTCTGTAAACTTTGCCCAGCAATATGACTAACCATCCTTGAGATTCAACTGCATGTCTTTAGATAGAGTTTGGATTAAGAGCCATGCTTTTCAAGGATGTTTTAAGACCTGAAATATTTTGTTTTATTTTTTTAATTTATTTTATAACTTAACTTAATTTTACATATCAGCCATGGATTCCCCTGTCCTCCCTCCTCCAGCACCCCCCAGTCCTCTCTCCAGCACACCCCCCATTCTCATCTCCAGGGCAAGGACTCCTCTGAGGATTCAGCTCAGCCTGGTATATTCAATTGAGACAGGTCCAGTCCCCTCTTCTCTTTGCCCAGGCTGAGCAAAGTGTCCTTGCATAGGTCCCAGTTTCCAAACAAGCATCTCATGCACTAAGGACAGGTCCTGGTCCCACTGCCTTGGGGGCCTTCCAAACCGATAGAACAACTTTTAATCTCAGTGTTAGGAAGCAGATGCTTATAAATTCAAGGCCAAGTTATTCTACAAAGCCGCTTCCTGCTCAAATACTGCTATTGAAGGCAACACTGTCTTTAATAATAACAGAACAGCTAAGTCTTAGTGAAAGCTGCTGCCAGACATCCTCTCAATTTTTAAAAAAGAAAGCTCTACTGCATTATAGTTTCCCTGGCTTTTCTCATATTAGGAATCAATATTTAAAAGGTATATTGACAATGCAAGATGACAGGAGGATCTTTTCAGCATACTTTAAAGTTCTCAAATTTCACACCAGCTACAGAGGGACTGAATGTCCAGAACATGGTAGGTTTCAGGGTAACCATCCCCTCCTCAAAGTATTGCATGAGTTAAGATATGAATGTCTTTATCTGTTCATTCCTACATTGCAGCAAATTCAGCCACACAGGGAGAACACCTGAAAGTGCTGCCAGGTGACAGGAAACAGGGTATTTACACACAGGAGTTGAGACAGCTGTCCTTCCTGTTGTAAGAGTAGATTGTAAAAGTCTGTGCACCTCTGACCTAGGAGAATGGCAGCTCTTCTCCACTTGGCTGCTACAGCAGCTACTCTTTGTCTCTTTCCCCTATTTCTACAGGCAAAATTTAATGAGGTCCTTAAAGGCACTCTCCCTACAATGACTACGTGGAGGAGGGACCTGAATAAGGCAAATGCTAGGGCTTTGTTTACACATATATCAGCAATGAAAGATTCCATCAAAGAATCCCTGTGTTCTTTCCTCTTCCTCTTCAAACTGGAGTGGAAAACCTTAACAGGGACAGTACTTCCAAAGGAGTACTTTATGTCTATTTGGAGTAGCCAACACTACTGATGGAAAATATAAAGTTCCATTCAAAGCCACATTTTTATTTTTGCCAGTCTTTCCCTTTCATTATTTAATAGTTCAGGTTTTCCAGTTTCAAAGGTCATTCAATATTTCCTTATGAATTTCTATTTCCCATGTAGTCTTTGATCATGTAACATTTGTTTAAAAAATAGAATGTATACATATTTAAAATTCAGTTTATCTAGATTTTGTTCATTTGTTTGTTTGCATTTTCAGAAGGGATCTGACTTACCAAGGCATAAAAGTGAATAGGATTGCTGAAGAGATGATTCAGCTGTTAAAAGCAACTACTGCTCTGCAAAAAGGCTAGAGTCCAGTTCCCAGACCCTTGTCGGGCATTTCATATAACTCCAGCTCTGGGAGCATGCAGAGCTACTGCAATCCATTAACATCTCTGCATGTGTGTTTACTTTACACACAGACAGAGAGAGAGAGAGAGAGAGAGAAAGAGACAGAGAGAGAGAGAAAGAGACAGAGAGAGACAGAGAGAGACAGAGAGAGACAGAGAGAGACAGAGAGAGACAGAGACAGAGACAGAGAGAGGACACATATATAATTAAAAATAAAATCCAGCTAATCCTGATGACACATGTCTCTCCTTTCAGCTCTCAAGAGGCAGAAGCTGGTAGATCTCTTTGAGTTTAACACCAGCTTGGTCTACAAACTGCATTCCTAGGCCAGAAAGCTCTAACCAGTGAGACTGTCTCAAAAATAAATAATTAACATAAAATCTACATCATAGCAAGGATTTTTTTTTTAAGTGAGTACTTAAATTTCATCATTGAATGGTAGGTAGCCCAACACTTTCATGAAAACAACCATTATTATGTCCATGGTAAGGATTTCACTTTACCTGAACAACTTAAAACCTTAAAAATAAAAAAAAGTTAAACCTGGTTAATGTAAAATGTTTTAAATATAGCATCTTTTAATTGTTAGTGATTTCTTCTGCCAGTGCTTCAAGTGTCTAGGATTTCTCCAGTTTGGGTTACATTTTTTCTAAGCAGCCTTTCCTAAGATCTAAAGTGAGATATAAATTAAAATTATGTAGTCCATATTGCCCACAAAAAACCATCTTGAATTTGATCCTGATCAATTTATACAGGTAGTTATGAAAACCCTCCTTTTCCATACTAGCAAAAGGAAAGCCTAAAGCTCATGGATGCCTGCCTTTTGTCATTAGGTTCAGAAAAGATTATTGAGACCCTGCAGCCTGGCAAGCAAGCACGCATGCGTGATTGCAGGGAGCTGCTGGCTCACTAGCACAGGCTGGGGGTTGGGAGTGTGATGAGTCAAGTCAGTGCAGAAGCAGGTCCTGCTCAGAGGAGAGGGAGACAAAGATGCCTGTAGCATTCACCTGAGGAATGGTCAGGAGGACAATGCAGCAACCAGGTCAGCTCCCTCTGGGCCCTGTTGTGTGTTTCATAGATAGACATCATCTTTGCCCATTAATTATTGCAAATCTGTATGGATTAGAACATTGTTGTATAGATCTATAGTCTTTGGCTCTGAGGAATCAGATCAGAAAGCTGTCAGATCAAGATCTTCCTTCCTTTGTTCTTCCCTGTATTGTCCTGGCCACACAGTGCCCCTCCCATTCATTGTTCCTTCAATCTGTCCTGTCACTTTATCTTGGTATTCTTCCAGGGTGAACATTAACACTTCAAAGCCCAGGCAGTATTTTGGATGATTGGTGTGTGGGAGTACGGGTTATTGACCAAACAGAAAAGCATATTTGTTCTGGTATAGGGATGTTTCACAAAGTCAGCATTCTGAAGAAGAATTAAATTTGGTGCCATGCAATGAAGGATGTAAAGGAATGAAAATACTTGAGAGTTAATATACACATTAACAGCAGAGTGGCAACACCACAGACCATGGTGGTTTGCACCTGCAAGTTTTTGAATGGTTAGAAGGATCAAGTAAGTAGGATTTCTGATGCTAGTATAGGTATAATAAATGAAAGAGGTTTCCAAAGTTACTGTAAATTAGAGTGGTGGACAGAGTGAATTGAGGTGTGTGTGCCAGTCTGTATGTCTGTGTGTTACACTTGAGGATCTCAAGTGAGGAGTGGGCATGTCAGCAGAATGGCCAGTGTGTGGAAAGGAAGAGTGGTTTTTGCATACAGAACTACAGTCTACAGTGGTACAAAATAGTATTTTTTCCATGTTCTTGTCAGGTGATCTAGTTTGAACATTAGGAACATGCTTTGGTGTCTTTATGTACTTTTTTATTTATTGGTATATTAATTTTTTTGAAATATTGCCCTGATATGACAATAGACTCATGCTTTGAGAAATACATAGTTTTGATATGTCATCTATTTCATATTTATAAGATATGCAAATGGTATGGAGAATTTGTCTTTAGCCACCCTCTGACAGAGAAATCAACAGGGATATGTACCTTTTTTGTTTGTTCGTTGGAGGTTTGGGGTATTTTTTTTTTTTTGGAAGAACAGATATTTATTTCAATATGGACAATAATTGGAAAGATATGTACATACTCACAAATATTTTATGATAAAATTAATTCAAATAATTATTAAAAACTGAACAGTAGTTATCATTTATTTCCAAAGAGTGTCAAAATTATGCATTAAGGATGTTCATCAAAAAGGGGTATTTTTTCTAATTGTATTTTTTTTTTCATTTCAAAATCGCCTTTGTATTTAATTTTTTCCTTTTAATGATAATTGATTCTTTTCTAATCTAATATATCATGACTACATTTTTCCTTCCTTTTACTTACTCCTCCCAGTTCTTTCCCACCTCTCCATGTCTGGGTCCATGTTCATGCTGTAATTGGAGTCTGTGTGGATATCTATGGCCCAAGTTACCACAGGGGATCGTAGGATTTATGGGTGTTGAAATCTGAGGGCTGTGCTGAGACAGCCCCACTCTTCACTGGCCCTGGGATGGCAGGCCGTACACCTGACTAGGCTCTGCAACAGACAAGCAGGCCCCACCAGTCATGGGAAAGCTACCCCCACACTCAGGAGATTGTTTCCACCCTTCACCAAGGGCATGTGAGAGCTGGGTCTACCCCTCACCTGTAGGGGGCAGTCCCAGTGGCCAAGGCTAACCAGCTCAGATATCACACAGGCGTTAGGTTGTCCCACCCTAACATCTATCCCATCCTCATCCCAGGCCTTGGGTTGGCCCACCCTAACATCTACCTCATCTATGACCTGTTGGAGCATGTGAAGGGACTAGTCCTGCAGAATAATAGCCATTTGGTCTCCATGGAACTATGCAACAGCACATCCAAGAGGAGTTTTGGCAAGTTGGGTCCAGTGATGATGATGTGCTAGAGGCCAGAAGCCTTAAACCAGATGAATTGATCTCCGTGACTTTTAAGTCACCCTGGTCTGCATTTCGAGACCAGCCAGATCTACACAACAATTTCCTGACTCAAAACAACAACAAAAGTAGTATCAACACAAAAATTTTGGCAATTTAAGCAATTCTGATGCAGAAAGTTCACTAATTATTATACTTTTCTCTATTGGTCCATCATTAGGGTCCCTGGCTGTCTAATGAATCATATATTTTCCCTTTCTATATATTAACAGTTAAACCTTAGTAAAATATTTTATCATTTCTAACTCACTGTATTCCTCTTCACTGTATGGGTTGCAAGTGTTTGGCCCCAAGAAAGTGATCTTCAGTAAAGTTAGAATGTTATTCTCTTTTCCCTGTATATTTAAGCCTATTAAAAATGACCCATTGTGGTCACACACACCTTTATTCCCAGGATAAAAAGAGACAAGCAGGTTGATGTCTCTGCATTTGAGGCCAGCCTAAACTACATAGCTAAACAGTGTCCCCACTCAGAAAGGACTACATAGTAAGAACCTGTTCAAAAACAAAAACAAAAAGAGGTAAGTCAACACCCATCCCATGCTTCATTTTTAAATGCATTTGCCAAATCACTGGATGAATGCATATTCATGTCTTTTTCCCACAGTAACTCATCTCTTGCAGAGCAAATTATTCCTATACAGACAACTCAGCATGGCTAGAAATCTTACTGTCCAAGAGAAAGGCCACTCAACAGCTTCCACAACTTGAATATAATTGTAATCAATATGCACTATTTTTATGCATGGTGATATAAAGCTTAGTTCATCAATAATTTGAAGGATATTTCCACACTTACAAGGTAGACCCTATGTATTATGTAGGCATGCCTTTGAATATCATGTAAAGGCAGATATCTAAACTGGGATTGTCCCTAAGAACATTCCATTCTCAGATGTCTTAAACATAATGGCATGTCATGACATCCATGAGAAGGAATATACTACTGCCAATATAGCAAAAAGGCAAATCATCTCATGGCACTTGGGGTAGGCAGCTGTCAGAAATTTTCCTATGGACATGCCATCCTCAATTATATCAGTACAGCTTGCATACTTGTTTACCTATATAGAGGCCATTGAACCACTTACCTTTGATATCAGATCATGCTCCAGTTTGGTTGTATGAATTGCTGTGTGCAATAATTTATGCCTGAATTTTTTACACTACATTTTCAATGAGTGTTATTCTACACATTATATATATATATATATATATATATATATATATATATATATATATATATATATATAATTTCAAATATCAGGAATTTTTCTCTTCTATTGTGGAAAGGGGGAGAGAAACGTGGAATTAGGTGGGTAGAGAGATGAAGAGGATCTAGAAGTTTTTGAGGAGGATAAGAATAATATCAAAATATATCGCATGACAAAAAAAGTGCTGAACAAGGATGATTCCACTGAATGTGTCAAAATGGATAGGCAGCTGTGGATTCCTGGGAGTAGGAGAGGTGATCTCCCCAGGAAAAGTATACCAATTCATTTTGCAATGCCAAATGAACAGCCATGAAAATATACATACAAGTAACATTATACAGACTGATCAGGTTATATATAGGAATAAGTATGTGTGTGTGTGTATATATATATAAACATATACATACAGTAACTTGTATAGGGAAAGGGTTATTAATTTGATGGAGAGAGTGGAGCGTTAGGTGGGATGATTTGGCGGAAAGGAATGAAAAAAATGTATTTATTGCATGAACTAAAAAATATTTAAAATGTATTTTTTTACAAAAAATAATTATGTATAAAAAAACCATGTGTAAGGCCATGAAAGATGGATCAGCTATTAAAAGTTCTTGCTGCTAACTTAGTCAACTTGAATTTAATACTTGGAATCCATGTGATGGAAGGAGAGAAATACCTATTTTAATTAGCCCTTTGACCTCCACACATGAAACATAAAATCTGTGTGTTTCTCTCTCTCTCTCTCTCTCTCTCTCTCTCTCTCTCTCTCTCTCTCTCTCTCTCTCACTCACTCTGTGTGCATGTGTTAATGCACACATAACAAATAAATGTATAATTTTAAAATTAAATAATTTGATGTTTGTCAAATTGTGTTGCTGTGTGTGCATACAATATGCAATAAGTCTTTGACTGGTATATTAACACCAATTTTATTTGGTTGCTTGGTTTGATTTTTCAAGCACAGTTTCTTTGTGTTTCCCTGGCTGTCCCGTACCTCTCTTTGTGGAGCAGGCTGGCCTCAAATTCATGGACATCCACCTGACTCTGCCTCTCTGGTGTGGAAGATTAAAAACATTTGCCATGACACTAAGCTGAAATTGATTTTAAGTCTCTTAAGTATTTTGTTTTATTTCTTCTTCCTTACTTACTCTTTTTCTTTCTTTTTTATTTAAGAAGAGTCTTATGTCACAGGTTGGCCTGGAAATTATGTTGTACCAGGAATGATCTTGTATTCCTAATCCCTGTGCTTCCACCACTGGAATGCTTGCATTAGAGGTGTGCATCACTCCTGTTTATACAGTGTTAACATAAAACCCAGGGTTTGTGCATGCTAAGCAAGAACTCTTCCAGCTATACACTGGCATCCCACTGGGTATTTTAACCACATTTAAGGCTACAAACCATGCCTAGCAGTGTATGGAAAACACAAGGTATAGTTAACGGTATTTCTGTAGATTTTGTTCTGCTATTGCTTTGCCTGGGTTTTTGTTTGTTTGTTTGTTTGTTTGTTTTTGTTTTGCCAGTCATTTGCTTGTGTATTATGGTGTTTGATTTTGTTTTTTTAATGGGCTCTGTATTTGTGGTTTTTATTCTTTTGTAAATATTCATGTATTTTTATTCATTTGATTTTTGTTTCAAGAATAGAAGAAAAGAAAGGGTATGAAGTTAGGTGGCCAGGCATTTGGGGAAAATCTAATAGTACTTTAAGAAGAGAAAATTCTTGTTCTATTTTTTTATTTTTTATTTATTGTTCCAGAGCTGAGGACTGAACCCAGGGCCTTGTGTTTGCTAGGCAAGCGTCATGACTAGACTGCTACACAACTCCAGGGAGTCTACCTAGAAAACGGGATCCTAGGAAAGACACAGGGATCGCCCAATGACCAAGAAATGGATGAGATCTACATGAACAACCTGGATGACAGTGGGAGTAATGAAGGGCAAGGTTTGAGGGAAAGAAAGCTTAGGGGAGCAGGAGATCCCAGCTGGATCAAGAACAGAAAGGGAGAACAAGGAATAACAGACCATGATAAATGATGACCACATGAGAAGAGGAATAGGCAGAGTGCTGGCTGTTTGGAACCTTGGGCTTACACAGGGACACATTGCTCAGCCTGGAAAGAGGGGACTGCAACTGCCTGTACTGAATCCATCAGGTTTAAATGAATCCCCAGGGGAGTCTTGGCCCTGGAGGAGATGAGAATGGAGGGGAGGGGTTTTAGTCACTAAGGAACTTAAGTGGGATCTTGAAGAATGTAGACAAATCCCGAAGCAGAAAGATGAGCTGAGATGCTGTGCAACTGTTTAAGGGTTCCTGGTGCTGCATCTCAGCCACTAGCTGAATCTTGCACTAACACCAAATGGAGATGCAGAAAACACACTAAGTTGACTTAGGGCCTGTGCACAGGAACCAAAAGGCAGGCAAATACTAAACATTGCTGAGAGTATCCACCCCAGGAAGGACTTTACCTTTCAGGAGCTCTAGATTGGCACCACCCCCAGTGCTCACATGGCTGACTTTATCCTCCATATTCCATTTGGCACAGCAAGTGGCATTGTCTCCACCACCTATGATAGTGATGCAACCGCTAGAATTGGTGTTTACCACCTTATCCATGAGGGACTTGATTCCCCTGGCAAAAGCTTCCCATTCAAGTACCCCAACAGGTCCATTCCAAACAATATGCTTAGCTCGAGCCCCAGCCTCAGTGTATGTCTTGCTGCTCTCAGGACCACAGTCCAAATCCATCCAGCCAGCAGGTATACCAGAGGCCACAGTAGCTTGGCCAATCTTGGCATTCTCATCAAATTTATCAGCAGTGACAAAGTCAACAGGCAAGGTAATCTTCACACCATTTTTCTCAGCTTTGGACATGAGATCTTTGACAATCTTGGCTCCTTCTTCATCATACAGAGAAGTTCCAATCTCCATGTTGTTGAGCAACTTCAGGAAGGTAAAAGGCATCCCACCACCAATGATCATCTCATTGACTTTGTCCAGCATATTGTTAATCAGCTTGATCTTGTCTGCAACTTTCGCTCCTCCCAAGATAGCCAGGAAGGGTCTTTCAGGACTCTCCAAAAAGAAATCCATTTTCGCAGTGACTGCATTTTAAACCAAAGCTTCAAGCCACAAAACATTAAAATTTTTAAGTACTAAGAGAATCAAAACAAAATATTTTACTGAGTTCAACCAATTATATTACTTTGTTACCAGTGAGAGTAATATATTAAGGTACAATTGATTTATTTTATCAATCTTTATGATATACTCAAAATTGTGCATACTTTAGAGTAACATTGACACTCAAAACATATTTTAGAATTATTCATTTTATTTTATGTGTGTGAGTATGTTGTTTGCATGTATGATTGTATACCATATGTGTGCCTAGTTAATACAGAGTTCTTATTTTTGTTTTGGTTTGGCTTTGGCTTTTTGAGACAGGGTTTCTCTGTGTAGCTTTGATGCCTTTTCTGGAACAAGCTCTGTAGACCAGGCTAGCCTCGAACTCACAGAGATCTGCCTAGCTCTGACTCTCCAGTGCTGGGATTAAAGGCATGCGACACCACCACCTGGCCACAGTGCCTTTTTTCCCCACTCTTTTTTTTTTGTTTATTGTTTTTGTCTTTTACATCATGCACCGCAATGCAATCCCACCCATCTCCCATCTCCTCACATCCACCTTCTGCCCTGCAACCTCCCCCCCAAAAAATAAAACAAAATAAAATTTAAGATTAAAAAGAAAATCTCATAGTGGAAGCTACAGTGTGACACAGTGAGTCATGGAGTAAACCCCTTTATCCATACATCTTTATATGCCAGCATTCATTGTAAGGAATCATTCATTTGGTTCCAGGCCCCTGGTCTTTGCTACACTATCAACACTGGGCTATCCCTGGGACTTTTCCTGAACATTTTGTTGCTACCCTGTGTCATGGAGATCCTGTAGTCCTGGGTCTGTAAGATTGGCCCCCACCACCTGTGCTCCAGTAGATCACAGATGGGATGCAAGTTACGGTGGCCAACACCTAACCCTAGGTCTGGGCTTGCATAGTTGAGGGTTGGTCAGCCTGCCAGCTCTCCCCTGTCCTCACCACCATGGTGAGTTCCCCAGCACTGCCCTAACTAGTTCACCCCTTGTAGTGATGAGCAAGGGGTGGGGTCAGTTTTTCTACTTTCACATTCTCGGGGTAGGTTCTCCCACACCTATACCTTCAGCAACAGCTCTACTGTGTTGCCCATTTGAGGCGTAGGGGCATCTCTGGAGTGCTTCAGCTGATGAGGGGGCTCTCCTGATCTTAGGACCTCAGAGCCAGCTCGTCCATGTGAGGCAGGGGATAGGGCAGGTGGTGAGGTAGGGGGACAGGGGGTAGATAGGGTAGAGGGTCGGGGGGGGGGGGAATTGCTCCCTGGTCCACATCACCACATGACAATTGAATAATGGGAATAACTCCCCCATCTGCCTCAGGCATTGATTGGAGGGTGTGTGGGGGGGTCTCTTCCCTGCCCATGCTACCTCATGGGACAAGCTCTTCCTTGCTCACAAGTTAGGGGCTGGCTCAACCACACCTTTACCAACAGGGTTTTCTCTAATGTCACACAGAGATTTTAAGAGGCATCAGATCCTCTGGAACGGATGCACTGAAAACCTGTACCTAATTGCTGAAAACCAAACCTAGGACCTCTATAATAAAAACAAATCCTCTTAACTATCAAGCTATTTCTCCATACAGAGCAACCTTTACACTCTTGATTCTTGTTGAAATACACAAAATTTGGGGGATATACATATTACAACCAAATAATGCAAAAACAGACAGTAGAATTCATTGTTTTGTTTTTTTTATTTTTTATTATATTTGTGTTTAAATTTTACACATCAGCCATGGGTTCCCCTGTCCTTCCCCCTCCTGCCCCCACCCCCACCTTCCTCCTATCCCCTCCCCTCCATTCCCATCTCCTCCAGGGCCAAGACTCCCCTGGGGATTCATTTAAACCTGGTGGATTCAGTACAGCCAGGTCCAGTCCCCTCCTCTCGGGATGAGCAAAGTGTCCCTGGGTAAACCCAAGGTTCCAAACAGCCAGCTCATGCACTAAGGACAGGTCTGGGTCCCACTGCCTGAGTGCCTCCCAAACAGTTCAAGCTATTCAATTGTCTCACTTATCCAGAGGGCCTGATCCAGCTGGGGCTCCACAGCCTTTGGTTCATTGTTCATGTGCTTCCATTTGTTTGGCTATTTGTTCCTGTGCCTCTCCAATCTTGGTCTCAACAATTCACACTCTTACAGTCCCTCCTCTTTCTCCACAATTGGACTCGTGGAGCTCCACCTGGGGCCTGGCCAAGGATCTCTACATCCACTTCCATCAATTATTGGATGAGAGTTCCATCACAACCATTAGGGTGTTTGGCCATCTGATCACCAGACTAGGTCAGATCAGGCTTTCTCTCAACCATTGCCAGCAGTCTACAAAGGATGTATCATTGTGGATTTCTGGGGACCTCTCTAGCACTCTGCCTATTCCTGTTCTCATGTGGTCATCATGTATCATGGTCTGTTATTCCTTGTTCTCCCTTTCTGTTCTTGATCCAGCTGGGATCTTCTGCTTCCCTAAGTTTTCTTTCCTTCAAACCTTGCCCTTCATTACTCCCACTGTCGTCCAGGTTGTTCATGTAGATCTCATCCATTTCTCTGTCATTGGGTGATCCCTGTGTCTTTCCTAGGATCCCATTTTCTAGGTAGCCTCCCTGGAGTTGTGTAGCAGTCTAGTCATCTTTGTTTTACATCTAGTATCCTACTATGAGTGAGTACATACCTTGTTTTTCTTTCTGAGTCTGGGTTACCTCACTCAGGATGATTTTTTTCTAGATCCATCCATTTGCCTGCAAACCTCATGATGTCATTGTTTTTCTCTGCTGAGTAGTACTCCATTGTGTATATGTACCAGATTTTCTTTATCCATTCTTCAGTTGAAGGGCATCTAGGTTGTTTCCAGGTTCTGGCTATTATAAACAATGCTGATATGAACATAGCTGAGCAAATGCCCTTGTGATATGATTGAGCACTCCTTGGGTATATGTCCAAAAGTGCTACAGCTGGGTCTTGGGGGAGATGGATTCCCAATTTTCTAAGGAAGCGCCATATTGATTTCCATTCTTTTGTAAGGAAAGTTGGCCAGTTCCTACAGCCAGTAGTACTATAAGTATTGGATCACAATTTTTAGGACAAGCAGGATCTGCTGAAAATAATAAAAGAACATACATTTTAAAGGATTCATGTTCAAAAACAGGACTTCAAATGTTATTTTAAAAAGTGAAACTAAATCTAAGAGATTTACCTTATGACTCTGTGTTCCCTTATTAAGTAAGATTCCAAATGGCCCACAATGCAGGTAACTGAGATAGGAAATATTAAATGATAGTTGTTTTAACAAAATTAAGTGTATGAATATTACAAGATGGTAATATTTGGAGTCTCCTTTCATTTTGTGATTGAAAACTAAAAAATAGTATTTGGACATACCCACAAAAATCTATGAAGTCTTAATATATTCATATCTGCTCTTTTCTGTAATTTAACTATCTTCCTACTTCTCAATACTGAAACCTTCCAAACAAAATAATAGAACAAATAAAATTATTAGTCAAAAATATCAGTTACAATAATTTACTTATAATTTTTGCTACTTTTCCCCATGAAATCAACTAAACGAAAGAAAAACATTAAAACTAAAATAATACATGATTTTGAATACCTTGAACATCTACTATTTCATAAAATACAAATAACTATACAAAATGGGAAGACTATAGTAAGTTTGGCTAGGAAGTGTGGTGTGACACAGTAGGGTAATAGGGTAATTTTGATTAGTTAGGGTGTTTGCTTCTTCAACCAGCCATTTTTACTCCTCTAGTCCACATAAATTCCTTTTTTTTCCGACCCAGAGACAGTTTCCCCTGTGTCCTCTTCTCCCAGTACCTCCCCAGACTGTTCCTGTTCCCACCTACCAATCCACTTCTTCTCCTTTGCCTTCTTTCTTTTCTTTTCTTCTTCTTTTTTTTTTTTTTTTTTTTTTTGGTTTTTTGAGACAGGGTTTCTCTGTGTAGCTTTGTGCCTTCCCTGGAACTCACTTGGTAGCCCCAGCCTTCTCCTTTTCTATTTGAGGACAGGGCTAGTTTTTCATCATTTTCAACAAAACATAGAATACCAAGTTCCAGTTAGCACCTCTCCAAATATTAAGGCTGGACTACGTGACCCAGCAATAGGTGTAGGGTCCCAAAAGCCAGTAAAAGAGACAGTCCCTGCTTCCCCTGTTAGGAGTCCCACAAGAGGATCAAGCTACTCATCTGCAACATATATGCAGAGTGCCTAATCAGTCCCATGCAGCCTCCCTGGTTGTTGGTTCAGTCTCAGTGAGCCAGTATGAGCCCAGGTTAGTTGATTCTATGGATTTGCTTGTGGTGTTCTTGACCCCTCTTGCTTCTACAATCCTTTCTTCCCCTCTTCTGCAGGATTCCCCAAGCTCCACCTGATGTTTGGGTGTGGATTTGCATCTGTTTCCGTCAGTTGCTGTATTATACTTCTCTGATGACAATTGGACTAGGCACCAATCTATGAGTACAGCATAATATCATTAGGAATGACTACATTGACATTTCTTTTTCTTCCAGTTCTGCTTGGTTCTATCTTAGGTCTCTAGGTCATCCTGCCTGTGGTTGCTTGTACGCTTGGCAGTGTCAGGCATGAACTTATTCTCCTGACATGGGATTTAGGCTAGACCAGTCTTTGATTGGCCACTTCTTCAATCTCTAGACCACCCTTACACCAACACATCCCATAGGCAAAACAGTCTGTAGGTCAAAGATTATGTGTCTGTGTTGGTGTCCCAAATATGTGCCTTGCATGTAAATTATTAGTTTGGTTCTTTTATTTGGATTTATTATCAGTATATTAGATGTTCATTTTTAATTCCATTTTTACTTATATGGGATTAATTTTAAACACTGGCTGTTTATAAACAAACATACACATTAGGTGCATAATTTTGAGTTCTATAATTTAATTTTTAAAATCTTTGTAATTACAGAGTATACTAGGTAGTTTTGTTTGTCAGCTTGACACAAGCTAAAATCATGAGAGGAAGGAGCCTCAGTTGAAGAAATGCCTTGACGAGATCCAGCTGTAAGGCATTTTCTTATTTAGTGATCAGTAGGGAGGGCCCAGCCCATAGTGGGTGGTGCCTTCCCTCAGCTGCTGGCCTGGATTCTGTAAGAAGATGGGCTAAACTAGCCATGCAGAGAAAGCCAGTAAGCGGCTCTCCTCCATGGCCTCTACAACAGCTCTGGCCTCCAGGATCCTACCCATTTGAGTTCCTGTCCTGACTTCCTTCAGTGATGAAAAGGACTGCTGAAGTGTAAGCCTAATAAACTCCCTCCCCCACAAGTTTTGTTTTGTTTGGTTTGGTTTGTGTTTGTTTTTGTTTTTGTTTTTGTTTTAGTCACAGTGTTTTGTCACAGCAATAGAAACCCTGACTAAGACAAAAAGACAAGTGAAGAAGAGATTTCTACACTATCTGTGGTACCATGTGCATAATTTTAAATGAGCATGTGGTCTTCTCATAATGTGCTATCAAAAGGCAATTAGTTTTAGTTTCTCAACTAAATGTGTGTTTTTTTAAGTTTTTCATGAAAATTTAACATCCTGGTAGATATGGACACCAGAATATATATGATAGGAATTGTAGGAAGATAGATCTTGACATAATGCCTTGACTTTGTGAAGAATGTGAAGCCTCAGAAGATACTACATGTACTTCATATCTAAACACCTTTAAGAACTTGGCTAGTTCCAAATACCTCCTCCTGAGAACATTGAAAGTCAGTAGCAATGGCAGATCAGTAAAGATCATAACAACCAGGCTGTCCATATGGAGAGAGAGGTTAAGTTTAACAAGTCAAGAAATTACTTAGAGCAAGGACCAGGTTAGGAGTTTTGGTGAATGGAAAATTACTAACCAATAAGAAATTTGGTCTAGAAAATTTTCAGAGTAATCTAAAAACACTTGGGAAATGGTGAAGGATGAAAAAGTTACTATTATCTCCATTAGAGATTAGTTCAGCTAGATCAAGTTGCCAGGATGCTTACTAAAAGTATGATTTAGGTTGGGGATTTAGCTCAGTGGTAGAGTGCTTGCCTAGCAAGCGCAAGGCCCTGGGTTCAATCCTCAGCTTGAGAAGAAAAAAAAAGATAAAAGTATGATTTATAAGAAAGTGTATGGGGAGACGAGTGACATTGCACCTTTGTTAAATCTCTTGCCTAGCATACACAAAGATTTTAGTTTAACCCTTAGCATCACAGAAACAGGTGAGATGGTGCTCACTAGTGACTGTAACATTTCAGTAGAAAAGGACAGAAGAATGTGAAGCTTAAGGTCATCAACAGCATTGTTCAAGGTGAAGGTACTACTCTGTGCCATTATAGCCATTGCATGTTGTAAATATCTAAACTGCTTTTGATTTTACTGGAGTTTCCATTTAAGTGATTGCCTTGAGTCATAGAAGAGACTATGGGAATTTAAACAGTATTGATTCTTTGAAATATTACAAAGACCTTTTTATGTTTGTTTGTTTGGTTTGGTTTGGTTGTTGTTGTTGTTGTTGTTGTTGTTGAGACAGGGTTTCTCTATGTAGTCCTGGCTCTTCTGGAATTTGCCCTGTGAAGTAGGTTAGCCTCGAATTTATAGATCTGCCTGCCTCTGCCTGGGATTAAAAACATGTGCCACCAGAAGCCCTGCTTAAGCGGACTTTTGAAGTTGGATTAAACACATTTTGTAGATGACTTGAATGAGATGCCTCTATTAATTTCAAGTATTCAAATACTTGACTCTGAGTTGGGGGCTGTTTGGGGAAGATTAGGGGATGTGCATTGCTGGACGAAGAATATCATTGGGGACAGGCTCTGAGCTTTCAAAAAAAACTCATGGTATTTCAAGTTCTCTCTCTCCTCTTGCTGTTTCTGGTTTGAGGTGTAAGCTTTTAGCAGCTGCTCAAGCCACTTGCTGCTTGCTACCTCCTCTCTTCCATGGACACTGTCTGGAAACACAAAGAGCCCCTAATAAATTGTTTCTCCTATAATTTGCTCTGGTCATTTTTTTTTAATCACAGTAATGGAAATGTAACTAATAACCATGAAAGAGAGAGATTAAGGGGAAGAAAGGAAAGAAGGGGAGGGGAGAAGAGAGGGGAGGGGAGAAAAGGGGAGGAGAGGGGACATGACTGGTCTCAGGAAAATCCAGTCCTCTTTTTTCTCTATTTTCACTTTATAGGTTCAGGTAATTAGATTTGCAAGCATGTTAAACTCTGAGAAATCTCACTGGACCACAAATTCAAGATTTTGTGTTATATTTCCTTTCCATTGTCTGTATGCCTTACATTCAAGAAACTTTTCTTTCATGACTTTAAGGATTATAAACTGCTGTTTTTAACAGTTAGGTCTTCTCTTCTGTGACTCTTTTTATCCCAGAGGGGAGGGTCTGTGGAGCCGTGGCTATCCAGGACCTTGATCTGTAGACCAGGCTGGCCTCAAACTGGAGATCCACCTGCCTCTGCCTCCCCAGTGCTGGGATTAAAGACATGTGCCACCATTGCCTAGCCTCTTCTGTGATGGTTAACAACATAATATATTAATAATTAGAAGTGAAAATTCCATGAATGTGTTCCATCACAAGACTTTCCTCCACAGATTTTGCTTTCCGTTACCAGAGGGTGACGCGAATTTCTCCTGTGTGAAGAGAAGTTTCACATATTTCTGCACTGTGCTGGCTAATCTTATGTAAACTTCACACAAGTTAAATTCATCTAAGAGGAAGAAATTCAAACTGAGAAAATTCCTCATAAGATCTGGCTATAGGCAAGCCTGTAGAGCATTTTCATAATTAGTGATTGATGGGGGAAAGTATAGCCCATCTAGGGTGGTGTTTTCCCTGGGATGTTTATCCCAGCTTCTACATGAAAGCAGACTGAGAAAAAAGCCATGAGGAACAAACCAGTAAACAGAACTGTTCTATGTTCTCTTCTTCAGCTCCTGCCTCCAGGTTCCTGCCCTGCTTGAGTTCCTGCCCTGATTTCCTTTGATGATGAACTGATGTGGAAGTGTAAGCAAAACAAACCCTTTCTTCCAAGACTTGCTTTTAATCATAATGTTTATCACAGCACTGGAAACCCTGATTAAGGTGTGCATGTTTCTTCATTAGCCTCTGATTATAGAACCTCTATTTAATCTACCACTTCTTCTACATATTTGAGAGGCTAACGATTTTTTTCTTAATCAGATACATTTTCAATGTTCAAGTACTTGTACTTTATTTATAATTTAATTCTGGGACTGGCAAGTTGGCTCAGAAGTTACCCTACTTGCTGCCAATTTTGAGGAACTGAATCCAGTTCCCATAACCTACAAACAGTTTAGTCCCACAAGTTGTCCTCAGCCTCACACACATGTACTTTGGCACATGTAAATCACAAACACTCAAACAATCAATCCATAAATCCACAATTATCTTTACCACTCTCTTTCAAGGATTCCTAGAGAGAGAAAGTAGTGCTTCAGCTGTTCAATTTCTGGTGATCCTGCATACTGAGTATAACCAGCTATAAAACAGGCTTGAGTGTTCCTCAAGCTATCTGACTAAGTTACTCAGGAAGACCTAAGTACAGCTAGGTGAAATGACAAGTGGGGGACACTGATCCCTTTTGCTACTTCTTTTTGTTACTTATTTGTATCTTCAGGGCCTATCCCAGCATGATCTCCGATATGCAACAAGTCTGTTCAGCATCATAGGACTGCTGTACATGCCTTTCTTTATGAACTGAATCAAGCCAAGTGTTTATGGGTTCAGTATCATCCAGTTCAAAATGAACTTTTCAAGTCACATGGTAACTTGGTAGCCTAAAGTTAAGCATTTAATCTATACTTTTTTTACTTTATTTTATTCATGTGTATGCCATGCATCTATGTGGGGGTGGCCAGAGAGGCCATAAGGAAGTGCAGGAAGGGTTGGGTTCTACAGAGCAAGAGTTATGGATGTTCATGAACCTCTCAATATAGGATGAGGATGCTGGAATCTGAACTCTGATTGTTTGATGAATCAGTTAGTGCTCTTAATCTCTCTCTCCAGCCCTATTCATGCCACCTGTTGTTTTGAGACAGATTTCTCTCACTGAATCCAGCACTTGCTGATTTGACTAGCCTTGATAGTAAGTTCCAAGATTATGCTGTTTTTCCTTTCCCATTTCTGGAATTACAGGTGCATGTTGTCTCCAGCTGTCTCTCATGGATTCTGAGGAATCAAACTCAAGTCTGCATACTTGTCAGGAAAGAAATTTATTGAAAGAGCTGTCTCCCCAGACCCTGTATGTCAATATTGATGGAAATAGTCATTAATGGTTTTTAAAAACTGATATAAAACAACTAAATTCAGAAAATCCAGTACTCATCCAGAGAATTTATCAATATTCCTGTAGGAACACTTTTTTAAAATTTGCCATTATTATTATTACATATATGTGTAGCATTTGTGTTTGAATAGATGTGAGTATGCTTCAGCAAACATGCAGAGGCCAGAGGGCAATTTTGTGAAATTCATTCTTTCTTCCACTTTCATATGTGTTTTGGTGATTGAATTCACTAGAAACATGCTTGTTGGGTTTTATTATTATTGTTATTATTATTAATTATTATTATTGTTGTTATTATTGTATGTTTGTCTGGAATTTGTGTATGGATGAATGTGTGTATACTTCTGCACACATGTCTATACATAGTTACTAGAGGTTAACTATGAAATTCATTCTTCTCTCCCATGTTTTGGGGGAGTGAATGTAGGGTATCAGGCCTGTGCCACAGGTCTTCTTCTCCACTGAGACATCTAGCTGTCTACTTCCTTAGAAACTCTCATTTGACATTTTATTTTTCTCTTTTATTTTGAAGATTATCATATAATTACATCATTTCTCCCATCGCTATTTCCTCCAAAGCCCCTTATATGCCCTCCCTTGTGTTCTTTCTCATTTGTGGCCTCCTTTTTCCTTAATGGAAAGAGAACTAACAGATGTGAATGTAATCAGAGTCTTTCTGTGTAGATAAGGGTTGTGCCCATCCATAAGTTACTCCATATTGTATGAAACCATGTTTTTCACACTGTCCCCTCCCCTAAATGAGTACATTTTACAAAACTGTAATATGTTCCATTTTGGTGTAAATGCTGAGGCAGAATGTGTCTACACATGTTTTCACATGTAAACATCCACTCCATGTGCATCCTGACCCACAAGGCACAGACTGATAAATAACTTCTTCATATACACAAAAAATGACCAGCAACAGACTTAAAGTAAATCAAGAGCACATGGAAGGTGTATTGCAAAAATCTGAAAAATCAGGCCTGTGAGAACCAGAATTCTCCCCTGCCCCTGAGACTGTACCAGGAGGAGTGACCCAAGACTGTGATATGGCAAGCACACTGACCAGTCACAAGGTCACTCATCACAAACCATCTCCATGAAAATTGCCACAACTAAGGAATTGCATCTTGTATTTGTTAGGTATCTGTTGTCTTGATAACACATGGACCAAGACCAACTTGGGGAAGAAAGGGTTTGTTTGAGTTTTACTTCCTCATTATAATCTCTTTTGAAGGAACTTGAAGCAGGACATAGAGCACAGACCATGAAAGAACACTGTTTGCTGGCTGGCTCATTGTGCCTTGCTCAGCTTGCTTTCTTGTAGAACCCAGGAGGAGCTGCCTGGACATGGCACAGTGCAGAGTGACCTGGGTCCTCCCACATCACTCATTAATCAAGAAAATACTCCCAAAGATTTGCCAACAGGTTAACATGATGGAGTTATTTTCTCAGTTGAGAGTCCCTCTGCACAGATGACCCAGTTTGTGTTAAATTGGAAAAAAATCAGCATACTGCTGCTCCCTGGACTTCAATCCTCACACTTTGTACTGTCTGTGGCATACATCCCACTTAAAACTGGCTGATTGTTGAGCTTCCTACAGGACTTTTTAATTGGTACCTTTGTACATTAGAGCAGTTTTATGCCTACCTTGCAGTTTATACAACTTCTTATCTGTTCATTTGCAGGGCTTTTGCTTACATTTGTAGCAGCTCTCTGCCTTCAGTAATCCTGCCCCATGCAGTTTTTTTTAACCCTTCTTATCCATTTTGCAAGCGTGCTCTGTGTGTGTGTGTGTGTGTGTGTGTGTGTGTGTTTGTGTGTGAGACACACATGCATAATATGATACTTTGTTCAGCTTAATATGTAATCTAAGAGTTACTATTTATACTCGTGATCAGAATAAAATTGCCTGTTATTACTAGTGGTCACTATTACATGAAATTCAGATTACTTATATAATTATGTCCCTCTATATCCCTAATGTAGAAAACTCATTGCTTTTGCAAATTTCAATCTCTTGATTTTTTTAAACTGACTCTTAAATACATAAATTTAAAATAGAAGACAAAACTGGGTGTATTATCAAGGCAACAGAAACCTAATACAATATACAATTCCTTAGCTGTGGTAATTTTCACAGAAGATAGTTTGAATAGTGGCTTATCCATCATCTTGATTTTCTCAGCAAACCAACTCTTAGTTTCATTGATTCTTAGTTTTGTTCTCTGTTTCCATTTTATTGATTTCAACCCTCAGTTTGATTGTTTCTCTACTCCCCTTGACTGAGCTTGCTTCTTTTCCGTTTTAAAGATCTTAGGTGTGTTGTTAAGCTGCTAGTATGAAGTCTCTCCAAGTTCTTTACATAGGCGCTTAATATAGTGAACTTTCCTCTTAGCACTATTTTCATGTGTGCCATAAGTTTGGGTATATTGTGCATTCATTTTCATTCACATGTCTTTGGGGGATGTAACCATTAGTGTGGATGGTCACAAACTCTTATGTGCATTGGTCAGCATTAACTAGACACGGAGTTGATGAAATCAAAGTTAATGATGTTATTGGTGTGATGTATACAAAGAACAGAGGGAGATGGGTTGGAAGGTCTTAGATGTGTTCAGGGAGTTAATGAGGAATAGTATGATAAAAATATATTGTGTGTATGCATAAAAATTGCAAAACATTAACAAAAATGTTATTTTAAACATTACAATTTCTTAAGAAATAGTTTATAATACTTGATAATATAGGATTTTTATCATATAGGATATTGTTAGGTCAACTTATATTTTCTTCTTTGTTAATATTATTTGAAAATGTCCATTTTTCTCACTCCAGCTATCATGTATCAGTAGCAAAATTTGAGACTGTTTATTTAAATAGAAAGAAAAAAAAGCCCTGACTTAATAAGTTAAAAGGAGGTACTGGGTTGACTCATACAGCCTTAATAGAGGAGGTGCCTAGTCTCACTGCAGCTTGATATAACATGGTTGGTTGATATCCATGGGAGGCCTACCTTTTTCTGTAGAGAAACTGAGGAGAAGGATTGGATGAGAGGGAAAGAGGTGATAGTTCATTTTCTAATGGCATCCTGCCCTATAGTAAGTTGGTGGTGGCAAAAAATCTTGCTTTAGTTTTCTTGTTTTGCTAACCCCATATAATTCTTGACTTTGGAGGATAAAGTATAAAAATATGGAAGTCATTCTAGCCATGATGCAGCAAGCTTTCTTCTCAGTGTTAAAACAAAATAAAACAAACAAAAAAACAAACAAAAAAAAGCAGTAAGTCATATGGAGAACTTGCTGCCAGGCATCCTGACAGTTATGCCAAAGAAAGCCCAACTGTACTGTGGTTTCACTGATGTTCCTATAGAAATCAAGACTTGAAAGGCATCTTGAGATGCAAGAGGACAAGTGTATCTTGTCAGCATATTTTAAAGTTCTCCAAAGCTGGCAGAAGCTACAGAAGGACTGATTGGCAAGAGCACAGGAGGCTTCATTGTGGTTACCCTCCTCACAATATTGAATCATCTGAGACATGAGAATACTTATCTGCTCAGTCCTACATTGCAGCACTTTCAGCCACACATGGCTAGCTTTGGAAAATGCTGCCATGGAAAGGGAGCAGGGTTAGTAAACCCAGGCAATAAGACAGCTGCCCTCTTGCTATGACATTTAGGTTGTAGGGGGCTGTGCACCTTTGTCCTGGTGGAATGGCAGTTGTTCTTCACTAGGCTGCCACAGAAGCTACTTTTTGTCTTTCCCTCCCCAGTTTCCACAGACACTACTTAATGTGTTTCTTAGACCTCTCTCTCAACAATGACTAAGTGAAGAACCAGAGCTGAGTGAAGCAAAGACGAGGGTTTTGTTTCTCCTGTCTGTAAGCAATGGAAGATGCCCCATATAATTCTTTAATCCGTACCAATAAACTGCATTCGTAAACTTTGTGATGGGATACATCCAAACTAGAACCCTATGTACAGGTTAGAACAGCCACCATTGCTGATAGAAAATGTAAACATGCTTTCAAAGCCACCTTTTCATTTTTATAAATAATCCCCTTCCCTGATTGTATAGTGCACAGTACCGATTTTCCAATTTCAAATCACGTTCAGTAACTCCTTATATAGTTTCCCTTCCCATATAGTCTTTAATCTCTGGGCACAGATAATGTTAAGTCAATAATAAATTTACATTTGTTGGAAAAATGGAATGTATGCATTCTTAACAGGCAGAATTGTTTTTTGTTTGTTTGCTGTTCAAATATTCAGTATGGATCTAATTTGTGAAGGTTTTGAAGTGAGTAGGAGAGCTGGAGAGGTAGTGCAGCTGTTAAGAGCAGCAACTGCTCTGCCAGAGTGCTGTAGGTTGGTTCTAAGCACCTATATCAGGCACCTTATAACTGCCTGTAACCCTGGCTCTTTGGGTTTATCCAATACCTCTGTGGTCCTCTGACACCTCTATACACGTGTGCACAAACACAAATGCACACACGTACATTAAAAGAAACACACATGCACATGATTAAAAATAATAAAATCTAGCCAATTTTAGTAGCACATGCCTTTAATCCCAGCATTTGGCAGACAAAAGCTGGTGAATTACTGTCAGCTCAAGTAAGCCTTGGTTGACAAAGTGAATTCCTAGGCCAGCCAGGGCTTCACTGAAAGACACTGTCTCAATAATATATTTTTTTAAAAAAAACCCAAAATCTATATCCTAGCAAGTATTTTTGAAAACATGAGTGTCTTAGTTTGGGTTACTATTGCCATGGTGAAGCATGATGACCAAAGAGACTTGTTTGGCTTATAATTTCATATTGTTGTTCATCATTGAAGGAAGTCAGAACAGGGACTCAAACAGAGCAAGAGTCTGGATGCAGGAGCAAATGCAGATGTCATTGAGGGGTGCTGCTTACTGACTTGCCCCTTGTAGCTTTCTCATTGAACCCAGGAAAACAATCTTAGGGATGGCACTACCTACAATAGGCTGGGCCCATCAATCGCTAATTTAAAAAAATGCCCTATAGGCTTGCAGGCAGCTGGATCTTATGGAGGCATTTTTTCAATTGAGGCTCTCTCCTCTCAGATAACATTAGCTTGTGTCAAGTTGCCATAAAACTATCCAACACAATGAATAAAGAATTTTGCAATTTAATTGATCACTCAACACTTTTGTTAAAACTGAAATTATTATTTTCATAGTAACATTTTCAATTTCCTGAACATATTTGAATTTAAACATGATATATATATATATGTGTGTAATGAATCAAGTAAAATCTGATTAATGCAAAATGTTTTTAATATATCTTTTAATCACCAAAGTATCCTCTTCTGCCAGTCTTTCATGTGTCTAGTGTTTTTGTACATTCTCTAGTCTGGGTGACATTTTTAAGCACCCTTTCTCTACTGTATGTAGAGAGATAAGAGTGAATATAATTAGAATTATGCAGTCCTTAGTACCTACAAAAACATCTTGAATTTGTTTCTGGCCGATTTATGCAGAGGGTTATAAATACCCTCCATTGACACACTAATGATAAGAAATCTTAAAGCTCCTTGCTGCCTATTATGTCATTGGGTTCAGAACAGATTATTGAGACCCTGCAGCCTGGCAAGCAAGCACGCATGCGTGATTGCAGGGTTCTGCAGGCTCACTAGCACAGGCTGGGGGTTGGGAGTGTGATGAGTCAAGTCAGTGCAGCAGCAGGTCCTGCTCAGAAGACAGGGAGCCAAAGATGCCTGTAGCATTCACCTGAGGAATGGTCAGCAGGACAACGCAGCAACCAAGGTCAGCTCCCTCTGGGCCCTGTTGTGTGTTTCTTAGACATCATTTTGAACATTAACTGCAAATCTGTATGGATTAGAATATTGTTGTATAGATTTAAAATCTTTGACTCTGAGGAATCAGATCATATAGGTATCAGATCAATTCTTGGCTTCCTTTGTCCTGCCCTGTGTTTTATTAGCCATACAATGCACCTCCTCTTGCTCTGTCAATCTACCCAGTCCAGTTAGCTCAGGTTTCTTCATGGGCACAGATTTATATTTCAAGGCTGAGGCAGTTGTGGTAGATTATCAGTGTGTCAGAGTAAGGGCAGTGACAGAAAAAAACAGGAGCAACTGTTGTGGTATGGTGATATTGCACAACTGTAATAGTCTAATAGAAGATAAATTAGGTGTCTGCCTGGCACTAAAGCTTGTGAGAAGATGAAAGCAGCTGAAAGGAAGCATACAGATGAACAGGCAGTGAGGGGGAAGGGTTGGTGGTGTCTAACAGACCATGGTGGTTTTTACTTTCCAGTTTCTGAATGGTTGGAGGATAAGATAAATATAAGTTCTGATACTATGGTAGTTAAAATAAAGGAGAGTGGTTTCCAAAGTGGCTATAAGAAAGAATTTTAGACAGAGTGAATTGGAGAGTGTGTGTGTATCAGAACTGAGTGGATGCATCTGCCGAAGGCCATTGTATGGAAATGAGAGGTATCTGTCACATAAGGCCATACATTCTCCCCAGAGGTACAGAATGACAAGCATTTTTCCTATGATCTTGTAAGGTGGTCTACTTTGAACATTGCAAACAAGCTTCCTTGTCTTCATTTCTTTTATTTTTATTTTTATAATACTGTTGAGATATGACAGTGTTGTATTGCTGATTGTTTGGGAAATACTTTGTTTGGATTTGTCATCCACTTTCCGTTGCTCTCATCCCCTCCCTTGGTTGGAGTTTATAAGATATGCAGATGGAATATAGAATTTTCTTTTAGGCATCCTCTGGGAGATAAACCCACGGAGCACGTTTCCTTTCTTTATGTCAATATATTTTGTTCTTCATTTCAAAATTATATTTGGATTTAAGACTTTAAAAGGTATTTTGAAAATGCAAGGGAGTGGTTACCCATTCCAGCACCACTGATTTCAGAAGCTGTCACTTCTCCAGAGGTGTTAATTAACTCAGGTATAACACAGTAGTGGTGATAGTCTGCTCACCACAGCCTGACATGATAGATTTTCATGCCCATATCACCCTACCCCAATGTACTACAATAAGGTACAGGGCACTATCTGCACCAACAAATATGCTAATGTGGCCAGGGAATGGTGGCTGCAATGTATTTGCTCTGGGTACAGCAGCTACTCTTTTCCCTACTTCTTTGCCATGTCTCAATGCAAAGCTAGTGAAATAATATGGGTTTGTACAAGTTGTAACAGTGAGGTTAGCAGCAGACCCATTCCCCTGTGCTACAGAGAAAGAGGGGAGCTGAACTCAGGAAATATCAGGAATTTATATAGCCTCTGTTTGCATGGCATGGCAGATACTCCATGATACTGCTTTTCTGTATTTTAGTAAACTAGAGTATTAGATGTCTGAAGCATCTTTGAAAGACGCTGCTTTAGCCAGGGAAAGATGGGAGCTCTATACTTCCTCTGGTTGCCACAGGAGCAACTACTTGTGTCTAAAGAGATAGGGACACCCAGGACTTGCTGTGCTGCCTCAGGCAGTCTTCATGACTGCTAGAGATCTTGATTTTCTTCTTTAAATATACCTGTTCATTTTTATAGACATTCCTTCATTTTCTTATACATAGTGTTTCTCAATGGTCAACGAGAATTAAGTAAAGGCTTATGAAATGTCCCTTATATCTTATGGACTTATTTCTATTGACATAATACTAGTAAGAAAAATACTTATCTATTCATAATTTGAGCACCTGCATATATCCAAATATGAAGATACCACTAAGGTTATTATGGATGCCTTTATTCCAGGTAAGCTAAACCAGGATGATCAAGACTTTGAAGCCTACACAAGCTGCACAGTATTTAAGCTCCAACAGAACTACCTATTAAGACCTTATTTTATATGTATATATTAAATGGGACTGAGCAAATCCCCATCATACATCAGGTAGATGAATTCCACCTTACTGAAGAGCTATTATCAAAAACACCTGGAATAGGAAGAATCATTATTTTTGGAGGATGTATCCATGATTTGTTTTTATGTTTGTTTGTTTCCCATGGGCCAGTGGATGTCACCTCATCCATATACATATGTGCAGCAATCATCAGACTTATTGGCTTATCAAAATAAAAATGACATGAAGGAGCACTAGTTGGAGGGTATACATGGGAATCATAGGGGGTATGCAGTTACATGAGATCATATTTCATTGCAAGCTTGTACAATATTCTTTTAAAATATTGTTTCAATAATAGTGATAACATTATTTTTTGTTTGTTAAAATTACTCTGAAAATAATAGTGTTGTCCAGCAAAAAATAATTCAGATTTGGATGTAAAATATATGCACTACATGCAACAGTGCTGAGCACTATTGAAGAAATGAATTCAATGTGAAACCGGAAGTGGATTCTTTTAGTCTTTATCTTTGAAAATTTCTTAGAGTACTCATCATGCTTTCACAAGGATGACCCTGTTAAGTTAAATTAGATTATAAGGCTGGGCATTGGTGGTGCACACCCTTTAATGCCAGGACTCGGGAAGCAGAGGCAGGCAGATCTCTGTGAGTTCGAGGCCAGCCTGGGATACAGAGTGAGTTCCAGGAAAGGCACAAAGCTACACAGAGAAACCCTGTCTCAAAAAACAAAACAAAACAAAATTAGATTATAAAGGAAATTCAGCAATGTATTTGCTTCAAAGAAGCAATTAGAGCAAAAATGTAACTGGAAAATTATGATTATGCTATTGGTGAAATTCTGTGATAAGACTGAAATGATCCAATTTCTTCTAATCAGCATTTTCAGTGCAATTGGCTACAATTGGTTGGGATATGTGAAGCCTTCTAACAATTAGAAGGAAAACAAAAAGGTTTATCAAAGCCTTTCATTTTATATCTTACATACTTAGGGATATAATCCAATTATGGATTCTGTTCACTGTAATGAGTTGTCTGTAGGGTTTAGATATCCAAAGGTATAATTGAAAATTTCCATTTGTAAGTGCATAATAAAATATTCTGTTACCAGGTAAGGACTTTCTTCCTTGTTTGTAGCTGGCTGTTTTCTCATTCTGACCCTATTTAACTGTGTTTTTCTCTTAAAAATCTAAATCTAAATCTTCTACTCTGAGGGCTCTTCTGTCAAGGCTTATTCACCTCTCAAAGCCTGGCTTCCTAATACCATGGTTCTGTGGGTTAGTATGTTAACATTAAAGGTGGAGGGGATGACACACTAAGTCTATGAAAAACATCAGTAATGGACATTTCCTCTTATAGTTGTTATCACATTTCTCAAGAAATATTTGCATAGTCTACTTTTCAGCTTTTCTAGAAAAATGGACAAATTCAGATCATTTTAAGGTAAGGTAACATCTACGTTTTCCAGGGTTTTTTAAATTATCCATCATCTATGCATCTATTTGCTCATCAATGTAGCTAGCTATCTACACATCTATTATCTCTATTTTAAACGTTTTTCCACTGGGGACTTATCCTATTAATAGTTTGAGATAGATATTCCAAGTTTATTATTCATAAGGACAATTATTTTACCCAACTTCATGGTATTTTATTATTTTTCAGAATTTCATATGTAAGTACTTTATTTATACCATGTCCCTTATTCTGCTTCTACCTCTAACTCCTCCCATGCTTCTTCCCCCTCCCCCTCAAATCATCTCTTTTATTTTTATTGTCACACATATATATGTTTACAAACACACACACACACACATGAACACAACTTGCTAAGTCCATACAATAGTTCTTATATGCATAATATTTTAAGAATAACCACTTGGTTTTAAATAAGCAACTAGGGGTTCATCACTGAGGAAGACTGGATCTCCCTCTCTCAGAAGTCATCAGTTGCTTGTCGATAATCATCCAGGGGTTGGGCCCTGTCAGATTTCCCCCATACGAATTTGTATATCAATTGGTGTTGTCATTCTAGTATTTTTAAGTGACCTCACTGTTCAAATTTCATGGGTGAAGCTTCCCTGTCATGTATAGAGGTCATAATCTTACAGCAGATGTCATGGTTTTGTGACTCAAATAAAATATAATATCAAAAGGAGCTGAATAGTTGCTTCAATTGCTAAAAATGTTTGTCATGCAAACATGAGGCCCTGAGTTCAATCTTGAGAAACAATGTAAAACTGCAAGGTAAGGAAGGTTACACCTGTAATTCAGCAGGGCACAATCAGACAGGCAGATCTCTGAAGCTCATTTCCATCTGTCCTATCCTACTAGGTAAGCTCTATGCTATCACATGAGCATAACACAAAAACAAAACAGATATTACCTGAGCAATGATACTTAATATTGCTTTCAGTTCTCCAAAGGCACATATAGATGGGCGCTCAGGCACATAATATGTATACATTCTTACATATGTATATACATACACACATAAATGGTATAATTTACTATTAAGGGACACACATTTAGGAAAATTCTAGCAGAATCCTGGTGTTAATAACTGATAGTAAACAAGAAAATGAAGTGAAGTCTACTGTAGATGTATCCGGCTTATTAAATAAGAAACACAAAACCAATTACAGAGTTAAAAACCATGAGGTCAGAGCAAGAGCAGAAAACCTTACCCTTCACTGCTTCTGCTGTTCTTCCTCTCTGCAAGAGACCTACTTCTGTGCGTCCTGTCTATTTAAAACTTTCTGTCCTGTTTTCTCATTGGTTGTAAACCCAGCCATATGACCTCCTCATCACTGCCTGTTTGTACAGACCTCCAGGTCTTCTATAGTTGGTATTGAGATTAAAGGCGTGTGTCTGCCATGCTGGCTGTGTCCTTGAACACACAGAGATCCACCTAGCTCTGCCTCCCAAGTGCTGGGATTAAAGGCGTGCCCCACTACTGCTCAGCTTCTGCTCTGGCTTGCTCTGACCTCAAGGCAACTTTATTGACATACAAATAAAATCACATTTCAATACAAATAAAATATCACTATATTTCCCCTTTTCTATTTTAATAAAAAGAAAAAAAAGGAAAAAGTTATAACTAATATAAGAAAAACTATATACAAAAGTATAATAACTATATATATCATATATACAAACAATAAATACCTAAACAATGTCTAGTCCATTTGTATTTGACAAATTCAGAGAAAATAATTCCATTATCTATCCTATTTTGGTAAGTCCAGAATGTACCTGATTCACCTTTTATCCTAACTTATATTGCTAACGGAACTGTCTTATAACGTCTTTCAAATTTATACACTTACAGCTCTTAGTGAGTTTTTCTGAAATCCTTAACAAAGATAATTATAACTATAACTAACTGATCTTCAACTCCCTCAGAGACCCAAGAAGGAAATAATACTACCTAATAAAAAATAAAAACAAGAAGTGCATGCAAGCAGCTTCCAAAAAAAAAGTGAGTTGACAGAAACAGCTAGCTGCCTGGACAGTCACCTGAGGTTTCTCCACAGTGTTGAGTCATCATCTTCAGCCTATAGGCTTAGCGTATCTGACAGACTCTTTTGTGAACTAGGATGTATACAAGGTCAACAGTTTGACCTCACATTTGGTGAGAGCAGTCCATGTACCAGAAACACCTGAATTCCATTAGTGTCATGTCATGATTCAGGATTTTAAATTCTGGGAATTATTGATGTTTCTTCAATTCAGCTGTCCATTTTTCTTGGCTGTGTATATGTGGCTTCATCTCGGCATCCTGTTCTTCTCCACATCTTTCTATTAAATGCCAGTCTACTATTGAGAGAGGTGAGCTTAGTTATTCTTCAAGAATAACTGTTTCATCTGCTGTTACATTGCACATCAGAAGCCATTGGCCCACTCCCTGTTCAGCTGCCTTCGAAGGAAAGGGCATGGTACCTTTTACAGATTGCAAAGGTCACTCACTTCAGGGATGGTACCATATTGTCCTGGCTTCAGAAGATGCCTTTTGTTAAAGCCACAACCACACTTGTTTTGGCAAGAATTGGTAGTCCTTTGTTTCATGTCCTATCTGTCCTGTTTGTCAGCAGTTGATTAGAGGATACTTTGTTGTCCAGTGGCTAACTTTTGCCACAATGAAAGTTATTTCCACATGCAGTTTCTTCAATGCCCATATTTTCTCTGAAGTAGATTGGTACTGCCAGGAGCTGTCATGTCTCATAGTCATAGCAAAAAAGAAAAATTCTTAAGTTATTAAAACATTTTAAATGCCATATTCTGTAGATCTCTGAAGGGTTTGAAGATGACCTGTCTATCTAAAATATGTCTGTTTGATCTTGAAAACACACCTAATATGATTACAAGTTCAATTGTAATGTCTAACCACTAATTTTCATTTCTATAGATCCTAATAGTTGGCAATACTAACATTCAAGGATTAGCAAATTGCATTACATTGTTAAATGAATGGTATAAATACAATATCTCGAACAAGATTAGAAGTACGTGTATGGTATATTCTAACAATCTCAATCTCAATAATAATAATTTGTATACAATATAAAACAATCCAATCGAATGTAAAGTATTTAAAACTAGTAATTGTCTTTTTCATTTTTCTTTCTTTCTTTCTTTCTTTCTTTCTTTCTTTCTTTCTTTCTTTCTTTTTTAACAAGCACCTTTTGCCTAGCCCTTTTCCTAACCCTTAACAACAACTTGTAACCAACCCTCCTAAACAATGAAAACTATCCCAGACCCAATACCCATAAAAAGACCAAAAAACCACCCACCCCACACCACCCCTTTGGGAATATGGGCGTCGGATTCTTAAAATTGCTTCCTGCTGGGTATGGGCGAAGTTATCTTTTTTCTGAAAAGAAAAATTTTGGGTTAATTGACAAATTCTAGGAAAGGTAACTATATTCTTTGTTATCCATAATGCCAAAGTTCAGGGTTTATCTCAAGTCCTTATTCAAGTAGTCTTTGAAACTGGATCATCTCAGCTAGCCATCTCAGAATTGCTCTAAGCACTTTGTAGTCCAAAGCTGATCTGTAGATGATGTTTGTCAGCTTAGTGATATTATTTTCCATGTGGAATTGTCATTGTGGGGCCCCTTCTTCTTCCTGGAGATTTCAGTTGAAGTTAGGCCTAGCTGTGATTTCCTGCAGAAAACTGAAAAGAGACTCGAACACAAAGACATGTATAGGCAGCTAATTGAAGCCTTTTCTCTAGAATTAATTAGTACTCTATATGACCATTATTATCTTAACAAAGTTTAAAATATATATATCTTGTAAATTTTGATATAAAATTCATACTTTAAGAAAAGTTTAAAGAATCAGAATAGAATCAAAGAATTGAGATTAGTAATAGAATAGTCCCTTAATTAATTTGGTTTTTCTCCTGTCCCATGTCAGAAGATGGCTCTTTCTTCTGGTATGATACAGGGAGTTTTAATTTTCCTTTTAACAACATGCTTGAGTTTAAAGGAGGAGAGAGCCATTCTCCAACTCCAAAATCAGCTTGAAGCTTTAATTGAACTGGGACTACAAGAAGACTAAGAGTATTAATTTTTTCGAGAAGAGCAGAAACAAACATTTAGAAAGATTTATGAAATTTTGTAAATGATATACCAATAGGCCATTTTACTCTTTTTCCTGGGACAGATGATTTGTCCTTTTTCTTCAGTTGTCTCATTTGTCCAGTGTTCTTCAGATTCCTTAGCCTTCATTCTCCTCAAAGACAAAAACAAAAACCCTTCCCCAAGACTAATTTTGGGGAGGCCCCCTTTTGGCAAGTTACATGATTAAATGAAAAGGCATGTATTAATGGTATAAGTGAGTTTAAACTGGATGGTCATGTTGGTTGATGAACTATCAACTCTTCTAATTAAGAGGTCTCTTGTTCAAATCGAACCTTTATCAGTTTTGATGGTACCCACAGCTTATCTTCTCCTGCAGAAACAAAAGCAAAACCTTGTCCCCAATGTAACACATACCCTGGTTTCCATTCTGAGGTCAGCACATCCTTGAAGTATATAGGCTGATTTAATTCTGTTGTTTTTTGTATTAACCAATGTCTCTCTGTAGCTGTTGTTCCTTTCTCATTAACATTGAGAAAATTCAAAGTTAATATAGCATTGTGCAGTCTATTTCTGGGGGTTTTTGTTACCCCTTTCTCTTTATTTATCATGTCATTTAGAGTATTGTTGGATCTTTCTATAACTGCTTGGCCTGTAGGATTACGTGGTATACCTGTAATATGCTTTATATTATAATAAGCAAAAAAACTGTTTCGTTTTAATAGAGACATATGCTGGAGCATTGTCAGTTTTAATTTGTGCAGGTATACCCATGATGGCCATAACTTCTAGCAAATGAGTGATTACAGAATCAGCTTTTTCAGAACTCAAAGCAGTTGCGCATTGAAATCCTGAATAAGTATCGATAGTATGGTGTTCATATTTCAATTTTCCAAATTCTGCAAAGTGAAACATATCCATCTGCCAGATTTCATTCCTCTGAGTACCCTTTGGGTTATATCCTGCTGGTAATGGTGTCTGATTGTAGAAGGAACAAGTAGGACATTTCTTTACAATTTCCTTGGCTTGTTGCCAGGTTATGGAAAAATCCTTTTTTAAACCTTTACTATTGACATGATGTTTCTTATGAAATTCTGAGGCCTCCAGCACATTTCCTATCAATAATTTATCAATCTCATCATTACCTTGTGCTAGAGGGCCTGGCAGACCAGTATGGGATTGGATGTGAGTTATATATAAAGGATGACTCCTTTCCCTGATTACATCTTGTAATTGAATAAATAGTGAAGTTAATTCTGAAGCATCAGGGATAAATTCTGCAGTCTCAATATGTAATACCACTCTTTCTGCATACTGAGAGTCAGTAACTATATTGAGAGGTTCTGAAAAATCCATTAATACCAACTGCATAGCATACAATTCCGATTTTTGAACTGAATTATAAGGACTTTGAACCACTTTACTTAAATTTTCTGATTTGTAACCTGCCTTTCCTTGTTTGTTGGCATCTGTATAACATGTCCGAACTCCAGATGTGGGTTTTTCACATACACTTCAAGGCAAGATCCAATCAGCTCTCTTTATAAGGTCAATTATATTGCTTTTAGGATATTTGCTGTTAATTTCTCCCAAAAAATTACTACAAGGTCTTTGCCAAGGTTCACTTTCTGTCCATAATTTTTCAATGTCCTCTTCAGTTAAAGGTACAACAATTTCTGCTGGGTTTATTCTTGCTAATTGACGAAGTCTCAATTTTCCTTTCAAAATTAAGTCAGAGATTTTTCCACATAAGTTTTTAATTTTTTATTTGGTTTATTTGGTAAAAATATCCATTCCAATATAATATCTTCTCTCTGCATTAATATTCCTGTAGGAGAATGCCTACAAGGTAAAATAACCAAAATGCAATCCAGCTTTGGATCGATATGATCCACATGTCCTTCATGTACCTTTTTTTCTACCAAGGACAATTCTTTCTCAGCTTCAGGTGATAATTCTCTTGGACCATTTAAGTCCTTGTCACCTTCTAAGGTTTTGAACAAATTATTCAGTTCATCATTTTTACCCCAACAATAGTTCGTAGATGAGAAATGCCCCCCAAATAATCTTTGAAAGTCATTAAGATTCTGTAAGCAATCTCTCCTAATTTAAACCTTTTGAGGTCTAATTTTTTGTAGATCTATTTTATATCCTAAATAATTAATAGAATCTCCTCTTTGTATCTTTTCAGGAGCAATTTGCAATCCCCAGCAAGGCAATATTTTCTTTACTTCTTCAAACATTCTTTCTAAAGTATCTGCATTTGAGTCAGCTAGTAAAATATCATCCATATAATGATATATTATAAATTTAAGAAATTTTTTACGTATCACTTCCAAGGGCTATTGTACAAAATATTGGCACAGGGTTGGACTATTCAGCATTCCTTGTGGGAGGACTCTGCATTGAAATCTTCTAGCCGGTTGAGAATTATTGTAAGTAGGCACCGTGAAAGCCAATCTTTCTCTGTCTTTTTCTTGTAGGGGTATTGAAAAGAAACAGTCTTTTAAATTGATAACTATGAGAGGCCATCCTTTAGGTAACAGAGTAGGCAAAGGAATTCCAGATTGTAGAGATCCCATTGGCTGAATTACTTTGTTAATTGCTCTAAGGTCTGTTACCATTCTCCATTTACCAGATTTATTTTTAATAACAAATACAGGAGAATTCCATGGGCTAGTAGATTCTTCAATATGCTGAGCATTTAACTGTTCTTCTACCAGGTCTTCTAAAGCCTGGAGTTTCTCTGTTGTTAAAGGCCATTGATAAACCCATACAGGCTTGTCTGTTAACCATTTTAAAGGTAGAGCTGTTGATCATCAGTTTTTGTGCCCTGTTCTTGTATAATATGGATGGCTGGTGACCACTCATTAGAATAATACCTTCTAATATTTCTCTCAGAAACATGTGCTAGTTTATTATTTATTTCTGAGGTTGGAGGGATGTTAATCTGAGTATTCCATTGTTGTAACAGGTCTCGACCCCACAGGTTCATGGCTATGTTAGCCACATATGGTTTTAATCTGCCTCTCTGTCCTTCTGGGCCTATACATTTGAGCCATCTTGCACTCTGTTTAACTTGAGATAATGTTCCAATTCCTAACAGTTGAACATTTACCTCCTGAAGAGGCCAAGATGGATGCCAAAATTCTGGTGTAATTATGATAACATCAGCACCTGTGTCTACCAGACCAGACAACAAAACACCATTTATTTTTATTGTTAATTTTGGTCTTTGTTCATTTATAGAAGTTTGACAAAAAAAAATTTCTTTATGGTTTCTCCTGAATTTTCTGTTCTGTCTGTCTCAGTTGTTCCATTACTCTGAGTAGCCTGGTTTATTCCAATAGGCATTGGTTATTTAACTGCTCTGAGTAGGGGTCTCCTCTACGATTGCAGGAAAGGTCTGTACTGGATTCACTGTAGGGGCCTGCCTGAGGCCCCTCTGGGAGTTTCCCGAAGACTGAGGCAAAGTATTACCTTGTCTGTCCCTTGTTGATCTACATTCATTGGTCCAATGTCTTCCCTTACCATACCTTCTACATACTCCTGAAGGAAGGGGAATTCTGTTGCCATTGTTCCTTGACGAAACATTGTTTCTAGAAGTGCCCTGTTTACAGTCCCTTTTCAAATGTCCTTGCTTTCCACATCCAAAACATCTAATATTCCTCAAACCTCTTGAAATTGCTTCTCCTACCCACATAGTATCATGATCATGAACCTCAACATTAACCGTGTCTCTAATCCAATCTTCCAAGGGTGCAGATTTCACCTTTAACGGCCTGATTATTCTCTTGCATGCTTCATTTGCATTCTCAAAAGCCAAAGATTCAATTATTATCTGGCTAGCTTCTGAATTTGGGACCATTCTCTTTACTGCTGAAGTCAGTCTTTGTAAGAAATCTATGAAAGATTCTTTTGGGCCCTGTATAACCTTTGTAAATGACTCAGTTTTCTTCCCTGGTTCCTCAACTCTGTCCTATGCAATCAAGGCTGCCATTCGACATAGAATTATAGTTTGGATATCATATAAACTTTGTGTTTCTACTGCAGCATAATGGCCTTCTCCAACAAGCTGATCCTGGAAGATTTGTATACCTCTATCCCTACATTGTTTTGCTATGCTTTTAGCCTCCTCTTTGAACCACATTTGCCACTGGAGCTGCTGTCTGGGTTCTAGAACCACCTGTGCCAGCTCCCGCCAGTCCTGTGGTATAATCCTATTATAAGTTGACCAGGAATTTAACATTTGCTTTACATATGGAGAATGCATGCCATAAGATACTATTGCTTCCTTAAACCTTTGTAAGTCTAACATTTCAACTGCAGTCCAAATATGTTGCGTATTCACTTGACCAGGTTGCTGTTGTATGGTTACCAAATAAATTAAGGGTGATTGTGTGAAAACAGGCTTTCTTTCTGTAACCTTATAATCCAATCCTGAAACAACTTCACTGTTAATTTCTTCTGTCTGAATCTGAATTTCTCTATAATTCATTTTAACAGGTTTAACAAGTTTTTCTAAAATTTTTATCCTGGCACTTGTCTTTTTAAATTGTAAAATAAGGATAAGAAGAATAATAATGTACATAATTCGATCAACATTAATCTCATATAGTTGTTCCATTACCATACTGCCTAAAATTTCAAACAAAGCCCAATTTTCTTCCAGTGTACACATAAAACCCATTTTTTTAAAGTGGAAAAAAATCTCTTTTAAATAGTTTCCTTTAAAATATCTGATATAAATGACTTACCAATTCTGTGTAGAACAGTAGAAATCCAAGGGAATTTCCAAACAGCTACCTAGCATTCGAGGTGGGAATCCAGAGAGAGAGAGAGAGAGAGAGAGAGAGAGAGAGAGAGAGAGAGAGAGAGAAAGAAAGCAAGAAAGCGTAGCCACGTTCTGGCTAAATGCGTGAGTCCAACTGCTTCAGTGTTCCTGTTTGAGCCGAGTCGAGCCTGGGCTCTGGCTTCCTTAAGCTCCGACCGACCACGTGCGCTGGTGTTTCAGCCAAAAGCAGCCTATCTGCAGTTGCGTGTAGCTACTGCAATTAGCGGTAGCTCCCGCAGGCCTGAGTTGTTCCTAGCACCAGCTTTTTAAGCAAGTAACTCCAGCTGCAGCGGTAACTGCTCATAGCTAAGGTAGGTTGGGCCTGAGTCCTAAGCTGAGCTAGGCCTGGGTTAGGCCGGGGCTAAGTCGGAGCTAGGGAGCCGGGACCACCCAGGCAGAAAGCTGGACCCACTGCCAAGGCAAGCGGTTTTTCATTGAATTCTTGCCACGTTGGGCGCCAAATGTAGATGTATCCGGCTTCTGAAATAAGAAACACAGAACCGATTGCAGAGTTAAAAACCATGAGGTCAGAGCAAGAGCAGAAAACCTTACCCTTCACTGCTTCTGCTGTTCTTCCTCTCTGCAAGAGACCTACTTCTGTGTGTCCTGTCTATTTAAAAACTTTCTGTCCTGTTTTCTCATTGGTTGTAAACCCAGCCACATGACCTCCTCATCACTGCCTGTTTGTACAGACCTCCAGGTCTTCTATTGGTGGTATTGAGATTAAAGGCTACCATGCTGGCTGTGTCCTTGAATACACAGAGATCCACCTAGCTCTGCCTCCCAAGTGCTGGGATTAAAGGCATGCCCCACTACTGCTCAGCTTCTGCTCTGGCTTGCTCTGACCTCAAGGCAATTTTATTGACATACAAATAAAATCACATTTCAATACAAATAAAATATCACTATAGTCTATTCACCATTATTTTTTCCTTGGTAACTGGTCTTTTAATTTCATAGCTTCCTTAGTGTTCCACAAATCCTAATTGGTCTTAATAAAAACCCAGAGCCAGTTATCAGGGTGAAAGTTGAAAGATCAAAGCTGCAGAGCTAGCCATCTCTTAACTCACCAAATCCTCAGCCTTCAAGGCCCCAAAAACACCTGAGTTCCTGTCTCCTCCCACTTTATATTCCTTTCTCTGCCCAGTTATATCACTTCCTGTCTCAACCTTCCTAATGCTGGAGTTAAAGGTGTGTGTCATCACTGCCTGGCTATTTCTCCTTTAAACTGGATTAACCTTGTGAAGCTCAGCAAGGCCTTGAACTCACAGAGATCCAGAGAGATCTCTGCCTCTGCCTCTGCCTCCCCTCTTCAGTGCTAGGGTTAAATCTGTATGCCACCACTGGCTGACCTCCATGGACAACTCTGTGGCTTTCTCTGTCCTCTGATCTTCAGGCAAGCTTTTATTTCTTAGATTACAAGCAATATATCATCACACCTTACTGAACTCTGTGTTGAAGACTCATTTCTTTCTTTAAAATTGTCAATGTAATTTATTTTGGCTTTATTTTTTTTAATTTATGGATAAAATACATGCTGATTTATCCCTGCCTTAAAAATTTACCCTGCTTGATCAGGAACAATTTTTCTACCTTCATGCTGTTAAATCATGTTTCTTTTTTGTTTATAGTTTTTATAACTGAGTTGATTAGAGGTATTCACATATACCTTTACTTTTGAATATAATTTGTTTGGATTTCATATCAGAGTGTTAGACTCATGAATAAATTGTAATAGTATTCAATCCTCTTCATGTTTTTGAGAATTTTGGATATTGCTTACGTAAATTTCAATGTAATTGCTTAAAAGTACCAATGAGACTAGTAAAGAAAACTTACACACATTCTGGTTGTGTAATAAGAGAGTTCACATAGAGCATTAATAGGGGAAAATCACTCATCCTCTTCCCATTAAAACCTTCATGTACCATTATTCTCCTTTTACCATTTAGAGCACAGGAGTCTGTCTTTCTTCTCTTGAAATCCATTGCCCTTTACTAATTTCCATAGCTTTGAATTTTCAAAATGGAAAATACATTTCAGAAAATACACAGCCAGCACCCACAAGTATGAAAAAACACCAAGTTTTCTTTTGGGGTCTCTATTACCTCCTTCAGAATAATTGTTTTCAGCTCCATTTATTTACCTGTGAGTTTCATATTTTCAGTTTCTCATGAGTTCAATAACACTACATTATATAAATATACCAAATGATTATTATCCATTATCTATTACTCAAATGATGGATATCTAAACTGTTTCTATTTCTCAGTTATTGTGAATATAAAACCAATGAACATAGATAATAGGTATCTTAGTATGATCTAAGTTCCTTTGGGCATACAACCAAGAATATTATAACTGGATCAAATAGTAAATCTATTTTGCCGGGAGCCATCCCAGCAGTGAATGGTTCCCTACAGAGGAAGCAAGGAGTTGGTGAAGAAAGGAAGTGAGCCAAGCCATAGTGGTTGGGAGAATCTTGTAGCCTGACTGACTAGCAGCCAGAGTATTTCTTTATTTATACAAAATTAGTAAGCAGAGATACATCCACAATGTTACAAAACATAAATCATATCATTTTTTGGACATATGTTTCACTTCCCTTTGCTCATCTTTTAGTCATCATTAATAAACTGTGATAGTACAGAGTTATCATTTCCGACCATTTTCCCTCAAGTTTTGATGTCATTAATGAACAGAGTTATCATTCTTACTCATTAACACAATAACCCAATTTTTAAGAATTTAGAGGCATATGACAGCCTGAGAACAGGCTAGTAGCTTTGGTTACTTTAAGGACACTAGACCAAAATGAAGTCTTCAAGCCACCCTTGGCATTTTACCATGTCCCAAGCAGTGTATCATTAACTGTTTTTGGGTGAGTGGAGTTTGAAACAGGGTTTCTCTGTGTAGCTTTGGAACTTGTCCTGGAACTCACTCTGTAGACCAGGCTGGCCTCAAACTTGCAAAGATCCACCTTCCTCTGCCTCTCCAGTGCTGGGATTAAAGGCATGTGGCTCCACCATCTGGCCATATCATTAACTCTTTTTTATTAATTAATTTATTTATTATGTATACGGAAGAGGGTGCCAGATCTCATTGCAGATGGTTGTGAGCCACCATGTGGGTGCTGGGAATTGAACTCAGGACCTCTGGAAGAGCATTCGGTGCTCCCAACCTCTGAGCCATCTCTCCAGCCCCCCATTAACTCTTAATGGACCAAGTGCCCAAGAAAAATCCTCAGGCTAAACCTGCTGCAGTCATTATTCAAATTCTGGCATATTACAATGTTCACAACTTTATAGAATTTGTCTATGTATCTAATCCTGGTATTCTGTGGTTCCTTGGTCATAGGACATTACAGTGACTCTGCCATGTGCTAACTTTTCTAAGAAAGGGAGGCCCTGACATCTCATACTTTTATCATCTTTCCACTCCATACTTGCTCATTGATATGTCTCTATGTATGACACAGTTGTATGCCACATAGTTGTCTGAGTGTACAGTGGGAAGAGGCTTGTAATCTGAATTGTGGCCAACTCCTCTAGCCCACTGAATCTTATTGACCTTTTTAAATATACTTTATTTTGAATATCTTGCTCCTGTGTAAGTACAGGGATAAATGTTTCAAGAATGTCTCATAGCCTTATGAAGAAACCTCAGGCTTCTTTATGTGTGTCACAACCTCCAAAACATAAGGAATACCTTCATGTAGATAAGGATATCTCCCAAGAAATTGGTGATATAGTATATTCAAGACTGTCTTGAGGAAGCTTAGAAGTAGAATTCCTGGGAGAAGGCATAAATGATTCAGAATAATATTCCATAAATCCAATACTGTACAAATATTAAAAGTCCTTGAAGTATGCAACATATGGAGATGAAAAACAAAGGTGGCATGACAACCATCATGCGGGTCAGCTTTGCTAGATCTTTGTCAAGCAGCTGTGCTGGCTTTATAAATTCTATCATTCCATTCAGATATGGCTGTGCCTTTTCCCCTATTTTGTTTGTAAAAAAGATTACTGGAAGGACAAAAGTCAAATAATCACAATTCCAAGGATTACTCCCAAATTATTGATCATACACAAAAAGTTCTGTCCTGAAATAAAAGAAATGAGCATTAGTAAAAATCTATTTGTAACCCCCAAATCCAAGGTGGACTCCAACTGAGCTTAATTAATGACTATAGTTGGTTGATGCAAAGATTGCATGTTCATAACTAGTTGAAGATTGTTCCATAGGAGATCAAGGTGGGACCTAACCTGTGCCCAAGTTATCCTAGAAGCAATTGTATAGAAGTGGAGTGACATAAACCCATTTAAATTGTGATTGTCAAGAGACAATTAATCTAACCTTCATATTTTGAATTTGATTACCCATAAATAGAACTGCTCCTTTCAAAGTTTTCCCCCATCCTCTAAATTTTTATTGTTTCGTTTTTAGTGATAACATTTTTGAAAGCTGATTAACGTGCACTATAGTATGAACCTATTGTTCTATGGAAGTTGTACATGCCACAACAGTTCTCATAGTAGTAATGAGTATAGTAATGCCCCAAATTAAAGCAGTAGTAAATTTTAGGCCTATTAAGAACATTAGTAATTTCTTTAATAGCATATTTTAAATGGGCTCCTTAGCCATATATCCCAGGTTAAGAAATTAATGTTCCAGTCTTTGGTTTATAATAAATGAATGATAAGAGGGGGGTGCAATCATCTCACTACTTCCTGCTGAAATTGGGATGTAGCTGGGGACCCAAAAGGCTGGAATGTTGACCAAGTCCAGGAAGAGCGGATTGTTTCATTAGTTGTCCGGGCTCTGTAGGACCATCTGAAGCTAGGACCGTGCAGGCAGCAGTTGAAGTAGACTGTAACCTATAATTGATTAGAAATCAGTTGAAACAAATATATACTAATTGGAAGAACATGAAGTAAAGAAATTTTGAAGGTGAAATTTTTCTCTTAGGTGTACATTTGGAATTTTTAAGTGCACAGTTTTGGCAGAGGAGAAAAGGGAGTTCCAACATTCAGAGAGAGGGAGACAGAGATTGATGTGCCCCTAAAGGAAATAGGGAAACAAACCACAGATTAATAGTATTTTTTCAAGTCTGTCTTGGCCTGTGGGCATTGGTGGGTATAGCTCCCTTACAGCCTATCAGAACCTTCTTAAAGTGACAAAAATTTCAGATGGTATGTTGTTAGAGCAAAATTATGAACCTTTGGAGTCTCAATATAACAGCAGAATAGCAAGAGAAAGAAATCTGAACTATGTTTCATTTTTATATATACCTCAAATCATTTTCTTTTATCATTTATCTTTTCATTCTCAGACTTTTACCACTTGCATAAAACATTATTCATACTAAGCTTTCATTGCCAATACCTTAAGTCTACACATCTCAGACCTCACAAAAACATTACCCATACTCAAATCTTCATGACTTATTTAAGCTTTATTTTTTATCATAATTGTGTTTTAATTTTGCACATCAGCCATGGGTTCCCCTATCCTCTCCCCTCCTGCCCCCAACCCTGCCTTCCCCTCATCCCCTCCCCTCCAATCCCATCCCCTCCAGGGCCAAGACTCCCCTGGGGATTCATTTAAACCTGGTGGATTCAGTACAGGCAAGTCCAGTCCCCTCCTTCCAGGCTGAGCAAAGTGTCCCTGTGTAAGCCCAAGGTTCCAAACAGCCAGCTCATGCACTAAGGACAGGTCCTGGTCCCACAGACTGGGTGTCTCCCAAACAGTTCAGGCTATTCAATTGTCTCACTTATCCAGAGGGCCTGATCTAGCTGGGGGCTCCACAGCCTTTGGTTCATAATTCATGTGCTTCCATTCATTTGGCTATTTGTCCCTGTGCTTTTCCAATCTTGGTCTCAACAATACACACTCTTACAGTCCCTCCTTTTTCAACAATTGGACTCGTGGAGCTCCACCTGGGGCCTGGCTGAGGATCTCTGCATCCACTTCCATCAGTTATTGGATGAGAGTTCCAGCACGACAGTTAGGGTGTTTGGCCTATCTTACACCTGCATACCTTGTATCATTAATTGTCCTTGACCTGTGTATCATAACTTAAGCTTTTACATCTCATACCTTACATAAACTTGTGCTTATTTATCTTAGAACACCTTTTAATACCTCAAAGTATTTTTTATCCTTATAGTTTATTTAATTTTATATCTTTTTATCCAATTATTTATCAGGATATATAGGGTGGTTATTAATGAAGTATTCATTGTAGAGTGAGTTCCTTTAAACAAAGGAATAGTAAAAAGTTACTTTGAAATCTGTTTTGTGAGCTATTCTCTATTTGGAATTTGACAGCAAGGCAAATTATTTTTAGACCTGATGATTATAAATGTAATCTAAATGACCCAAAAGTGTAATTTGAACAAAGCCCTGGCAGTAAGCGTCATGCACAGTTTTGTCTATAGTGGGAAAATAAAACTTAAACATTTTATATGCCAGGGGGCTCAAAAAGGAATTGGTTGTATTAATACTTAGCATGACTATTAAGTATAGATTTGAACATATTAAAGAATTTGATCATTTTTCAGGTGAATAGCCATTAGCTTGTAATTTTAAATTACCCTTAACTATTTACAATAAGTTAGTAGCTTTTGTAATAGTAGAACTTCATGTTCCATCCCTGTTAATTTACTCTTAAAAAGAATTATTTTGAATTGAAGTTATTTCAGTATTGAAAAAAAACATTGTAATCATAAATACAATATATAGGGAGACTGGCAACATTAATAATACTTTTATAGTGTACCATGACTGAAAACAGGTACAGTAAGGAAATCAAAATAGCTGTTTCAGGGATGAAAGGGGAAAAATTCATTCCAAACTGTCAAGGGGAAAGATTCTCAGGATTAAATGAGAATTGGAGAATGAAGGCAATTTTTAGGAAGAGGTAAGAAAGGTAAAGGAGGGAGCTAAGAGGAATTTTGAGGAAGCAGAGAGGGTAAATGTCCTGGTAACAAGAGTTTCAATCAGGGACATTTCTAAATGGACTGAAAGACTTGATAGAAATATTCCAAATCACAAAGGAGTGGAGTCCTTCTCCATGTGATAAGGCCCAGGTAGGGCTAAAGGAAGCTTCCTGACACACCAGTGTAATTTTTCGATTAGAAATAAACAGAGCAGGGAGCTCCATAGTGACCCTTACCAAGAAGAAGGGGAGAGACAAATGCTCATAACAGGAAAGAAAGAAAATAGCTGAGGAAATAAGTAAGTAGAATTATCCTGAGTATTGGGATTAAGGTAAGGGTAAGGTAACCTTTTAGAATTCAACAGGGAAGAATCTAAAAGCAGGTCTCCAGATAAAGCTGCTTCATAGGCAGTGCTAGACATGCCTAAGAGTCCTGAACTATGATGTTTAAGTCTTTTTTTTTTAATTAAGAAGAGGAGCAGATGGCATATTATAAGGTGGAGGCCAATCTTTATTATGATATTTTGCAGTTTATTTTTCTAAGTCAGAGGCATTATGAGGATCTAAAGGCTCCTTAGGAGCATTCTCAGATGCTTCCAAGTCATTATTTAGCAGATCAATTAAATATCCATGCTTTATTACAGGAGGCTTAGAAGGAGGTATAAGAACATGAGTCTTAATAGTTCTATACCTCTTAACAGGAGAAATACTTTAGAAGCATTGTCAGGGAGATCTGTCACTGCTTCTGCAGATAGAGTTTACATAATAAGTCCCCACAAAGTAACTGTTAGAATAGGAATCTTTTCAGGGCAATGTTTATTGTACCAACAGCTTATATCTTTTACAATTTTTTTCCCAAACTTCTAAGTCTAATGTTCCATGGTCTCAAAACAAAGGACTAGTCTTTTACACAAACTGTAAACATTCTGACAAACTGTGTTCTTAAACTTTAATACCTTTATTTTTTTTTCTTTTCTTTTCATTCTTTAAGGGAACTTTTAAGGATATCAATATACATTTGTCTTTTAGAGGAGTTAGGTATGTCCTGTTTTCATACTTCTTACTTATACTTTTTACTTCTCACTATTCTCACCGAGCTTTTTCTTATACTAGGGTGTCTGTAGCACTCTTATTGAGATTCTAGCTGTGGCAATGATTAGGTGGTTGCCTCCATCCGGACAATCTCCAAGAAGAGCTGCCGCTGTACCCTGAGCAGTCTTCTTGATTATACAGTACCTCGGTTCCTGACAGGAATCACTGTCTACAGGACCAGCCTCCAGCAGCACAGAGCTTGAAGGAATCCACAGCATCAGCAGATATTAGACTTGTTTTTACCTGAGTAAAACTTAACTCTCTGGGGCCACAGAAAAATATCTATTTAACTTTTTTCTTTACCTTTTCTTTTTTTTTTAAATTTGTTCTATAATGAGTCTATTTATTTAGACTCATTATGGCCCATAACTTTTTTAAAGTTCTGTTTTACATGTATAAAGAGTCTATTTTCTTAAACTCTCTATGACCCATGACCTATTTATCATTCTTTTATTTTTACCACATTCTAGTTCCTGGTCTATTTCTTATCCAAGGACTCTTGAAAATCTTTGGGCGATGTCCAGTCCTTACCACATTTAGATTACCTCTGCATGCTCATATTCCAGGCACCAGTTGTGTGGAGCCATCTCCAGCAGAGGTTGAAACCTGCAAGAGGAAGTAAGGAGTTTGTGAGGGAAGAAAGTGAGCCAAGGTATGGCAGTCAGAAGAATCTTGCAGCCTGACTGACTAGCAGCCAGAATGCTTCTTTATTTATACAGAATAGAGTAAGCAGGAATACATCCATGATGTTCCAAACACATACCATATCATTTTGCTTTTGGACATGTGTTTCATTTCCTATTGTCCATCTTTCAGTCATCATTAATAAACTGTGACAGAACAGAGTTATTATTTCCAATATTTTCCCTCAAGTTTTGACATCATTAACAAACAGACTTATCATTCTTACTTATTAACCACATAACCTTATTTTTAAGAATCTAGAGGCATATGATAGCCTATTATGAAGATGATAGCTTTGGTTGCCTCAATAACACTAGACCAAAACAAAATCTTCAAGGCACCCTGGGCATTTTCCATGTCTCAAGCAGTGTATCATTAACACTTAATGGTCAGAGTGCCCAAGTCCAATCCTCAGGCCAAACCTGCTGCAGTTATTATTCAAATTCTAGTATATATTTTTATAGAATTAGTCTATATGTTTAATCCTGGCATTCTGTTGTTCCTTGGTCATATGACTTTACTGTGAATCTGCATGTGCTAACTTTTCTAAGAGAGGGAGGTCCTGATATCTCATACTTTTATTATCTTTCCACTCCATACTTTGCTCTTTAAGTTTGCTTTGCTTTGAATATCTTGTTCCTGTGTAAGTACAGGGCCATATGTTTCAAAAATGTCTCATAACCTTATGAAGAAACCTCTGGCTTCTTTATGTGTGTCACAACCTCCAAGTCATAGGGAAGACCTTAATGTAGATAAGGATATCTCCCTAGAAGCAGGGGGAACAGAATATTCAGAATTATCCTGGGGAATCTTAGAAGCAGCATTTGTGGAAGAAGGCTAAATGATCCATAAGAAAATGTTCATCAATCTAATATTTCTAATATTGCACAGATATTAAAAGTCCTTCAAGTACACAACAGGCAGAGATGAAAAACAAAGGTGGCATGGCAGTCATCATGCAGCTCAGCTTTCCTGGATCTTTGTCAAGCAGCTGTACTGGCTCTAATGACTTCTGCCATTCCATTCAGCTATGCCTGTACCACTAATTCTAGCTTATTTATAACCTCCACAATGACTTGCATAGCGATGCATCAGTTTGTATTTCTACCAGGGTTCCACTTTGCCTGCACTTGTGCCTGTATTTGTTACACTTTTGTGTTGATTTCAGCCATTCTCATTGATGTTTTTAATTGTTATCCCTGAGAGCTAAGAATGTGGAATTTTAAAATATTTCTCAGCCATTTTTATTTAATCTTTGAGTATTTAGATTAATGATCTACCATTTAATTCTTTTTATCCTTCCTACTTCTAAACCCTCCCATATGCCTACCTCCCTGATCACATTCATTCCATGGCTTCTTTCATCACCAACTGTTATAGCATGGGTATATGTATATACTAAGGCATTCATGGCCCACTTTTTAATTGGATTATTTTATTGTTATTGTTTGGGTTTTTTTGTTTTTGTTTGTTAGCTTTGCTTTATTTTGTTTTGTTTTCAAGATAGGGTTTCTCTCTGTAGCCCTGTCTATCCTGAAACCCACGTTGTAGACATGGATGGCTTCAGACTCACAGATCTGCATGCCTCTGTCCCCCAAGTGCTAGGATTAGAGGCATGCACTTCTGTAGTTGGAGACCTTCTCTCCAGCCCCTGCCAAGCCCTGTTAGTCCAACAACCCATTTGTAAAATAGATACACAGACATTTATATTATTTAAACTGCTTGGCCATTAGCTCAGGCCTACCATTGTCTAGTTGTTACTCTTATATTTAGACCATTTCTATAAATCTATGGCTTGGGGCTTACCAGTGTCTTTACATGTTGCTTGTCATGGCAGCAGCTGGCAGTCTCTCCCCAAGCCTTCCACTTCCCATAATTCTCCTCCTCCTTGTCCTGCCTACCCTATCCTTCCTGCCTGGCTACTGGCCAATCAGCACTTTATTTTACCCAATCAGAGCAACACATTTGACATACAGAACATCCCACAACACACTACCACTGGCAAGATGGTGTGTTTTCCTTAATGTTTAGTTTTAGCAGTGATTTTTATACTCCACAAACTGTCAGATGCATATCTGATAAAGACATTTTTCCCAATTCAAAGGCTGTCCCTTCAATTGAATAATGAATGGTGTCTTTTGTTGTACAGAAACATTTTAGTTTCATGAGGTCAAATTTATTGGCACCCAAAGGGTTGGCAAGAATTTACACCTAAAACCTCAGAAAAAGATTCTAACACAAGCTAAAAATTGCTTCCTAGTTGTATTTCTCAAGTTCGCAGGCACCTTGCTTGCAAGCATTTGACTGGCAATATGGTGGGAATGAGGCATATACAAGTGGCACATTACATTGTGTGGTAAATTTAGTCTTTGCTAGTACAAAAAAAGAGGTTTCTGGGCTACTCACTGCTTTGATAGAAGCCTGGAACCACTGTTTGTAGGAGTTGATGGCTCCCAGAGATAACGGTGGCCCAGAGCTGGTGGTAAATGTACCACCGCCATGTTGGGAAGCTGAGGTGGGCAAAGCCACCACCCAAAGCTGCTATTTTAGCCCTATTAATGCTGTAGTTTAACAATAGATTCACAGTAAGACAGATTCAGATGGATCAAAACTTTAAATGGTTTACAATGTGTGTAAAAATGTACATAGGCTTGAAAGAGAGTAAAAAAGAAATATATACAGTTATATAAAGAAATAGATAGTTTTTAAAAATAAAGTCTTTAAAGACACAGTAAAGGTAGTATAAAAAATAAGTCATTGTGCATTTCTGGGGACCTCTCCAGAACTCTGCATATTCCTGATCTCATGTGGTCTTCATTTATCATGGTCTGTTATTCCTTGTTCTCTCTTTCTGTTCTTGATCCAGCTGGGATCTCCTGCTCCCCTAAGCTTTCTTTCCCTCAAATCTTGCCCTTCATTACTCCCACTGTCGTCCAGGTTGTTCATGTAGATCTCATCCCTTTCTCTGTCATTGGGTGATCCCTGGGTCTTTCCTAGGGTCCCATTTTCTAGGTAGCCTCCCTGGAGTTGTGTAGCAGTCTAGTCATCTTTGTTTTACATCTAGTATCCTCCTAAGAGTGAGTACATACCATGTTTGTCCTTCTGAGTCTGGGTTACCTCACTAAGGTTGATTTTTTCTAGGTATATCCATTTGCCTGCAAACCTCATGATGTCATTATTTGTAGACTGCTGGCAGTGGTCGAGAGAAAGCCTGATCTGAGGTGATCAGATGACTAAACACCCAGTCATCTTGGAATTCTCATCCAATAACTGATGGAAGTGGATGCAGAGATCCTCAGCCAGGCCCCTGGTGGTGCTCCAGGTGTCCAACTGTTGAGAAAGAGGAGGGACTGCAAGAGCATGAATTGTTGAATCCAAGATTGCAAAAAGCACAGGGACAAATAGCCAAATGAATGGAAGCACATGAATTATGAACCAAAGGCTGTGGAGCCCCCAGCTGGATCAGGCCCTCTGGATAAGTGAGACAATTGAATAGCTTGATCTGTTTGGGAGGCACCCAGTCTGTGGGACCAGGACCTGTCCTTAGTGCTTGAGCTGGCTGTTTGGAACCCTGGGCTTACACAGGGACACATGCTCAGCATGGAAGGAGGGCCTGCCTGTACTGAATCCACCAGGTTTAAATGAATCCCCAGGGGTGTCTTGGTCCTGGAGGAGATGGGAATGGAGGGGAAGGGCTTGGGGAAAGTTGGGGTGGGGGGGGGAAGGGAGGGGAACCCATGGCTGATGTATAAAATTAAAAATAATAATAATAATAATAATAATAATAATAAATAAATTGGAATAACTAAAAAAATAAGACGTGTAGAGATGGATATTACACAGAGAATCTGGATTGTGATGTCTTTGGGATTTCTAACTGCAGAAAAACATTTTATCATAAAAGCTGTTGAGTTAAACAAATATGTATATTTTAAAGGTACCTTGACTTCAAAATTTGGATGTAAGTATATGTTGCTTTGGAAAGGAGGCTTTGCTTTTGTTTCCACAGAAAGCCAGAAGCTATGTATTTGTTCCAGATTAAGATACATCAGCTTTGGCCAGCCAAGATTCACAGAAAGGTCTGTGATGACACCATGGCCCAGATGATCCAACATCCAGAACAGTTCCAAGGCAACTGGCTCAGACAATACACCCTCATGGACTACTCCATAATCCTAAAATATTCTTTATGTCCCTGTAAGATACAGCATCCCCTCCAGCAGGAAGTAGTAAGATAAGCTACACCCAAATTTGCAAATATAACAAGCTGGCTTTAGAGATGGAATTGGCTCACTTCTTCTCTAAACACAAACATATTGCTTAAAAAAAAAAAAGGTTAAGAAATTCTTTTGTCCCATATCAGAAGAGCTCTTCTGATATGGGACAGAGAAAAAACAGTATTTTTATTTAAATCAGATTGATTATAAATGCAATCTCATTCTAAAGAAGAAAAGGAGCTGTAATATAGATATGATAGAATGAAAGGGTAGATTATTGAATCTACTTTTAAAGAGCAACTTGTTTAAAATGTTTTACATTCCTATGGATTTTAGTTTATTGATACAAGTTTAAACTTAATTTTGTTATACTGTATATATATATATATATATATTTCTATTCTCATTTGAGGTATTATGTTTATGTAATTCATTTAAATTGTAATGGATAATTAAGAAATACAGATTAATAATTAATCTTCTACGATAGTCAAACTTATAGACATGTTATTTTCTAGGTATGCATAGATATAATTCAGTTAGATAGGTAATCTTCAAATACTTCAAAGACCTAAAGAATATGGCCTTTAAAATATTTTAAAAATTTAGATTTCTGGACAATGAGACATGTCTGTTCCTAGTAGCACCAATTTACTTCAGAGAGGAGGATGGACATCAAAGACACTCCATATGGAATTTATCATCACTTTGGCAAAAACAACCATTTTGAACAAGAAACTGTTCTTGCTGGACTGCTTGATCAACTGGACATGCAGGGCCCATAGGAAAGTGACCACTGAACTTTGCTTGGAGAAATGGTCCTTCAAGTTGCCGCTTCTCAGAGGAAACTGCCAGATATTCTACAGGACACAGACAGAAATGACTGAGAGACTCTAGACCTGTGGGCTAAAGACAGATGCCCTAACTTTACAAAGGAACATAAGGTAACTGTCCAGGCTACCAGCTCTCTCTGTCTACCTTGCAAGACTCCCAAAAGTTGCTTGCATCCTTCTCCCATTTCTCAGGTAATAGTATATCCTTCTGGGGTCTTTGATGTAGTTGAAGACCAGATAGTTATAATTTCATCAGTTATGATAAAAGATAAGTTAGATATAAAACCTTAGACTCACAAATATAAGATAGATAGGATATCTGTTTTAATATTGTAACTGTAATTCTTGTTTGGTAATTGTTTCGTTATATGTAATTTTACTATGTTAAAGTTAAAACCGTCCTTTTTGAAAAAAAAAGAAAAAGGGGAAGTGTTATGGATGATTGATAAAGAAAACACTGCTTAGCCAGAAGCCAGGCAAGAAGTATAGGCAGGACTAACAGAAAGGTGAAGAGAGAAGAGGAAGGCAGAGAGGAGGAGACGCCAGCCAGCCTTCCAGGCAGCATCATGTAAAGGCAGCAGGTCTAGCCAAGAAACACATGGCAAAATATAGATTAATAGAAATGTGCTGAGTATAAGAGTAAGAGCTAGGCAGTGATAGGCCTGAGGTAATGGCCGAACAGTTTAAATAATATAAGCATCTGTATATTTATTTTAAAAGTGGGTTACAGGACTGCCAGGGTATGGTGGGACATGAAGAGAAAAATTCTAGCTACACAGTTTTTTATGGCCTCATGGTTTAGACCTTGCTAACAGGGAACTCACTATATAGAGCAAGCTATACTTTAAATCATAGAAAGCCTCCTCTGCTTCCAGCACCTGAGATTAAATGCATGTACCAGCACACCCAGCCTCAAACTTAATTTTTATCATCTCAATTATTTAGCATTTATATTCTCTGTAAACTACTGTTGGGGGTTGAAAATTTTCCAGAACTTTACTTGTACAGCATATGGCTTTTTCGTCACATTTTCGCCAGGCATTCAGTGCTCAGGATTAATCTCACCACATTTGCCTAAGAGTGAACCCAGATAGGTACTTTGATTGGGATAGTCCAGGATACCCTACTGTTAACTTTGGCAATTTAGAAACCTAGATTCCATGCAAGTCTAAACCCTTTAAACATAATCACACATATACTAATAATTTTTGTTCTTCTTCCACTCTTTTGTAATCTCTGATATTCATAGGGACATCCATTACCACCTTCAAATGCTTAGTTACTGCAGTAATAACTGACATTTCCTGTGTTGTGCTCCACTACTCATGGGCTCCTAATACAGCAGTAACCAAGTGCATCCCATGGATCCTATGGGGGAGAGACTCACTTTCCATGGGTTATGGAACTTGTGTATCACTAGTATATCACTTAGTTCTCTCATTTGTGTCTCAAAGATGGTAGTTAGTATATCACTTAGTTCTCTGATATCCACAGCACTCTGACCATATCCATACTGCATCACCTGATAGGCTTTAGGGAACCCTTTCATTCCATTTATAGATGTCTAGAATTCCTCTCATTTAGAGCATGGTAGTAAAATCACCTTTAATCCCATCACTTCAAAGGAAGAGGCACGAGGATCTCTGAGTTAAAGTTCAGCCTGTTCTACATAGAAAATTCTGACCAGCCAAAACTACATACTAACTCCCTGTCTCCAAATAGCAACAACCAAAGCAGCAACATCAACAACAACAACAAATCATCCCCAACAAAAGCAGTTATGATGCAGATTTTTCACTAATTATTTTAGTTTCCTATAATTGGCCATTGTTAAGACCCCTGGATTTATATTTTCCATATATGTATGTAAACAGTTGAATCTGAGTAGAAGCTTTTATCATTTCTAACGTTCTTTCTCCTTCACTGATTCATTGCATCATGTACAAGGAAAGGAAAGGTAGGAGATTTGGAAAAAGGAAGTCCAAAAAAGTAGCAATAGTTGTCACATTGCAGAAAACTACTTTTCCTTTATAGTGAATGTAGACAAAGGCTCCATAGCTCTGGGTCTAGAGTCATTAATCTTGTATGAGCTCCTGTCAGCTGTCTCTATGTGTTTCCCATCATGATCTTGACACCACCACCCTACCCCACCCCTATATAATTCCTCCTTCCTTTCTTCACTTGGACTCCTGGAGCCTTAGGACCTGAACTTTGACATGCACATCTGCTTCCATCAGTCACTGGGGGAAGGTACTATGATGACAATTATGGTAGTCACCAATCTGACCACAGGAGAAGGTCAGGTCAGGCACCCTCTCCACCAATACCAGGAGTCATACATAAGGTCATTCCTGTGGCCTTCCAGGGACATCCCTGACTCCAGGTTACTGTGTCTATCCTGGAACGTGCTGTGTGGATGTGGATGACCTAAGCTCAGGAATTTGCGCGTCTCAGACTCCTTAGGGCTGTTTCTAAGTTTATGTCAGCACAATACGGTTTACTTAATTTTTAATTTATTTTTAAATTTTACATTCATAGTTCCCCATCCCTCTCCTCCTCATGTTACACTGCCATCTCCCACTTTTATATATGGCTGTAGGATAACTTGAGAGCAATTATGAGGATATTTACAGCATTGCTCATTGTACTCAGATGGTTGTCCAAGATCATTTCTATTTCTGTAATTATAGAATTAAATTTCTACTTCTGTGAAGAATGCCATTAAATTTTTGACGGGACTTTCACTAAATCTATAGATTGCCTCTTTGTGGTTTAGCTCTTTTTACAATATTAGTTACTCAAAAGCTTGCAAAAGGGGAATCTTTCGATCTATTTTGTTCTTCAGGATTTTAAATTTTTCATAACAAAGGTGCTTCACTTCCTTAGTGTTGTTAATCCTAAGATTAATTTAAGTGAGTGTTTATCAACCTATTGGTCTCAACCACTTTTGGCATCAAACAATTTTTTCAAAGGAGTTAACTAAAATTATTGGAAGACACAGGTATGTATATTATGATTCATAACAGTAGCAAAATTTCAGATATGCAGTAGTAACAAAAATAATTATATGATTGGAGGTCACCACAACAGGAGGAAGGATACTAATGAGAGAGCAATAGGAAGGTTCTGAACCATTGATTTAAGTATTATGATAGGGATTACTTCATTAATTATTTTATTTTTTCCATTTCCCTTCTCTTGATTTCTGCTCTTTTTTTAATCATTTATTTCCATCCATTTATGTTGCTTTTGACGGGTTCTTGTGTTTCCATGGTTTAAGATACATTGTCAAGATACTGAATATTGTCCTATACTGCAATGCATTTAAGTATCCTCCCCTGTATCCTCCAAAGCCAAACTCTATTTGTTTTGATGCTTATTTCCTTTCTTCACAGGACCCAACACTGAGGAGAACCTAAAACTGCAGTGCTCATCTCTTTTCTCAGATTTTCCTTCTAGAGTGTTGACTACTTAGAGGTAATCCTAGTACTATGCTGATACTACAATTTATGGCTGCCTATAGGATACAGAAAATATATTAGGATATTATGTGTATTGTCCACATTTGACTCTTCCTCTTTCACTTTTCCTACATCTCCTGTTTTCTTTTTCCTTGTCTTTCTTGGTTTCCCTCCTTTTGATGTATGCTGCCTCTTAACAGCAAAGATCACAGTTCTCAAACATTACATTGTCAAGGCCTAGTCCATATCATGTGAAGGGTACACAGTCAAGAAATGAAATGAAGAGCATACTAGAGCAGTCTTTAAGGAGCTTATGCACATGCTACAATGAAAGTCTTATTTTTGGACCCTAGAAGTGCTAGGTGGCCATCCCAATTACCAACTCATACAACACATCAACCTATGGTGTTTTGAGGTATAGAATTCAAGAACATCCTCTGACATTCAGAAATCCCTACAGAAATAGGATGATCCTGTCTGTGGGGTGAATAATTACCTTTAGCAAAAGCTATGCAGGAAATTGTCTGATGGATAGGCTGTTGCGACACAACTGACCTTTCAACTTCATCTTTGTATGTAATCATCCTGCCCTACAGTCTTTCTGGACAAGAGGTAAGAACTTTTTTATATTCTACCTAAAGCTGACCATATTAGGCAAGACACTGAGAATCCATTCACATGAAACATAATTTGTTTGCACAGGGTGAATCTCCTCACATGACTTCATTGAGAGTTTAATTGAGTTTGTAGCATAGGACAAGGGCTTAGTTGTTCCCCTCTGGTCTTCTATGAATCTTTGAATATCTCACTTTTGTGGACTCCTAGGACTCGCTCCCCACATCCAGATCTGGGGACTTGAAAATGGCAGAGATACATTGTGTCTTTTCTCTCCATAAAATTCAGCATAGTATGTTTAGCCATGTCTCCTTTTACTTTACCTTCACTGTGCAAATGAAAGCTTTTAAAAATAAGCCCTGTGTGCAGAGACTGGTTGGCTGACTAGAATTCAGCACTGTGGAGACATTGAAAAGTTGCAGGTCCAGAAACTTATCTTATCTTGGGCTAATACCAGCACTCCAGAACAGACATTTCTTGACCAAGTTGTGTTAGAACTGACAGATTGTCACTAACAAATTCAAAACAAAACAAAACATAAAATCTTTCAGGATCTGTTAAATTAGCAGTGAACTAGCTTGTACCAACCCCAAAACTAATAATGCCAACAGATAGCATCTTGGACATATAGAAAAGTTTCCCATTTTGATGTATCTGTCTCACTCATATACCTCTAATTGTACTTTTTATTTGCCTTAATTTAGGACCTTGTTCTGTATAAAATCTGCTTTAAAAAAAATTCTTGAAACTGGTTCCATGTTGAAAACGGAACGCGAAGTAACCTAAATCGATGTTTGTAAGTCATGGTCACTTAGATGGATCTAGAATAAACTACCCTTTACTCTCTTTATGAAGAGAGCTATGGGTTTTGCCTTGACACATGTCAGTAATTAAGATAGTGCTACTGAAACTCGTCTGTAATTCTACTTTTCATTTATCCTCTACTGTTAAAACTTTCATTCCACTGTCACTTTACTTCTATAGGAAGTAGACTGCTCACCATGGAGTCCACAGTGTTGTTCCTTGTCCCACACCACTGATTAGTTTTAGTTCACTTGCTGAACTTTTAAATACAAGACCATTTACAAGGACAATCCAAAAACAATAGGTTCGGACATCTTTATATTCAAGAGCAGGATTCAGCCATCAAGCAGACTGACTGTCATACCCCACAGTCATCATTGCAGCCTTCCTATTTCCCCCCAAAAAATTTCATGTGAACTTGTTTTCTAAGTTCTGTAAAACCAAACTCTTAGCTGGAGTCACCTCAAAACTGTTCTAAAGAATCCTAATTATAGAGCCTTAACCCAACATTTCCCTAAGCCATGCCCCAACAATTTCTTCTTCTGTAGAATTCAGTTTTATTAAGAAAAAGAAGAAGAGGGGGTCAAGATCATGATGGGAAAACCCCAGACAGCTGACTGGTGCTAGTTGGAGCTCACTGACTCTGGACTGACAGCTCAGGAACCTGCATGGGACTGAACTAGGCCCACTGAATGTGGGAGACAGCTGTGTGGCTTGATCTGTTTATTGGGTTCCTGGCAGTAGGACCAGGATTTATCCCAGGTTCATGAACTGGCTTTTCGGAGCCCATTCCCTGTGGTGGGATACCTTGCTGAGCCTTGATCCAATGGTGAGGAGCTAGGCTCTCCTTCAACTTAGTATGCCAGACTTTGTTGACTACCATGGGAGGCCTTACCCACTCTGAGGGGGTAGAGCAGGAGGTAGGTGAAGAGACAAGAGAAGGGGAGGAAGGGGGAACTGAGTTTGGTATATAAAATGGGAAAAATTAGTAAATGAATATATTTTTAAAAAGAAGAAGAAAATGGAAAAATAAACAAAAAAAAAAACAAAAAAGAATTCAGTTTTATGCCTCTACCCACACAAATGAGATCATATAGTATTTCAGTATTTACCTATTTCTGATATATATCAAAAAGCACATGTGTGTATATGCATGCCATTAAAGTGGTGTAAGGTATAATTACTTTTGATCATGTTGTAGTAAGAGTAACAACTTGATTTATAGAAATGGTGTTATCATGTTTTATAACTTGGAGTTGTCCTTTCATTAATCTATAAATATAAATTGTAGTATTTCAGATTGTAATATTTACTGATAGTGTTACTCATATGCCCAGATATATTTATCCATGTATGTGCTGTTTACCATTTTTCTTCTTTTTTTTTTGAGAGGACCTTTCATGTTTCACAAGTTGGCTACAGAATGCAATGTAGTGGAGTCTTGAAAATTATTAAGGTCGAGGCTTATGCTTCTTCCCAAGGGCCCAGAAGAGAAGCTACAAACAGAATGAATTATTTTTAGAAAAAGAATCTAAATACATAGGTGCTTTCCTCTACCTTGTTAGCTCTTTAGACACTGGCTTGGCCTCATCCTCCAACTAGATCCTCTGACCAGGATCCTATGAGACCTCCCTTATATGCCTCCCAGGTAGGATCTGCTCCTTAACACCCACTACCTTCCAGTTTACTGTAATGCATCTGTGAACTGTTATCCCCACTCCTCAGACTAGCCATGCCCTATCTAATTGTAAAATAAAATATAACCTCTAACATATCCCTTTTATAGAATTGATTCAAACGTTTTTCTGGCCTCCACACTAGATCTATAAGACACGTTGTCTTGTATAAATAGAATTATTACAATCTTTTGACTGGTCCTCCTTAACTTCCACTAGCATGTTTAATTAACTCCTCCCTCTACCTGTTGTTGGGTATTTCCCTTTAATATGAAACATTCCTCCAATTGATCAAGCAATGTAATTTTATTTATAGGTACAGAACTCAGTCTTTTCTTTAGTATTGGATATTTGCTTTTCTCTCCAGCAGTTCTCCCTAATTCTAACAATCCTCTAGCACTACCCATTGTTCCTCAAATTTAATGGGCATTTGCTTCACCTGGGAGTTGTTAAAATACTAGGTATAACTTTGACCTAGGCATTAAAATTCACAAGGTCTAGCTGGGGTCTTTGAACTTCTATTTCATCAAGTGTCAGTGATGCTCTAAAGACAAAACTAAAATAAATAACTGCTGGTGAGATTGTAGTTCTCTAACTTTGGATCGACAAAGGTACATGATATACAGCAAATCTGAAGAGGTGTCATAGCAGAACAACATATTGTATATGTGAGTGTGAATAGATTCCACAAAGGCTGAATGGAAAGTGGAGCATCAAATGAGAGATAGAGTAATATGCTCAAACTCAATCATTCTAAATTCATATTCATATAAATTCACATGTTCCTTATAGTTTAATAATGACTGTCTTAGATTGCCTCCTAAATGTCAATTGGCAGGAGCAAAGCATGTCTCAGATTTGGTAGCTAGATTCCTTATATTGTCATTATTTATTTTAGAATTTCATATATGAATATTATATTTATATCATCTTGACTCCCTCCTTCCACCTCAAAATCCACCTCTTCCCCCAACTCCTTCTAAAATCCATGACCTCTTCTTTAGCTATTATTGTTATACACAGCTTGTGAAATCCATTTACTGTTGCTTGTATTTATATGTGTTTAGGGATGATACACTCCCCTTTCCTTGATGCTCCGTTTTTACTCTCCTGGTGTCTCTGGTTACTCCAGGTTAACTCGGGTTGATCACATCTAAAGATTCTGAAATAGCATTCACAAGTACAAGAAAACTAGCAGTGTTTCCCCTTCTGAGTATGGGTTGCATTCCTCTATATCTGTGCTTTATATCATTTTTTGGTTTTCATATTGGAATACTGTTAGCCTCATAAACAAATTGTGATAGTATGCAGTCCTCTCATGTTTTTTAGGATTTTGAATATTGCTTAGGTGAATGTCAATTTAATTGAATACAAATACCTTGAGACTAGTAAAGCAAATTACACACACTTTTATGTGTGTGTAATAAGAGAGATCACATAGGTTGTTAACAAGGAAAAGCCACTCATCTTCTTCCCATTAAGCCCTTCATATGCCATTATTTGCCTTTAACCATTTAGAGCACTGGAGTCTTCCCTGCTCTCCTGTAATCCATTGCCATTTACTAATTTCCATAGCTTTGGGTTTTCAAAATGAAAAATACATTTCAGAAAATTCAGAGCAGGCACCAACAAGTAAGACAATACACATAAGGTTTTATCCTTTGGGGGTCTCTGTTAAATCCTTCAGAATAATTGTTTTCAGCTCCATTTATTTAGCTGTGAGTTTCATATTTTCAATTTCTCATGAGTTCAATAGCACCACATTGTATAAATATACAAAATGTTTATTATCCACTACTCAAATGACGGTTATCTAAACTGTTTCCATTTCCCAGGTATTGTGAATGCAAAATTAATGAACAGGAATATCAGGTATTTCCATAGTATGAAATATGTTCCTATGGGCATATGACCAAGAATGTCATAACTCGATCATATTGTGAACCTGTTTTGACTGGAGCCATCCCAGCAGTTGATGGGTCCCTGCAGAGGAAGTAAGTAGTCGGGGGAAAAAGGAAGTGAGCCAGGCCATGGTAGTAGGGAGAATCTTGCAGTCTGAATGTCTAGCATCCAGGATTCTTCTTTATTTATAGAGAATTTAATAATCAGGGATACATCCATGATATTCCAAAACATAGATCATATCATATCATATCATATCATATCATTTTTGTATTTGGACATATGTTTCACTTCCTTTTGCTCACCTTTTAGTCATTATTAATAAACTATGACAGAACAGAATTATCTTTTCCCCTCAAGTTTTGACATCATGAATAAATAGTTGTCATTCTTTTTCATTAACCCCATAATCCAATATTTAAGAATCTAGAGGCGTATGGCAGCCTGTTCTCACACTGGTACATTGATCATTTCAATGAACAAGTCCAAAACAAAATCTTCAAGCTACCCTGGGAAATTTGTAATGACCCAAGCACTGTATCCTTAACTTTTAATTGTCAAAGTGCCCAAGAAAAACATTGAGGAAAGAGCTGCTGTGGTTAATATTCAAATTAGGGCATAATACAATGTTTACACAGCATTCCTCCCCATCCTCCACCTCTTATTTTCTTTATACCCTTTTCAGGATATTTCTTGATTCCTGACAAGGATTATTATAGACAACCCCTCTATAGCTGAGTTGTCCCAGTTCTATTCTCAGTGCTTTTAGTAGTTATTCAAATATGAATTAATCAACACCAACTGCAATAAGGATCATGTTTAACCAAAGATGAGAGCAGCATACATCTATGGACATAAACATATATATTTAGAATGTAGCCTTGCAATATGACTATTTATGAAAACATCAATGGATTTTCCTCTAAGACTTCCCTACACTTGGTTTTGTTTTTATTTTATTTGTTTGTTTGTTTGTTTAACATGTTTACAGGACCATGCCTAAATTTCCTCTTGTGGATCTGGCCTCAATTCCAGTCAATAGAATGGATAAACATAATAAACATAATTGCCACTATTGCACCAGTGGGTATATCTTGCTTGGTATGTCATTATTGTAGCATGTAACATCCAGCAATAGGTTAAAAAAGACTATCTTTTCTCCCCTAGGCAAGCACCCTGCATAACACTTTCTAATACTATAGATCCTAGCCAGCATGAAGAGCTTTCTGGTTAGTTCAAGGTCAATTTCTCTGTATCCTGCAAACAAAATATGCTGTGTGTTGAGCAATAGGGTCTTACCATCAAGTTCTAATGGCCAACCAAGAATAATGGTAATTGCCTCTATAATTGCAGATGATTTTTTGACAATCTGACCAATAACCCATAGACTAGTAACCCTTGTCTGGTACTGAGATCTTCCCTTAACAACAGGTGTCTTGAAGGAATAGCATTGTTCACTATTGTTATATATCTTCAACTTACTGTTTTTGATGGTTTCTATCACTGTCTATGCTTGAATGTGTTAGAACTTGCTCTATTGACCAGGCTGGCATTGAACTCAGATTTCCACTTGCTTCAGTCTCTGTGTGCTGGGATCAAAGATGTGTAATACCACATCTGGACCTAACCTTTTAATTCCTTTTCAGTGGTTGGAAGCTTAGCTGGACAGAGTCTTACCCAGAGTTCACCACTCCCTTTATTCTATTTAGCATCTGTCTGCTTTTGTTGTTGTCGTTGTTTTGTTTTTGAGACAGAGTTTCTCTGTGTAGCTTTTGGAGCCTGTCCTGGATCTTGCTCTGTAGACCAGGCTGGCCTCTAAAACACAGTAATCTACCTGCCTCTGCTTCCTGAGTGCTAGGATTAAAGGTGTGTTCCAACAACAACAGGTTTATCTTTGAACCATTTCATGTTGCTCTTTTTCTCCTCAAACTGTAAAATTTGTGTTTGTTTTTTTTTTCTCACTCACCTTGGTGCTTTTCATTGTAGATCTGCATAATACTGGCCAATAGTAACTAAATAATATAATGCATATACATATAAATTTTAACATGTAAGGTCCAGTAAAAAAATAAGAAAATCAATATCATTTCTTTTTAAGCAGACAGCTGCACAATACTTGCTAGCAATATAAAACATAGGCAGCATTTAGAGGTTATAAATATATATTTTGTTTTAAGTTTAAACCTCAATAATTATTATTATTCCTGTTTAAACCTCACTTATGTCAGGTGATGGTGGTGCACGCCTTTAATGCCAGTACTCAGGAGGCAGAGCCAGGTGTATCTCCGTGAGTTCGAGGCCAGCCTGGGCTACCAAGTGAGTTCCAGGAAAGGCACAAAGCTACACGGAGAAACCCTGTCTCAAAAAATAGGAAAAAAGCAAAAAACAAAAAACAAACAAACAAAAAAACCTCACTTGATATAGTTTGAACTTAATTACAAGTTTACAAGTTCCCAAGTTGCTTCCTCATGAACAATTAATTACTGGTAACCCTTCCCTTGGTACCTGATTTCTCCTTCCCCTCACTATACTACTTTCTTGAATTATTCTGCCTTCAGGATTTCTCTCTCTATGTTCATTTCACAAGTATTTTATGACCACTTCTCTCTAAATGCATCAATATCTGCCAGTGACTAATTTCTAGTTTTCTATTTCCCTCATAGTAAGCACAAATACCATAAGGTTTCTAGCTAGGACTGTCATGCAAGAGAAATCATACAGTATTTGCTTTTTATTGGGGGCAGGGAGGAGAGTAACCTCACATAGAGATTTTTTGGTCTGTTTCCATGCATTATCCTGTTAATTTCATGATTTTATTTTCTTTGTAGCTGATATATTCTCTTCAGTAAATATACCTGTCCTAGGGTTTCTATTGCTGTTGAGAGACACAATGACCATGGCAATTCACATAAAAGAAAGCATGTAATTCAGACTTGTTTACAGATCAGAGATTTAGTCTATTATCATGGTAGGAAGAATGGCACATGCAGATAGGTGCTGGAGAGGTAGCTGAGAGTTCTAAATCCAGAGCAGAGGGCAGCAGGAAGGAAAAGTGACAGTGGGTCTGGCTTGAGCATCTGAAACCTCAAACCTGACCCAAAGGGACACACTTTTATCCTTAAGCCACAAGGTCTCACTTACTCCAGGAACACACCTCCTAATATTGCCACTTCCTAAGAGCCTATGGGGGCCATTTTCATTCAGATCACCACATTACACTCCCTTGTCCCCATAGGCTTTGTAACCATATCATAATTTAAACCTGTGTCACAGAAATCCCCATAGTCAGCCAGGTAAAGCTAATGCACAGCTTTAACCCAGCACTTGGGATGCAGAGGCAGATGAATCTCCAAGTTTGAAGCCATCCTGGGCTCCAGAATGAGTTCCAGGATAACCAGAGCTATAAAGAGAAATCCTGACTCAAAAAGCAAACAAAGAAACAAAAAAGTCCCCATAGTATATCAAAGTCTTAACAATGTCAAAAAGCTCAGTTTCTTTTGAGACTCCTTGTACTCTCTTAACTGTAAGTTGTTATAAAATCAAAATTTCAAAGCAGATTGCATACTTCCCACATACGATGCCACAGGATATACATTACTATTCCAAAAGGGAGAATTATGAGGAAGTACTAGACCAAAACAAGACTAGAAACCAGCCAGGAAAACTCGAAAGTCCACGTCTCCATGTCTGAGTCAAATTTAATGCTTGCTGGATTTGGAGCATAGCCCTCTAATGCAATTACATCTTCACCATATTTCTGTTTTTGATGGATTCCTCTACTACCTAATCTTGGCTGTGTTAGAACTTGCTCTGTAGACCAGGCTGGCATTGAACTCAGAGATCCACTTGCTTCTGTCTCTTAGTGCTGGGATTATTGACATGTGCCACCATGCTTGGACCTAATCTCTTAGTTCCTTTTCACTAGTTGGAAGCTTAGCTGAGGGGGGCAGGTCTTGCCCTGAGATCACAACTCCCTTTATTCTATTTAGCATCAGGCTTTTCTTTAAAGGATTTCCATGTGCCACATTTCTTTTCAAACTGTATATTTGTATATTTTCTTACTCAGCTTGCTTCCTTTCATTATAGATCTTCATAACACTGATCAATAATAACCAAGTAGCATAATCAATGCTAGGTAGTTTTGAAATGTCCTCTGCCAAAGCAAAGCTGTTCATCCAAAACTCTTCATTTTAACCTTAGGCAGATTTTTTTTTAATAAAGGCAGAAAGTGTCTACATTCTTCAATAAAATACAACAAGAATGGTCTGTACAGCATGTATTAATATTCTACTCAGAGACATCTTGATCTGGGCCCTCACAGTTGGAGTCACACTTAGTACTTTGGTCTTCCATGCTCCTATAAATGTGGCCCACTGAGCTATGCTTAAAGCATTCAACTACTTTCCTACTCAAAGAGCCAAAGCCCACATTCCTCCAAGGAAAAGGAAAATTCATGGTTAAGCTGATCACCCCAGTCCCAGGTACAACTTCTGTCTTAGTTAGGGTTTTATTTCTGTGAATACATGCCATGACTCTAGCAACTCTTACACAGGAAGACATTTAATTTGGGCTGAATTATAGTTTAGAGGGTTAGTCATTTATCTTCATGGTGGAAAGCATGGCAACACACAGGCAGACATAGTGTTGGAATGGGAGCTGAGAGTTCTATATATGGATCAGCAGGCAGCAGGAAGAGAAAGTGCCACTGGGCCTGGCTTGAGTATCTGAAACTCAAAGCCTACCCCCAGAGACACACTTTTTCAACAAGGGCACACCTCCTAATGATGGAACTCACTATGAATCTATGTGTGCTATTTTTATTCAAACCACCACAATACCATATACATATTTTAAATAAATATTTCAAAAATCATTATTGTGGTAATTATTTTTTCTGTATGTATGTGGGTGTGTGGGAATGTAGATTTTCATGCTCTGTGCATTTGCAGGCACTGAGTACCCATGTGAAGTCATAGGACAATATTCAGTTTATTCTCTCTTTCTTCTACGTATTCTCATGACTGCACATTTACACTATTTAGTCATCTTCCTGGAAAGAGAAAGAGATAAGAGTGAGATAGGAACAGAGAGTCTTAGACCAAGTGAGATTTCTTCTTTTTATATACAAGGGAAGAAATAAACAGTGCATATGAGATAAACTGAATAGAACAAACACTCTTTAAAGCACTTTTTTATGGCCCTCATTATATAGTCCTTGCTGACTTGAAACTCACTATGTAGAGCAAGCTATACTTTAAATCACAGATAGCCTCCTCTGTCCATAGCACCTGAGATTAAAGGCATGTGCTACCACACCCAGCCTCAAATTTAATTTTTATCAACTCAATTATTTAGCATTTATATTCTCTTTAAACTGCTGCCAGGGATTTAAAATCTTCCAGAACCTCACTAGTACATTTTTGGTCACATTTTCTCTAGGCATTCAGTGCTCAGTACTAATCTCACCACATTTGCCTGAGTAAACCCAGACAGGTACTTTGTCTACTTGGGACAGTCCATGATGCCCCATTGCTAAGCTTTGGCACTTTAGAAACCTAGATTCCATGCTAGTCTAAAACCTTTAAACATAAAAAGGCATATCTTAATAATTTTTGTTCTCCCACTCTTTTGTAATCTCTGATATTCATAGGGACATCCATTACCACCTTTATATGCTTAGTTCCTGAGGTAAAAACTGACCATTTTGATTGTGCTCCACTACCTGCTGTTCATGGACTCCCCACACTGCAATAACCAAGTGCATCCCATGGCTCTTACAAGAAGAGACTAATTTTCCATGGGTTATAGAGCTTGTGTCTCAAAGAGGGTAGCTAGAGTATCACTTAGTTCTCTCATTTCCACAGCACTCTGACCATATCCATACTGCATCACCTGACAGGCTTTAGGGAACCCTTTCATTCCATTTCTAGATGTCTAGAATTCCTCTCCTTTAAAGCATGGTAGTAAAATCACCTTTAATGCAATCACTTCAAAGGCAGAGGCAGGTGGATCTCTGAGTTAAAATTCAGCCTGCACTACATAGAAAATTCCGACCAGCCAGAGGTACATAGTAACTCCCTGTTTCCAAATAGCAACAACCAAAGCAACAACAGCAGCAACAACAACAAATCTTCCCTAACAAAAGCAGTTATGATGCAGAATTTTCACTAATTATTTTAGTTTCCTATAACGGGCCACTATTAAGGCTTCAGGATCTATAGTAAATAAATAATATATTTTCCTTATATGTATACAAATAATTGAATCTGAGTAAAACCTCTTATCATTTCTAACTTACTTTCTCAGTCACTGATTCATTGCATCATCTACAAGAAAAGGAGAGTTGGATATTTGGGGAAAAGGAAGTCTGATAAAGTCCAAAAAAGTAACAACAGTCATTACATTGGAGAAAACTACTGTTCCTTTGTAGTGGATGTGGATGCAAATAGCTTCTTGGTAAGGGATGGGAGGCACTTTCCACTTCCACTTCTAAGCACTGGGATTCATTTGGCTTGGACCTGTGCAGGCTTCTGGATACATTAACCACAGTTCAGGTTATGCCTCTTGCTCAGCAATGGGTGGTCAACACAAAACACAACCACTGGTATTTTTGTAGATGTTTTGTCTCACACTGACTTGTTTGCACATTTGTCTTGTTGGTCTTTGCTTGTTGATTTTGATTACAATTTTGTATTTTTTATGGTGTGCATGTTTCTGGGGACTCTTTTTCATTGTCTTTCCATTTTGCTTTTCTCTTTAAGAGAGAGAGAAGAGAGAACAAATGGCATAGAGTAGGTTGGGTGATGGGGATCTGGGAGGAATTAGGAAACAAGAACGTGTGATCAGAATATATTATAAGGAAACAATTTTTTTTTCAATAAAAAAAAAGAATGGAGGAGTGCCTCAGTGGTTAAGAGTAGTGACTTCTCTTCCAGAGGCCCTAGGGTCACTTTACAGCAACCACATGGAAGCTCACAGCTATCTGTAATTCAAGTCATGGCATCTCACATCTCCTAAAGCCTCTAAGGGCATCGGGCATGTACCTCATGCAACAGCAAACACTCATGAAGTAAGAAAATAAACTTTCATGAGAGAGAGCCCCCAGAAAATGTTATCTGGGTAGAAATTCCTTTTGATTGAATGTGAAGATGCTGAGTCTGACTATCAAATTGTCCTCTAGGAAGGCGACAATTGAACTCTAAGCTCAGGATCCTTAAATTCCATACAACAGATAGAGAAAAGAATGCCCTGAATTTAAAAGAGAGCAGGAGGTACAAGGGAGGTCTTGGAAGGAGGAAATGTAAAATAGTGCAGTTCCATTATAATCTCAACAAAGAAAAAAAAAGGGGGAATAAATGAATACCTCATTATATGAGGGGGGACCTTTGGTCACTGTAACCACAGCAACATCTAGCATTCAGCAAATCTGTGGCTGACATTGCTTGAGAGTGTTGGTAAGATCGAAAGCAAGCTTAGTAAGTTTTGAAAAAGTATAGAGTCCATGAAAAAAAAATAAAGCAGGATTCTTTAAAGTATTTATTTCAAAGCAAAAATATAATGCAGTATTGCCGGAGCTAAAGTGCAGTTCATGATTCTCTGTAGAGAAAAAGGAAGAATGTTTCAAGTCTGCTTTTCCTATCAGGTCATATTTATTGAGATGTTGAAGAGGTAATTGAAGCCTCTTAAACTGAATTATTTCATATATATGCACAGATATACAAGCATATGGACAATGGCACAGTTCATGTTTGACCGTGAAATGGTTTAACTGACATGTTAAGACATCATTCATTGACTACTTGTTAGGGTTTATGTTCCATGAATATGCAGTTTTTCTCTTTGGTAGCACTATATCTTGTGGTTTAATGAAATGATTTTTTTAAGGTAAAAGCTTAAAAGAGGGACTATCCTTTTAGAAAAAAAAGTTATATTATAGTCTGATCATTTTAGCCCCATTCACCTCTCTTCCTTCTGGCCCTCCATAAGCTACCAGTTTCAGGCCTCACCAAGTTTTTTAAAAAAAGATAACCCAAGATAAACTGGGTTTGAATTTTCAACTTTACAATTCCACAGCAAACCAGCTTTGAAGAGTATTAAACACAGGTTGTCTTTTTATTTTCTGAGAACTTCAGTGTATTGGAGTATAAAGTTCTTTTTTTTTTTTTTTTTCTCAAAACCGCATTGTCTCCTTTTGTATCCCAATATGGTCTGGAACTCAGCACCTCAGCTTCAGCTCTCAGTAGTTTTTTTTCATGGTCTGCATTACCTAGGTATGCTGCCATGCCTGTTGCTTTTGCTTACTTATAATAGCATACTGCATATTTGTCTCATACAAAAATATTTACAGTGTACTCAGTATGTCCGGTAAATGCTGATTCATTAAAATAGAAACAGTTTGTTCTTTCAAATTCCCCAAAGCTTTTTATAATGAGTCAATTGAGTTATTTTCCATAGCTTTGTTTCTCATCCTTAAACATGATTTCATAACTTTGTCATGAGTCCTCCCAAAATTTTTTCCCTTTTCTTAATATGTATGTTTGAATTTACTTAAACTAATACAAAAAACATAAAATGTACATAATTATTAAGTAATGACAATGAGAAATTTTAGGAGGCTAGAAAAACAATGGAAGAAACTCTGAATTAAGCATAGAACGTGGGAATATCAGCCAAGAACTCATAGAAATCAATATTATAAGAAGATGGGAAGTCTAGCTAAACTGACTTGGGATTCTTATTGAGGCCTCCTAACCATTAAAGCCAAGATTTCATGTTATTAGAGTATTTAGGTTAAAATCCTAGCCCTGGCAGCCCCTACAAGCCAAACTAGGGTACCAGTTCCCAAAATTCTAATTTAAGACACAAGAAACACTTAAAACAGGGAAAGATTTGTTCAGTTTCATCACATGGGAGGAAGAACAAATGTAAGAATTTAGTTACCCTTCCATTCTGTCTTCAGGGTACTGGCATGAGGTTTAGTTTTAAACAGAGGACAAGATATACATGGAATTCAGAAGTGTATGTTCTCCCCTATCACTGAACCATCATCTTCTGGTCCAGATCTCTCCTGAAAGGCATTCTAATAAGATGTCTGAACTGTGAAATTTATTATTGGGAAACAAGTTCTCCCTCCAGCTGGCACCAGGGCTAAATCATTTCTCTTACTCCAGCATAGGATCTTAGAGAGATTTTAGTTGTTTGGATATCATTGTTTGAATAATCAGATAGACACACACACCAACCACAAATATATATGTATATATACATGTTTTTTTTCTTTCTAGACAGAGTTTCTCTATGTAGCTTTGGAGCCTGTCCTAGAACTTGCTCTCTAGACCAGGCTGGCCTAGAATTCATAGAGATCCACCTGCCTCTGCCTCCAAAGTGCTAGGATAAAGGCATACACCACCACCACCTAGCAAAGAAATTCAGTTTGTTTCTTGTTTTTTGTTTGTTTTTTTGTTTGTTTGTTTGATTTAGATAGTGTTTCTCTGTGAAGCCCTGGCTGTACTGGAACTGACTTTGTAGACCAGTTTGTACTTGAACTCACAGACATGCAGCCGCCTCTGTCTTCCAAGTGCTCTTATTAAAAGAGTAAGCCACCACTGCCCTGCCAGCTAAGTATATTTTTAGGCTCTCTCCTCTCCTAATAGTATGATGCAATTCATGACCCAAATCCAGGCACAGGGAGTAAGCACAAGGACCTGAGAGTTGAACTGTGGATGGAGGAGGAGGAGGAGGAAGTAACAAGGATGGGGATTCCTGATATTTATTCACAGGAAACCTATTAATAGTATATTTTCCTAAAGAAGTATATGTGTCAGCCTTGAGAAAGATAAAGAAACAGATAAAAAATACTTTGGCAGTGTATGTTTCAAATACAATGTAAATGGATGTAATAACATCAGGCTACCTAGGCACTATTTCATGTCATATATAGTTCTGAAATAGAAAATATATATTATGTTTTATGAATTAAATATATTCACAATTTTTAAGTCAATAGTTTCTGTTGTATAAACTCCTTGCCTACTGGAGCCCAGTTCCTTACCTTCCTACTGGGATAAACAATATTTTACCTATTCTTTTTATTTAATAATAATCAATGGAACAAGTACTGTCCACCTCATGACTTTTTGTTTCTTCATAACACTCTGTTGAATCACAGCCACAACCATCCACTCATCTACTGTCTAAAGCTGCCTGTATGCTACATTGGCACAGTCCAATCAATTGTGCCCAGGGACTAGGACTACCAGCAAAGTCAGAATTAAATGCTCTCTGGCCTTCATACTATGCATTGTGCAATATTGGGGTAAAGCCTCAGTATGCTATCTAGAATACCATCAATCTTTGAAAAGAGGTGTGGAACGTTTGTGTATATAAAGACTTATACTGGTCTCTTAGCAAAGTTTACTCTTTGTACAACTTCTCAGTATTTCATATGCTTTTGGGCCCCCTTTGTATTCATATGGCAAAGATGATGTTTATATCAAAAGAGATTAGACAGAGGATAGACAGACAAAAATAAAAGATAAAAAACACAATGATAAATGGGAATAAAAGTTGCAGCATAAAATACACATTTCCTGGGGTACAGAACAGAATTGGGTTAGACCAGCATTAGTAACAACAAAAAGTGAGGAGAATTGGCCCACTGTGCAGGAGCTACAAGTGCTCCAAGTGGTGAAAGTTGATGACTTTTCCATTTCTATTGATATAGGAGTCACTCTTCCCAAGCCAACTGGGTGGCCAGAGGGTTGTGACTTGAAAGATTGGAGAAGATAAAGGAAAGAGAGGAGAGGGGAAATATGCATTGAGCTCTTCTTTCAGCTCTCAGAACTGCAGGACTTCCTGTGCAGCCCTCTGAGGACTTTATTGGGTTCCTAGCCTTTCACAGGAAAAGAATATTAATCACCACATCAGTGATACTTAATAACACAGCATTCTTATTTGCTTTCATTTCTACTTTCTTTTTGAGTCTTCAAGTACCCCATATATTTGATCGATGTTACATAACAATATGGAACATCAAAGTTAGTACATATATTCTACCTTTCTTACAAATTGAGACCTGGTAAATGCTTGATTACTTTCAACTTCAGAAAAGAAAAGAAAAACAAAACTAAATTTGTACTGGACAAATGCACTTTTTTATTTTAAACTATAAACTGATCCTGAGAAGCATCTCAGTAATTTACAACTTTCACTTATTTTAGTGTACTCCTCTTAGTATTGTGAATAAAAGTTTAACAATAATAATGCTGATTGCCACTTATTTCTCTGAACACTGCTGCTTTTAATCTCAAATACTATACAGTTGTTAAGCAATACAGCCTAGTTCACTATTTTTAATAAATTCAATGTAGCACATATACTAGCTGTCAAGATAAGGAACTGGCCTCTGGGATTATTGTTATATTTTCAATCGCTACAAAGTGTACACACTATCAATTTATTTCTTTTTTAAATTGGTATATCTGCACTGTTTAGATAAATGAGTATTATGCAGACATTTACATACAAGTATGTAATGTGCTTGTATATTGATCATATCCCTCCTCTGTATCTTCTTTAGTCACCTTTCTCCTTCCACCTCTAATTCTTCTTCTACACTTCTAGAAGTAATATGCCTTCCAGTGAGAAATCACCCTGCATAGTTAAGGATTAGAAGAGGAAAAGATCATTACTGAAAGGGAGAGAAAGCATGTGGCTAACAGTAGGTAATGCTCAAGAAAAAGCTGAATTCTAATAGAAGATTTTACTAATTTATACACACATTATGCTTATGCAGTTTATATATGCTGCCATCCTTATAACTCTTTTAGGTCCTGAGCCAGGTTACATTTTAAACTATTCAAAGACAGACAAAAGACTGCAAGACTGGCTAATTGGAAAAATGGGAGATTCACAGAGTAAAGATGTTGCTACAATTATTTATTTTATTTTTATTTACCTATTTTTATTTACTCTATGTGCCAACTACAGTTTACCATCCCTTCTCTCCTCCTGTTCCTTCTCCTACCTTTTATCTACTCCCTTCCCCACATACTCCTTAGGAAATGGGAGGCCTCCCAAGGGAGTAAAGGAAGCTTGGCATATCAAATTGAGGCAGGACCAAGCTGCCTCCTGCTGCATCAAGAATGAGTGGGATTTCTAACCATGGGAAATAAGTTCCAAAAAGCCAGTTCATGTGCCAAGGACAGACCCATTACTCACTGCTAGGTGCCCCACAAACAGAACAAGATACGTAACTGTCACCCACATGCAGAGGGTTTAGCTTGGTCCCATGCAGGCTCCCAAGCTTTGGTTCTAGCGTCTGTATTCTCCCATGAGCTTGGGTGGCTGTCTCAGTGTGTTTCCCACCATGATCTTGACACTCCCAACCTACCCCACCCCTTATAAAATTCCTCCTTCCTCTCTTCACCTGGACTCCTGGAGTCATAGTACCTGAACTTTGACATCCACATCTGCATCCAGGTGTCACTGGAGGAAGGTACTATGATGACAATTATGGTAGTCACCAATCTGACCACAGGAGAAGATCAGGTCAGGCACTCTCTCCACCACTGCCAGGAGTCCTACACAAGGTCATTCCTGTGGACCTCCAGGGGCTTCCCTGACATCAGGTTGCTGTTTCTATCCAGAAACTTGCTCTGTAGATCTGGATGACCTAAGCTCAAAAATTTGCAGGTCTCTGCCTCCTGAGGGCTGTTTCTGTTTTTCTGCCAGCACAATACTGTTTACTTAATTTTTAATTTTTTTTTAAATTTTAAATTCCAACCACAGTTCCCCCTCCCTCTCCTCCTCATGTTATACTGCCATCTCCCACTTTTATATATGGCTGTAGGATAACTTGAGAGCAATTGTGAGGATATTTATAGCATTGCTCATTGTGCTCAGGATTGCTCTGGTTGTCCAAGATATTTGTATTTCTGTAGGAATTATAGAATTAAATTTCTACTTCTATGAAGAATGCCATTAAATTTTGACGGGAATTTTACTAAATCTATAGATTGGCTTTTTGTGGTTTAGCTCTTTTTACAATATTAGTTACTGAAATGCTTAAAAAAGGGGATCTTTTCATCTATTTTGTTCTTTAGGATTTTAAATTTTTCATAACAAAGGTCCTTAGCACTGTTAATCCTAAGATTAATTTAAGTGAGTGTTTATCAACCCATTGGTCTCAACCACTTTGGGCATCAAACAATTCTTTCACAGGAGTCAACTAAGTTTATCAGAAGACACAGGAATGTATATTATGATTCATAAGAGTAGAAAAATTTCAGATATGAAGTAGTAACAAAAATAATTATATGATTGGAGGTCACCACAGCAGGAAGAAGTATACTAAAGGGTCACAGCAATAGGAAGGTTCTGAACCATTGATTTAGGTATTATGATAGGGATTACTTATTAATTATTTTATTTTTTCCATTTCCCTTCTCATGATTTCTGCTCTTTTTTAATCATTTATTTCCATCCATTTATGTTGCTTTTGACTGGTTCTTGTGTTTCCATGGTTTAAGATACATTGTCAAGATACTGAATATTGTTCTGTACTACAATGCATTTAAGTATCCTCCCCTGTATCCTCCAAAGCCAAACTCTATTTGTTTTGATGCTTATTTCCTTTCTTCACAGGACCCAACACTGAGGAGAACCTAAAACTGCAGTGCTCATCTCTTTTCTCAGATTTTCCTTCTAGAGTGTTGACTACTTAGAGGTAATCCTAGTACTATGCTGATGCTACAATTTAAGGCTGCCTATAGGTTACAGAAAATATATTAGGATATTATGTGGATTTTCCACATTTGACTCTTCCTCTTTCACTTTTCCTACATCTCCTGTTTTCTTTTTCCTTGTCTTTCTTGGTTTCCCTGTTTTTGATGTATGCTGCCTCTTAACAGCAAAGATCACAGTTCTCAAACATTACATTGTCAAGGCCTAGTCCATATCATGTGAAGGGTACACAGTCAAGAAATGAAAGGAAGAGCATACTAGAGCAGTCTTTAAGGAGCTTATGCACATGCTACAATGAAAGTCTTATTTTTGGACCCTAGAAGTGCTAGGTGGCCACCCCAATTGCCCACTCATACAACACATCAACCTATGGTGTTTTGAGGTATAGAATTCAAGAACATCCTCTGACATTCAGAAATCCCTACAGAAATAGGATGATCCTGTCTGGAGTGAATAATTACCTATAGTCAAAGGTATGCAGGAAATTGCCTGCTGGAAAGGCTGTTGTGACACAACTGACCTTTCGACTTCATCTTTGTATGTAATCATCCTGCCCTACAGTCTTTCTGGACAAGAGGTAAGAACTTTTTTATATTCTACCTAAAGCTGACCATATTAGGCAAGACACTGAGAATCCATTCACATGAGACATAATTTGTTTGCACAGGGTGAATCTCCTCACATGACTTCATTGAGGGTTTAATTGAGTTTGTAGCATAGGACAAGGGCTTAGTTGTTCCCCTCTGGTCTTCTGTGAATCTTTGAATATCTCACTTTTGTGGACTCCTAGGACTCCCTCTCCACATTGCCAGGAAGTATATGCAGTGTTTTGTACAGAATAGGTAAAATAATTCTACCACTAAGCTACAAAATCAGTCATCATTATCCTAATTTATAACATCCAGATCAGGAGACTTGAAAATGGCAGAGAGACATTGTATCTTTTCTCTCCATAAAATTCAGCATAGTATGTTTAGCCATGTCTCCTTTTACTTTACCTTCACTGTGCAAATGAAAGCTTTTAAAAATAAGCCCTGTGTGCAGAGACTGGTTGGCTGATTACAATTTCAGCACTGTGGAGACATTGAAAATTTGCAGGTCCAGAGACTTGACTTATCTTGGGCTAATATCAGCACAATGTTGTTCCTTGTCCCACACCGCTGCTTAGTTCTTAGTTCACTTGCTGAACTTTTATGTACAAGACCATTTACAAGGACAATCCAAACACAAGAGGTTCTGACATCTTTGTATTCAGGAGCAGGATTCAGCCATCAAGCAGACTGATTGTCATACCCCACAGTCATTATTGCAGCCTTCCTATTTCCCCCCAAAAAATTTCCATGTGAACTTGTTCTCTAAGTTCTGTAAAACCAAACTCTTAGCTAGAGTCACCTCAAAACTGTTCTAAAGAATCCTAATTATAGAGCCTTAACCCAATATTTCCCTGAGCCATGCCCCAACACTGAAGACCAGCATTAAATTTCTTCTATAGAATTCAGTTTTATGCCTCTTCCTATACAAATGAGATCATATAGTATTTCAGCATTTATCTATTTCTGATATATATCAAAATACACATGTCATTAAAGTGGAGTAAGGTACAATTACTTCTGATCATGTTGTATTAAGAGTAACGGAACTTGATTTGAAGAAAAGGGTTATCATGTTTTATAACTTGGAGTTATCCTTTCATGAATCTTTGAATATAAATTGTAGTATTTCAGATAGTAATATTTACTGATAGTGTTACTCATATGCCCAGATATATTTAGCTGTATATGTGCTGTTTACCATTTTTCTTTTTACTTTTTTTTTTTGAGTGGACATTTCTTGTTTGACAAGTTGGCTACCAGAATGCAATGTAGGGGAGTCTTTAAAATTATTAGGTTCTAGCCCTATTTTTGATCTTCCCAGCAGCCCAGAAGAGAAGCTACAAACAGCATGAATTATTTTCAGGAAAAGAATCGAAGTACATAGGTGCTTTCCTTCACCTCATTAGTTCTTTAGACACTTGCTTGGCCTGATCCTCCAACTAGATCCTCTGACCAGGATCCTATGAGACCTCCCTTATATGCCTCCCAGGTAGGATCTGCTCCTTAACACCCCACTACCTTCCAGTTAACTGTAATACATCTCTGAACTGTTACTCCTCACTCCTCAGACTAGCCAGGCCCTATCTAATTGTAAAATAAAATATAACCTCTAACATATTCCTTTTATAGAATTGATTCAAAGGTTTTTCTGGCCTCCATACTAGATCCATAAGACACGTTGTCTTGTATAAATAGAATTATTACAATGTCTTGTCTGGTCCTCCTTAACTTCCACTAGCATGTAAACTGTTTAATTAACTCCTCCCTCTACCTGTTGTTGGGTATTTCCCTTTAATATGAAGCATTCCTCCAATTGATCAAGCAATGTAATTTTATTTATAGGTACAGAACTCAGTCTTTTCTTCAGTATTGGATATTTGCTTTTCTCTCCAGCAGTTCTCCCTAATTCTAACAATCCTCTAGCACTACCCATTGTTCCTCAAATTTAATGGGCATTTGCTTCACCTGGGAGTTGTTAAAATACTAGGTATAACTTTGACCTAGGCATTAAAATTCACAAGGTCTAGCTGGGGTCTTTGAATTTCTATTTCATCAAGTGTCAGTGGTGCTCTAAAGACAAAACTAAAATAAATTACTACTGGTGTCATTGTAGTTCTCTAACTTTGGATCAACAAAGGGCCATGAAATACAGCAAATCTGATGAGATGTCATAGCAGAACATCATATTGAATATGTGAGTGTTAATAGACTCCACAAAGGCTGAGGAGAATGTGGAGCACCAAAAGCAGAGATAGAGTCATAACCTCAAACTCAATCCTACTAAATTCATATTCATATAAATTCACATTCCTTACAGTTTAATAATGACTGTCCTAGATTGCCTCCAATGTCAATTGGCAGGAGCAAATCATGTCTGAGATTTGGTAGCTAGATTCCTTATATTGTCATTATATATTTTAGAATTTCATATAAGAATATTATATTTATATCATCTTGATTCCTTCCTTCCCTCTCAAACTAACCCTCCACCCCCCCACTTCTTCTCAAATCCATGACCTCTTCTCTAGCTGTTATTGTTATATACAGCTTGTGAAGTCCATTTACTGTTGCTTGTATTTATATGTTTAGGGATGATACATTCCCCTTTCCTTGATATTCCCTTTTTACACTCCTGGTGTCTCTGGTTACTCCAGGTTAACTCAGGTTGCTTACATCTAAAGATTCTGAAATAGCATTCACAAGTACAAGAAAACTAGCAGTGTTTCCCCTTCTGAGTATGGGTTGCATTCCTCAGTAGAACATTTTCTAGATCAGTGCTTTATATCATTTGTTATGGTTTTCATATCAGAATAATGTTTGCTTCATAAACAAATTGTAATAGTACTCAGTCCTCTTATGTTTTTGAGGATTTTGAATATTTCTTAGATTAATGTCAATTTATTTATTTATTTATTTATTTATTTATTTATTTATTTATTTATTTAATTGGTTTTTTGAGACAGGGTTTCTCTGTGTAGCTTTGTGCATTTCCTGGAACTCACTTGGTAGCCCAGGCTGTCCTCAAACTCAAAGAGATCCACCTAGCTCTGCCTCCCGAGTGCTGGGATTAAAGGCATGTGCCACCACTGCCCAGCTGATTTAACTGGATACAAATACCTATGAGATTAGTAAAGCAAACTTACACACACTTTTATGTGTGTGTAATAAGAGAGATCTCATAGGTTGTTAACAAGGAAAAGTCACTCATCTTCTTCCCATTAATCCCTTCATATGCCATTATTCTCCTTTAACCATTTAGAGCACTGGAGTCTTCCCTGCTCTCCTGTAATCCATTGCCATTTACTAATTTCCATACCTTTGGGTTTTCAAAATGAAAAATACATTTCAGAAAATTCAGAGCAGGCACCAACAAGTAAGACAATACACATAAGGTTTTATCCTTTGGGGGTCTCTGTTAAATCCTTCAGAATAATTGTTTTCAGCTCCATTTATTTAGCTGTGAGTTTCATATTTTTCAATTTCATATGAGTTCAATAACACTACATTGTATAAATATACCAAGTGTTTTTTATCCATTACTCAAATGACGGATATCTAAACTGTATCCATTTCCCAGTTATTATGAATATAAAATTATTGAACATGAGTATCAGGTATTTCCATAGTATGAAATAGGTTCCTATGGGCATATGACCAAAAATGTCATAACGCGATCATATTGTGAACCTGTTTTGACTGGAGCCATCCCAGCAGTGGATGGGTCCCTGCAGAGGAAGTAAGAAGTTGGGGAAAGAAAGGAAGTGAGCCAGGCCATGGTGGTTGGGAGAATCTTGCAGTCTGAATGTCTAGCATCCAGGATTCTTCTTTATTTATAGAGAATTTAATAATCAGGCATACATCCATGATGTTCCAAAACATAGATCATATCACTTTGGGGGCATATGTTTCACTTCCTTTTGCTCATCTTTTAGTCATCATTAATAAACTATGACAGAACAGAGTTATCATTTCCACTCAATTTTTGAAATCATGAATAAATAATTATCATTCTTTCTATTAACTGCATAACCCAATTTTTAGAATCTAGAGGCATATGACAGACGGTTCTCATGCTGTTACATTCGGTCGCTTCAATGACACAAGACCAAAACAAAATCTTCAAGCAACCCTGGGAAATTTGCAGTGACCCAAGCACTGTATCCTTAACTCTTAATGGTCAGAGTGCCCAAGAAACATCCTGAGGACAAAGCTACTGCTTAATTCAAATTATTCAAATTCTGGCTTAATACAATGTTTACACGTTTATAGAATTTGTCTACATATCTAATCCTGGCATTCTGTTGTCCCTTGGTCATATGACATTACCATGCCTCTGCATGTGCTAACTTTCCTTTTCTTTCTCTCTTTCTTTTTTTCTGTGGTTTTTCGAGACAGGGTTTCTCTGTCAAACAGTCCTGGCTTCCTGGAACTCACTCTATAGACCAGGCTGCCCTTGAACTCCAGAGATCTTCCTTCATCTGCCTCCCCAGTACAGATATAAAAGGATATACCACTGCCCAGCAATGTGCTCACTTTTCTAAGAAAGAGGGGTTCTGAGGTGTCATACATTTGTGGTCTTTCTACTCCATACTTTGCTCATCAATATGTCTTTATGTAGGGGAGAGCTGTGTGCCATATAATTGTCTGAATGCACAATGGGTAAAGGCTTGTAATCTGAACTGTGACCAACTCCTCTAGCCCACCAAATCTTGTGGACCTTTTTAAGTTTACTTTGTTTTGAATATCTTGTTCCTGTGTTAAGAACAGGGACATATGTTTCAAGAATGTCTCATAGCCTTATGAACAGTTCTCTGGCTTCTTTATGTGTGTCACAACCTCCAAGGCATAGGGAAACCTTCATGTAGATAAGGATATCTCCCTTGAAGTAAGGGGAATAGTATGTTCTGGACTATTCTGGGGAAGCTTATGTTTTTCCTTTCTTGGGAAAGGCATAAAAGATTCATAAAAAAAATTGTCATCAATCTAATATTTCTAATATTATACAATTCTTAAAATTGCTTCAAGGTGGCATGGCAGTCATCATGTGGCTCAGTTTTGATGGATCTTTGTCAAGTGGCTATGCTGACTTTATGACTTCTGCCATTCCATTCAGCTATGGCTGTACCACTAATCTAGCTTATTTATAACCTGCACACTGATTTCCACATGGGTTGCATTTCTACCAGGGTTCTTCTTTCCCTGCACCTGTGCCTGCATTTGTTCATCTTGTGTGTTGATCTCAGCCATTCTTATTGGTGTGACCTGAAATCTAAGACTATTTGTAACTTTTATACCTCAGAACTAAAAATGTTGAATTTTAAAATTTTCTCAGACATTTGTACTTTATCTTTTGAGAATTAACTTTTATGGCCTACCTTTTAAAACTCTATAATTCTTGGAGAATAATAATTTAATTATGTTATTTTATTCTCCCTTCTCCTTCTAAACCCTCACATATGCCTACCTCCCTGATCACAATCATTCCATGGCCTCTTTTACCAACAACTGTAATAGCATGGGTATATGTATATACTTATGCATTCATGGCCTACCTTTTAATTGGATTATTTTGTTTGATGTTTTTTGTTGTTTTTTTGCTTTGCTTTGTTTGTTTTGTTTTGAGACATGGTTTCTCTGTGAAGCCCTGTCTGTCCTGAAACTCACTTTGTAGACATGGCTGGTTTCAAACTCAGAGATCTGCCTACTTCTGAACCCAAAGTGCTGGGATTAGAGGCCTGAACTACCACCAGCCAGCAGGTTTGTTTTCTTTAATGTTTAGTTTTAGGAGTTCATTTGTGTGTGTGTGTGTGTGTGTGTGTGTGTGTGTGTTGTCTTTGTGGTTTTTTTCTCTCCCTTTTTAAATTTATTATATTTGTGTTTTAATTTTACACATCAGCCATGGGTTCCCCTGTCCACCCCACTCCTGCCCCAAACTCCACCTTCCCCTCAGGCCCTCCCCTCCATTCCAAACTCCTCCAGGGACAAGACTCCCCTGGGGATTGATTTCAACCAGGTGGATTCAGTACAAGCAGGTCCAGTCCCCTCCTTCCAGGCTGATCAAAGTGTCCCTGTGTAAGCCCAAGGTTCCAAACAGCCAGCTCATGCACTAAGGACAGGTCCAGGTCCCACTGCCTAGGTGCTTCCCAAACAGTTCAAGCTATTCAAGTGTCTCACTTATCCAGAGGGCCTGCTCCAGCTGGGGGCTCCACAGCCTTCAGTCCATAATTCACATGCTTCCATTCTTTGGCTATTTGTCCCTGTGCTTTTCCAATTGTGGTCTCAACAATTCACACTCTTACAGTCCCTCCTCTTTCTCCACAATTGGACTCCTGGAGCTCCACCTGGGGCCTGGCTGAGGATCTCTACATCCACTTCCATCAGTTATTGGATGAGAGTTCCAGCACAACTGTTAGGGTGTTTGGCCATCTGATCACCAGACTAGATCAGATCAGGCATTCTCTCCACCATTGCCAGCAGTCTACAGAGGATATATCATTGTGGATTTCAGGGGACCTCTCCAGCACTCTGCCTATTCCTGTTTTCATGTGGTCATCATGTATGATGGTCTGTTATTCCTTGTTCCCCCTTTCTGTTCTTGATCCAGCTGGGATATCATGCTCCCCTAAGCTTTCTTTCCCTCAAACCTTGCCCTTCATTATTCCCATGGTTGTCCAAGTTGTTCATGTAATTCTCATCCATTTCTCGGTCATTGGGTGATCCTTGTGTCTTTCCTAGGGTCCCACTTTCCAGTTAGCCTCCCTGGAGTTGTATAGCAGTCTAGTCATCTTTGTTTTATATCTAGTATCCTCCTATGAGTGAGTACATACCATGTTTGTCCTTCTGAGTCTGGGTTACCTCACTCAGGATGATTGTTTTCTAGATCCATCCATTTGCCTGAAAACCTCATGATGTCATTGTTTTTCTCTGCTGAGTACTACTTCATTGTGTATATGTACCATATTTTCTTTATCCATTCTTCAGTTGAAGGGCATCTATGTTGTTTCCAGGTTCTGGCTATTATAAACATAGCTGATATGAACACAGCTGAGCAAATGCCCTTGTAGTATGATTGAGAATTCCTTGGGTATATGCCCAAGAGTGCTACAGCTGGGTCTTGGGAGAGATGGATTCCCAATTTTCTAAGGAAGCACCATATTGTTTTCCAAAGTGGTTGTACTAGCTTTCATTCCCACCAGCAGTGGAGAGTTCCCCTTGCTCCACATTCTCTCCAGCATAAGCTGTCTTTAGTGTTTTTGATCATAGCCATTCTGACAGGTTTAAGGTGGTATCTCAGAGTCATTTTGATTTGCATTTCCAGGATAATTATGGATGTTGGTCAATTCCTTAAATGTCTTTCAAATCAGTAGCCCTCCTACATACATACAATAGACAAACAGGCTGAGAAGGTAATCAGAGAAATATCACCCTTTACAATAGCCACAAATGATATAAAATACATTGGGGTTACTCTAACTAAGCATGTGAAGGACCTATATGACAATAACTTTAAGTCCCTGAAAAAAGACATTGAAGAAGATGTCAGAAAATGGAAAGATCTCCCATGCTCATAGAAAGAGACAATTAACATAGTAAAAATGATGATCTTACCAAAAGCAATCTACAGATTCAACACAATCCCCATCAAATTACCAATACAATTCTTCACAGACCTGGAAAGAATAATACTCAACTTCATATGGAAAAACAAAAAACCCAGGATAGCCAAAAAATTCTGTACAATAAAACAACCTCTGGAGGCATCACAATCCCCGACATCAAGCTCTGCTAAAGAGCTAAAGTAATAAAAACAGCTTGGTACTGGCATAAAAACCAACATGTGGACCAATGGAATCGAATTGAAGACCCTGACATTAATCCGCACACCTATGAACATATAATTTTTGACAAAGAAGCCAAAAATGTACAATAGAAAAAGAAAGCATCTTCAAGAAATGGTGATGGCATGACTGGATGTCAACATGTAGAAGGCTGTAAGTAGATCCATATCTGTCACCGTGCACAAAACTTAAGTCCAAGTAGATCAAAGACCTCAACATAAATCCAGTTACTCTGAACCTGATAGAAGAGAAAGTAGGAAGTACTCTTGAACACATTGGTACTGGAGAGCACATTCTAAATATAACACCAGTAGCACAGACACTGAGAGAAACAATCAATCAACGGGACCTGTTGAAACTGAGAAGCTTTTGTAGAGCAAAGGACATGGTCAACAAGACAAAGCGACAGCCTACAGAATGGGAAAAGTTCTTCACCAACCCCACATCTGACAGAGGGCTGATATCCAAAATATATAAAGAACTCAAGAAATTAGACATCAAAATGCCCAACTGTCCAATTAAGAAATGGGCTATAGAACTAAGCAGAGAATTCTCAACAGAGGAAGTTCAAATGGCTGAAAGGAGTACTTTTTATATTCCACAAACTATCAGATGCAAATCTGATAAAGACTTTTTTCCCAATCCAAAGGCTGTCCCTTCAATGGAATGATGGTGTCATTTGCTGAACAGAAACTTTTTAATTTCATCAGGTCACTTGTATTACTTGTGGAACTTGTATTACTGGTATGCCTGTGATATCATCGTCCTGTTCATAAGGTCATTTCCTCATCAATGAGTTCAAGCATATTTCCTGCTTTCTCTTCTGTCATATTCAGGGCATCAGATCTAAGTTGCAGTCCTCAATCCATTTGCAGTTGAATTTGTTCAAGCTAAGAGGTAAAGATTTAATCTCATCCTTACAAATGTAGCTGTGCAGTTTAATCAGCACCATTTATTGAAAACTTTTTTTATGTTTTTGTGAACAATAAGATGATTATTTTAGTGTAGGCTTATATATGAGTCCTCAACTCTATTCCATCAGTCTATGTGTTGGGGGGTTTTAATTGGTTAGTTATTTAGTCAATTGTTCCCCAGCCTAACTACAATTTCCTCTTCCTACCAGTTCACTTCCTATTCCATTCCTGAAACCTCCCCTACTCTACTATCCACTTCTCCTTTCTCTTCAGAAAAAGTTAAGGTCTCCCATGTATATCATGAAGCGATGGCATACCAAATTGTAGGAAGACTAGACACTTCCTCTCATTTTAAACCTGGAGCAGAAAACTCAGTAAGAAGAAAGGATCCCAAAAGCAGGTAAGAGAGCTAGAGCTTGCTCCCTCTGTTAGGAGTCCCAAGAGAAGACCAACCAACACAACTGTAGCATATATGCACATCAGTCCCACACAAATTATCTGATTGTCAGTTCAGTCTGTGTGGGTCCTTATAAGCCTAGGTTATTTGATTCTGTGCTTTTTCCTGTGGTACCCTTGGCCACTATATTTCCTATACTCTTTCCTCCCTCTCTTCCACAGGATTCCCCAAGGTCTGCCTAATGTTTGGCTGCAGGTCTCTGCATCTGTTTCCATCAGCTGCTAAGTGAAGCCTTTCTGGTGACAATCAATGATTCTCATTAGGAATCATTTCATCTAGTATTTTTTTTTCTTTTTTGACAGTCATGTTCAACATCACAGACTGGGAGAGGCCAGCTCCCACAATCTGACCCAGGGTGTATGAATTGAAACCCTCAGATTAGCTAGAGATTAGGAAAAAATTCTCATATCTGAGGGCTAGACTTTTTCTATCTGAGGGTATTTAAAGTAAGTTTCTAATTATCTGACTGGTAAAATAAGGAAGCACACATGCTTTTCTGATGATAACTTTCTCTTTTACTTCAGCTGAAGAATGGTTTCTTATTCTTTCTGTCTCCACAGAGCTACATATCTCACCACTGCTGCATACACCTACATATCTTTACATACATACATTTTCCACATGGCTACACATCTTTCTTTTACATGTATTTCTCTTCTACATCTCTTCTCCATACAGCTTCATCTTCCTTGCCTCCACACAGTTACAGATCTCCACACAGTCACAGCTAAACATCTCATTTACATAGCTCTCTCACCATACAACACTTTACACAGTTCCTAGGCACAGCTCCTCTATGTAGCAGCAGCTCTTGCTCACAGCTTTCTCTCTCACACTCACTAAACACCTTCTCTTACATTATTCACTCACTCATTCTTTCACACACTCACTCCTTCACACTTCTCTCAGGATTCTTCTTCATCTGTCACTCAACACACACACATACACTTCACTGATATTCTGCAGCAGTTCTCTCATAGCTCTCCACAGCCCTCTCTCTCTACACTGCCACTGCTACCTCAAGACAGACTCTGGACAATCATAGGTTACCTTTTCAGGGTCTTACCTGTTTTCAGAACATAAGATAAGTCACATAGTTTCTCTCAGGCTAGTAATGTCACATTGATGTATCACATAGCATTAAGTTGGTGAGAGATCCTAGATAGTAAACAATTGGCTGAACCTTGAGCACAGTCAGAGTACGTGCAGAAAGAGAGCTACTGCAAGGAGCCAGATCTCAGTGTAAATCGCCTGGACTTGATTTAGCAATAAACAACACCTAGGAATTAGTCTCCATGTATTATCTACAGGGGCAGTTTAGTCTGTATTGAATTTGTTTTGATGTCCAAAATTAGCTGTTTGAGACTGAGACTATTGTTATTTTCCTGTGTCAGTAAAGAAAAATACTCTAGTATTATTCTTATATGCCAGAATTATACAGCTTAAACAGGAATCAACTTCCTGACAATCCATAACTATAAGTGTGCCCAAAGATGGAGTATATTCTCCAGATAAACACCCAGGCAGTGGGAAAACACCCATAGCAGTTCTTAGGGAAGAAATATAGTGGCACATGAGAGAAATTACAGACAGAAAAAAACTGTTTTCCACAGCCAGTGACCTGATGGCCTTGCCAGGTAGGGCTCCCCATCAGGTAGATGTGATGGGTCAACCTGTTAATCACTAGTTGTCATTGCTGTACAATCCCACAGCCCCCTGCAGTTGGTTCTATCCAAGGTCTCTTGGTTTTTATGCCAATACCATATTGCTTCTATTATTTTAGCTCTATAGTATATCATGAAATATGAAATGGTGGATACTTCTTGCTCTTTATTTTCAGCATTTATTTATTTTTATTTTTTGCTACAGTAATCTTTTACATTTACAATTTCTATTTTCCAATGTATATAAAGGTTTTGGCTGGGATTTTGATGGGGATTACATTGAATCTGTTACTTGCTTGTAGTAGTATGGCCATTTTCATAATAATAACCCAGGCGATCTATAAATATGGAAGCATATGAAGCACTGGTGTGTTCTTAAATTTATTTTTCTTATTTCTTAATGTTTCACAATAGCCTTTACATAACTGTGCAGCATATGTGATATATATATATAGATATAGATATATATATATATTGGTATTTTTTATGAGTTCTTTTTCAGCATGGTTGTTGTAGGAATCCTAGTGATTTTAGTGTTTTAATGTTTGATCCTACAACTTTGCTGAGTGTACTTGTCAGAAATAAGAGGTTTTTGGTAGTGTATTTAGAAAGTTCTATGTATATAATTAATTATATCATATTCAAACAGTGATACTTTGACTTTATCCTTTTCTATTTCTATTGCCTTTGTTTCCTTCTCTTCTCGTATTGCCCTAGCTAAAACACATTATAATACTGAGTAGGAAGAAGAAAGAACATCCTTGTCTTTTTACAGCTTTGATCAAAAATGCTTTTGAGTTTCTTTTCATTAAGCATGCTGGTATTTCTAGGTTTATTTTATATTGTCTTTATTATGTTTAAACATGTCCTGTTTTTCCTTACTAGAAGCCATTTTTAATAAAGAAAACTGACTCTTGCTCTTGCATCAATCAGTGGCAATCCCTCCTCACCTATGGTTATAGCCTTGAGAGCCCCTCCTCCATGCTTGAACACATGCTTGATCTTGTGCTTAAGGAGTATGTTTGTAACCACAATTGCTGTTACATCATGCTTGAAATAGCCATGTCATATATAGAGAACAATATTTCACAGCATTCCTCCCCATCCTCCACCTCTTATTTTCTTTATACCCTTTTCAGGATATTTCTTGATTCCTGACAAGGATTATTATAAACAACCCCTCTATAGCTGAGTTGTCCCAGTTGCTATTCTCAGTGTTTTTAGTAGTTATTCAAATATGAATTAATCAACACCAACTGCAATAAGGATCATGTTTAACCAAAGATGAGAGCAGCATACATCTATGGACATAAACATATATATTTAGAATGTAGCTTTGCAATATGATTATTTATGAAAACATCAATGGATTTTCCTCTAAGACTTCCCTACCCTTGGTTTTGTTTTTATTTTATTTGTTTGTTTGTGTGTTTGTTTAACATGTTTACAGGACCATGCCTAAATTTCCTCTTGTGGATCTGGCCTCAAATCCAATCAATAAAATGGATAGTTACCCCATAAACATAATTGCCACTATTGCACCAGTGGGTACATCTTGCTTGGTATGTCATTATTGTAGCATGTAACATCCAGCAATAGGTTAAAAAAATGACTATCTTTTCTCCCCTAGGCAAGCACCCTGCATAACACTTTCTAATACTATAGATCCTAGCCAGCATGAAGAGCTTTCTGGTTAGTTCAAGGTCAATTTGTCTGTACCCTGCAAACAAAATATGCTGTGCGTTGAACAATAGGGTCTTACCATCAAGTTCTAATGGCCAACCAAGGATAATGGTAATTGCCTCTATAGTTGTAGATGATTTTTGGACTTGTCTGACCAATAACACATAGAGTAGTAACCACTGTCTGGTACTTAGATCTTCTTTTAATAACTGGTGTCTTGAAGGAATAGCATTGTTCACTACTGTCACATATCTTCAACTTTCTATTTTTGGTTTCCATGACTGTCTATGCTTGAATTTGTTAGAACTTACTCTATTGACCAGGCTGGCATTGAACTCAGATTTCCACTTGCTCTGTCTCTGTGTGCTGGGATTAAAGATTTGTAATACCGCATCTGTACCTAAACTTTTAATTCCTTTTCAGTGGTTGGAAGCTTAGCTGTACAGGGTCTTACCCAGACTTCACCACTCCCTTTATTCTATTTAGCATCAGACTGCTATTGTTGTTGTTGTTGTTTTATTTTTGAGACAGGGTTTCTCTGTGTAGCTTTTGGAGCCTGTCCTGGAACTTGCTCTGAAGACCAGCCTGACCTCTAACTCACAGAAATCTACCTGCCTCTGCCTCCTGAGTGCTGGGATTAAAGGTGTGCTCCACCAACACTGGGCCAGGTTTTTCTTTGAACCATTTTATGTTGCTCATTTTCTCCTCAAATAGTAAAATTTGTATTTTTTTCTTACACAGCTTGCTTCCTTTCATTATAGATCTGCATAATACTGGCCAATAGTAACTAAGTAATACAATATATACATAAAATTTTAACATGTAAGGTCCAGTAATAAATAAGAAAATCAATATCATTTCGATTCAAGCAAACAACTGCACAATGCTTCCTAGCAATATGAAACATAGGCAGCATGTAGAGTTTATATATATATATATCATAGTTTAAACCTTAATTATTATTATTCCTGTTTAAACCTCATTTAATATAGTTTTAACTTAACTTCAAGTTTACATGTTCCCAAGAAGCTTCTTCATGAACAATTATTTAATGTTAGCCCTTCCCTTGGTACCTGATTTCTCCATTCTCATCACTATACTATTTTCTTGAATGATTCTGCCTTCAGGATTCCTCTCTCTATGTTCATTTCACAAGTATTTTATGACCACTTCTCTCTAAACGCATCAATATCTGCCAGTGACTAATTTCTAGTTTCCTATTTCCCTCATAGTAAGCACAAATACCATAAGGTTTCTAGCTAGGACTGTCATGCAAGAGAAATCATACAGTATTTGCTTTTTATTGGGGGCAGGGAAGAGAGTAACCTCACATAGAGATTTTTTGGTCTGTTTCCATGCATTATCCTGTTAATTTCATGATTTTATTTTCTTTGTAGCTGATTTATTCTCTTGAGTAAATATACCTGTCCTAGGTTTTCAATTGCTGTTAAGAGACACAATGACCATGGTAACTATTATAAAAGAAAGCATGTAATTCAGACCGGTTTACAGATCAGAGATTTAGTCTATTATCATGGTAGGAAGAATGGCACATGCAGATAGGTGCTGGAGAGGTAGCTGAGAGTTCTAAATCCAGAGCAGAGGGCAGCAGGAAGGAAAAGTGACAGTGGGTCTGGCTTGAGCATCTGAAACCTCAAACCTGACCCAAAGGGACACACTTTTATCCTTAAGCCACAAGGTCTCACTTACTCCAGGAACACACCTCCTAATATTGCCACTTCCTAAGAGCCTATGGGGGCCATTTTCATTCAGATCACCACATTACACTCCCTGGTCCCCATAGGCTTTGTAACCATATCATAATTTAAACCTGTGTCACAGAAATCCCCATAGTCAGCCAGGTAAAGCTAATGCACAGCTTTAACCCAGCACTTGGGATGCAGAGGCAGAGGAATCTCCAAGGGTGAGACCATTCTGGGCTACAAAATGAGTTCCAGAACAGCCAGAGCTATAAAGAGAAATCTTGTCTCAAAAAGCAAACAAAGAAAAAAAAAGCCCCCATAGTATATCAAAGTCTCAACAATGTCAAAAAGCTCAGTTTATTTTGAGACTCCTTGTACTCTCTTAACTGTAAGTTGCTATAAAAACAAAATCTCAAAGCAGATTGCATACTTCCCACATACAATGCCACAGGATATACATTACTATTCCAAAAGGGAGAATTATGAGGTAGTCATAGACAAAGACTGAAAACCAGCCAGGAAAACTCTAAACTCCACATCTCCATGTCTGAGTCAAGTTTAATGCTTGCTGGACCTGGAACATATCCCTCTAATGCAATTACATCTTAACCATATTTCTGTTTTTGATGGATTCCTTCACTACCTAATCTTGGCTGTGTTGTAACTTGCTCTGTAGACTAGGCTGGCATTGAACTCAGAGATCCACTTGCTTCTGTTTCTTAGTGCTGGGATTAAAGATGTGTGCCACCATACCTAGACCTAACCTCTTAGTTCCTTTTCACTAGTTGGAAGCTTAGCTGAGGGGGGCAGGTCTTGCCCTAAGGTCACTACTCCCTTTATTCTATTTAGAATCAGGCTTTTCTTTAAAGGATTTCCTGAACATGCTTTTCTCTTCAAACTGTATATTTTGGATATTTTCTTACTCAGCTTGCTTCTTTCCATTATAGATCTTCATAACACTGATCAATAATAACCAAGTAGCATAATCAATGCTAAGTAGTTTTGAAATGTCCTCTGCCAAAGCAAAGCTGTTCATCCAAAACTCTTCAGTTTAAACTTAGGCAGATTTTTTTTTTTAATAAGGGCATAACGTATCTATGTTCTTCACCAAAATACAAGAATGGTCTGTAGAGCATGTATTAATATTCTACTCAGAAACATCTTGATCTGGGCCCTCACAGTTGGAATCACTTTTGGTACCATGGTCTTCCATGCTCCTATAAATATGGTCCATTAAGCTATGCTTAAAGCATTTGACTACTTTCCTAACTCAAAGAGCCAAAGCCCACATTCCTTAAGGAAAGGAAAAATCATGGTCAGGCCGATCACAGCAGTACCCCAGTCCCAGGTACCAACTTCTGTCTTAGTTAGGGTTTTATTTCTGTGAATACATGCCATGAATCTAGCAGCTCTTATACAGAAAGACATTTAATTTGGGCTGAATTATAGTTTAGAGGGTTAGTCACTTATCTTCATGGTGGGAAGCATGGCAACATACAAGTAGATATAGTGCTGGAATGGGAGCTGAGAATTCTATATCTGGATCAGTAGGCAGCAGAAAGAGAAAGTGCCACTGGGCCAGGCTTGAGCATCTGAAACTCAAAGCCTACCTCCAGAGATACACTTTTTTCAACAAGGGCACACCTCCTAATAATGGAACTCACTATGAATCTATGTGTGCTATTTTTATTCAAACCACGACAATACCATATACATATTTTTAAATATATATTTCAAAAATCATTATTGTGTTAATTACTTTTGTATGTGTGTGGGTGTGTGGTAATGTACATTTTCATGCTCTGTTCATTTGCAGGCACTGAGTACACATGTGAAGTCATAGGACAATATTCAGTTTATTCTCTCTTTCTTCTACGTATTCTCACGACTGCACATTTACACTATTTAGTCATCTTTCTGGAAAGAGAAAGAGAAAAGAGTGAGATAGGAACAGAGAGTCTTAGACCAAGTGAGATTTCTTCTTTTTAAATATAAATTATGCATATTTGTTTAGCACACTGTCATGTGCAACTATTTAGCAGTGTGGTTAGCATAATACCTTCTGAAATAGTCATCTCTTTGTTTTGGTAAACTTCGGTGTTCTCTCCAATTATGGTGGCTGGTGTAGGAAGCTGAAAGCAATCTCTTTACATATGAGTAGAGAGCAGAGAGTGTAGAGGACAAGCAGTAAGCAGGAAAAGCAAACTGGAACCTACACAAGGCTTATGATGGCAAAACTCACTCTTTGTCATATACTTCCTCCATCAAGGCTACTATATCCAAACCTCAATAACAGAGCCACCACCAGGGCCTCGAGGGTTCAAATATCAGAATCTCTGGGGAAATTTTCTAATTAAAACCATCACACCTACTCTCCTGTGTGCCAAGCCAGTTCCACAGTTCTCATAGGCTCCAGGACAGTACCATGACCCATGTGCTCCATTAATCAAAATGACTGCTAAAAGTCCTAGGGCTGGACAAATAACATCTGGCCCCAGTTTGGCTTGGTGCAGGAGAGAAATATACACTGCATACTTGGGGTGAGATAAACCGAATAGGACAAACTTAATCATTAAAAACAGTTTTTAAAGGGTCTCATTATATAGTCCTTGCAGACCTGGAACTCACTATGTAGAGCCAGCTATACATTAAATCACAGAAAGCCTCCTCTGCATCCAGCACCTGGGATTAAAGGCATGTGCTACCACACTCACCTCAAACTTAAATTTAATCATCTCAATTATTTAGCATTTATATTCTCTGCAAACTGCTGCCAGGGATTTAAAATCTTCCAGAACCTCACTAGTACAGCATTTGGCTTTTTGGTCACATTTTCTCTAGGCATTCAGTGCTCAGTACTAATCTCACCACATTTGCCTATGTGTGAACCCAGACAGGTACTTTGTCTGCTTGGAACAGTCCATGATGCCCCATTGCTAGCTTTGGCACTTTGGGAACCTAGATTCCATGCTAGTCTAAAGCCTTTAAATATAAAAAGGCATATCTTAATCATTTTTGTTCTACTACTACTCTTTTGTAATCTCTGATATTCATAGGGACATCTATTACCACCTTCATATGCTTAGCTCCTGAGTTAAAAACTGACCTTTTTGTTTGTGCTCCACTACCTGATGCTCATGGGCTCCCCATACTGCAATAACAAGTGCACCCCATGGCTCCTATAAGAGATAGATTCATTTGACATGGGTTATGGAACTTGTGTCTTAAAGAGGGATGGTTAGTGTATCACTTAGTTCCCTCATTTCCACAGAACTCTGACCATATCCATACTGCATCACCTGACAAGCTTTAGGGAACATTTTCATTCCATTTCTAGATGTCTAGAATTCCTCTCCTTTAAAGCAAGAAGTAAATACCTTTAATCCCATGACTTCAAAGGCAGAGGCAGGTAGATCTCAGAGTTAAAGTTCAGCCTGTTCTACATAGAAAATTCCAGACCAACCAGAGCTATATAGTAACTGCTGTCTCAAAACAGTAACAACCAAAGCAGCAGCAACAACATCAACAACAAATCTTCCACAACAAAAGCAATTCTGATGTAGAAGTTTCACTAATTATTTTAGTTTCCTATAATGGGCCACTATTAAGGCCCATGGATTTATAATGATTAAATAATACATTTCCATATATGTATATAAACAGTTGAATCTGAGTAGAACCTTTTATCATTTCTAACTTACTTTCTCCTTCGCTGATTCATTGTATCATGTTCAAGGAAAGGAGAAGCAGGATATTTGGGGAAAAGTAAGTCTAATAAAGTCCAATAAAGTAAAAATAGTCTTCACATTGGAGAAAACAAGTTTCCTTTGAAAGTGGTTGTAGATGCAGATAGCTTCTTGGTGAGGGATGGGAGGCACTTTCCACTTCCCCTTCTAAGCACTGGCTTGGACCTGTGCAGGCTTCTGCATACATTAACCACAGTTCAGGTTATGCCTCTTTCTCAGGAATGAGTGGTCAACACAAAAGACAACCATGGTATTTGTGTAGATGTTTTGTCTCACATTGCTTTGTTTGTACATTTTTTATCTTTCTGGTCTTTCCTTGTCTATTTTTATTTCAATTTTGTATTTTTTATGGTGTGCATGTTTCTTGTGGCTTTTTTTCATTGTCTTTTTTTTGCTTATCTATTTGAGAGAGAGAGAAGAAAGAAGAAATGGCATAGAGTAGGTTAGGTGAGGAGGATCTGGAATCAACTGGGAAACAAGAATGTGTGATCAGAATATACTGTAAGGAAACAATTTTTGTTCAATAAAAAAAAGAACAAGAGCAATGGCTCAGTGATTAAGAGTAGTGACTTCTCTTCCAGAGGCCCTAGAGCAACTTTACAGCAACTACATGGAAGTTCACAACATTGTGTAATTCAAGTCATGGCATCTCACATCTCCTAAAGCCTCTAAGGGCATCGGGCATGTACCTCATGCAACAGCAAACACTCAAGAAGTAATAAAATAAACTTTAATGAGAGAAAGGCTCCAGAAAATGTTATCAGGAAACTCCTTTTGATCTAATGTGAAGATGCTGAGTCAGACTATCAAATTGTCCTCTAGGAAGGAGTTCAGGATCCTTAAATTCCAAAGAACAGATAGAGAAAAGGAAGCCATGAATTTGAAAGAGAGCAGGAGGTACATGGGAGGTCTTGGAAGTAGGAAATGTAAAATAATGCAGTTCCATTGTAATCTCAATAAAGAAAAAAAAAGGAAGGATAAGTGAATGCCTCACTATACTAGGGTGAACATTTGGTTAGCGTAACCAGAGCGACCCCTAGCTTTCAACAAATCTGTGGCTGACATTGCATGAGAGTGTTAGTGGATCGAAAACAAGCTTGGTAAATTTTGAAAAAGGATGGAGTCCATGAATCAACTATATTAGGATTCTTTAAAATTTTTACTTCAAAGCAAAAACATAATGCAGAATTGCTGGAGGCAAAGTTCATTCAGTTCATGATTCTCTGTAAAGAAAAAGGAAGAATATCACAAGTCTGCTTTTCCTATCAGGTCAAATTTATTGATGTGTTGAAGAGGTACATGAAGCCAATTAAGCTGAATTATTTCACATATATACATGGATATACAAGCATATGGACAACCACACAGTTCGTGTTTCCTGCCAAATGGTTTAACTGACATGTTGAGACATCATTCATTGACTACTTGTTAGGGTTTATGTTCCGTGAATATGCCGTTTTTCTCTTTGGTTGCACTATATCTTGTGGTTTAATGAAATGATTCTTTAAGCTAAAATCTTAAAAGAGGGACTATCCTTTTAGAAAAAAAAAGTTATAGTCTGATCACTTTAGCCTCATTCACCTCTCTTCTTTCTGGCCCTCAATAAGCTACCAGTTCCAGGCCTCACCAAGTTTAAAAAAAGAAAAAAAGATAACCCAAGATAAATTGGGTTTGAATATTCAATTTTACAATTCCACAGCAAACCAGCTTTGTTGAGTATAAAACACAGGATGTCTTTTTCTTTTCAGAGAACTTTAGTGTGTAGGATTATAATAATGTTGTTTCCCTGAAACAATATTGTCTCTTTTTGTACCCCAATATTGTCTGGAACTCTGCACCTCAGCTTCAGGTCTGAGTATTTTTTTCCATGGTCTGCATTGCCTAGGTGTGCTGCTTTTGCTTACTTATAATATCATACTGCATGTTTGTTTTACAAAAAATAGTTACATAATACTCTGTATGTCCAGTAATTGCACACTTATTTAATAAAGTAAAAATAGTTTTTTTTTCAAATTCCCCAAAGCATTTTACAATTAATCAACTGAGGTATTTTCCATAGCTTTGTTTCTTGTCCTTAATCATGTCTGCATAACTTTGTCATGAGTCCTCCAAAAATACATTTCCTTTTCTTATTATGTATGTTTATGTACAAATTTATTTAAACTGATACACAAAAACATAAAATATACGTTACTATTAAGTAATGACAATGAGAAATTTTAGGAGGATAGAAAACAATGGAAGAAACTCTAAATTCAGCAATGAACGTGGAAATGCCAGCCAAGAACTCATAGAAATCAATATTATAAGAAGATGGGAATTCTAGCTAAACTGACTTAGGATTCTTGTGGAAGCCTCCTAAACATTAAAGCCACGATTTCATGTTACTAGAGTATTTAGGTGAAAGCCCTAGCCCTGGCAGACCCTACAGGCTAGACTAGGCCACCAGTCCCTAAAATTCTAATTTGAGAGACAAGTAACACTTAAAACAGGGAAAGAATTGTTCACTTTGCTCACATGGGAAGAAGAACAAATGAGAGAATTTAATTAACCTTCTATCCTGTCTTCAGGGTACTGGCATGAGGTTTAGTTTTAAGCAGAGGGCAAGAAATCACAAAATTCAGAAGTTCTGACCAAGGTGTGTTATCCCTCGTCACTGAGACATCATCTTTTGGTCCAGGTCTGTCCTGACAGCATTCCAATAAGATGTCTGAAATGTAAAATTTATTATTGGAAAACAAGTTCTCCCTCCAGTTGGCACCAGGTCAGCATTGTTTCTCTTAACCCAGGATAGGATTCTTAGGGAGATTTTAATTATTTGGATATCATGGTTTGAATAATCAGATAGACACACACACATATGTATATATACATATATTTTTTTTCTTTTGAGAAGCATGTACTGGAACTTGCTCTTTAGACTAAGCTGGCCTAGAACTCACAGAGATCCACCTGCCTCTACCTCCCAAGTGCTGGGATTAAAGGCATGCACCAACACCTGCTGCAAAGAAATTCACTTTTTGTTTTGTTTTGTTTTTGTTTTTTTAGACAGTGTTTCACTGTGAAGCCCTGACTGTCTGAGAACTCACTTTGTAGACCAGTTTGCACTTAAACTCACAAAGATCCAGCTGCCTCTGTCTCCCAATGGCTCAGATTAAATGAATAAGCCAACATTGCCCTGCCAGCCAGGTATATTTTTAGGCTCTCTTCTCTCCTAATAGTGTGATGCAATACAAGACATGAATCCAGGGACAGGGAGCAAGCACAGAGACCTGATAGCTGAACTGTGAATGGAGGAGGATGAGAAAGTAACAAGGATGGGGATTCCTGATATTTATTCACAGAATACCTATTAATAGTATATTTTCAAAAGTATATGCGTCAGCATAGAGAAAGTTAAAAAAACAGATAAAAAATACTTTGGCATTGTATGTTTCAAATACAATGTAAATGGATGTAATAACATCACAAGGCACTATTTCATGTCATATATAGTTCTGAAATAGAAAATATATATTGTGTTTTATGAATTAAATATTTTCACAATTTTTAAGTCAATAGTTTCTGTTGTATAAACTCCTTGCCTACTGGAGCCCAGTTCCTTACCTTCCTACTGGGATAAACAGCATTTTACCTATTCTTTTTATTTAATAATAATCAATGGAACAAGTTGTAGTTAGAGTTTTCCTGCCTGGCCCACAGTCAGGACAAATCTCTCTTACCCGCCAGTCCCACAGTCACTCAGACCCAACCAAGAAATCACACAGAAACTTATATTGCTTATAAACTGTATGGCCGTGGCAGGCTGCTTGTTATCTACCTTTTCTATCTTAAATTAACCCATTTCTGTTAGTCTATACTTTGCCACATGGCTTGTGGCTTACCAGTGTCTTTACATGTTGCTTTTCATGGCGGCGGCTGGCGGTGTCTCTCTCCAGCCTTCTACTTCCCAGAATTCTGTTCTCTCTTGTCCCGCCTATACTTCCTGCCTAGCCACTGGCCAAACAGCATTTTATTTGTACAGAGCAATATCCACAGCACTTCCCCCTTTTTTTTTTTTTTTTTTAAGGAAGGTTTTAACTTTTACATAGTACAATTACATATAACAAAACAATCATCAAGCAAGAATTACAGTTACAATATTAAAGAAGATATCCTATCTATCTTATATTTGTGAGTCTAAGGTTTTATATCTAACTTATCTTTTATCATAACTGAGGAAATTATAACTATCTAGTCTTCAACCACATCAAAGATCTCAGACGGATATATAACCTGAGAACCGGGTGAAGGATGTAAGCATTTTTCAGGAGTCTTGCAGGGTAGACAGAGACAGCTGGCAGCCTGGACAGTCACCTAATGTTCCTTTGTAAAGTTGGGGCATCTGTCTTCAGCCCACAGGGCTAGAGTCTCTTGGTTATTTTTCTCAGTGTCCTGTAGAATGTTTGGCAGTTTCCTCTGCGAAGCAGGAACCTGAAGGACCATTTTGTCAAGCAAAGTTCAGTGGTCACTTTTCTATGGGTCCTGCACGTATAGTTGATCAAGCAGTCCAGGCAAGAACAGTTTCTTGCCCAAATGGCTATTTTTTCCAAGGTGAAGATAAACTCCATATGAAATGTCTTCAATGCCCATCCTCCTCTCTGAAGTAAATCGGTGTTGCCAGGAGCAGACATGTCTCACTGTCCAGAAAGTCTAAATTTTAAAAATATTTTAAATGCCATATTCTGTAGGTCTTTGAAGTATTTGAAGATTACCTATCTATCTGAAATATCTCTATGTATACCTAGAAGACTTAACTAACATGGCTATGAGTGTGATTATCACAGATGATTAATTATTAATCTATTTTTAATTATCCATTACAATTTTAAATGAGCTATACAAACATAATACCTTAAACATGAGTAGAAATATGCACACAGTATAACAAAATTAACTTTAAGTTTGTATCAATAGACTAAAGTCTATACCTATGTAAAATATTTTAAACAAGTTGTTGCTCTTTAGAAGTAAGTTCCTTAAACTACCCTTTTATCCTATTATATCTGTATCATATCCCCTTTTCTTCTTTAGAAAGAGATTGCATTTATAATCAACCTGCTTTAAAGAAAAATATTGGTTTTTTTCTGTCCCACACCAGAGGGCTCTTTTGATTTGGGACACAAGAATCTCTTAACCTTTTCTTTTAGCAATATGTCTGGGTTTAGAGAAGGAGTGAGCCAATTCCATCTCCAAAGCCAGCTTGATAATTTTGGGAATGTGGGCGTAGTTTCTCTTACTACTTCCTGCTGGAGGGGGGCGCTGAATCTTATGGGGACACAAAGAAAATTTTAGGATTATGGAGTAGTCCATTAGGGTGATCCTCTGAGCCAGTTGCCTTGAAAGCATTCTGGATGTTGGATCATCTGGGCCATGGTGTCATCAGAGACCTTTCAGGTGGTCTTGGCTGATCAAACCTGGTGTATCTTAATCTGGAACAAATCCACAGCCTCTGGCTTTCTGTGGAAACAAAAGCAGAGACTCTTTTCCAAAGCAACATATCTTTATATCCAAATTTTGAAGTCAAGTTACCTTTAAAATTTAAACATATTTATTTAACTCAACAGCTTTTACGATAAAATCTTTTTTTGTAGTTAAAAATTCCAAAGACAAGACAAACCAGATTCTCTGCGTAATATCCATCTTTGTAAGACTGAAACGCCACTGTGGCTGCTGGCTCTGCCCACCTCAGCTTCCCAACATGGCGGTGGATAAGTTTACCGCCAGCTCTGTGTCTGGAGCCGTGTGTACCATCAACTATCAGAAGCAGTTCTATCAAAGCAGCGCATAGCCCAGAAACTTTTTTTTTTTAAACTAGCAAAGGCTAAATCTACCACGCAGCAGAGTAAAGTGCTGCTTGTAGACTCCTCATTCCCGCCACACTGCAGGTCAGACACACACGCCAGGAACCCGCCATAGTAGTTCAAACCGGCAGGCTGCCGCTAACTTGAGAGAGACAAATAAGAAGCTGTTGTTAGCTCAGTCTTAGAATTTTTTTTTTCAGGTGTTAGGTGGAATCTCTTGCCAATACGTTGGACGCCATTTGTAGTTAGAGTTTTCCTGCCTGGCCCACAGTCAGGACAAATCTCTCTTACCCGCCAGTCCCACAACAAGTACTGTCCACCTCATGACTTTTTTGTTTATAAATAACATTCTGTTGAAACACATCCACAACCATCCACTCATCTACTGTCTAAAGCTGCCTGTATGCTACATTGGCACAGTCCAATCAATTGTGCCCAGGGACTAGGACTACCAGCAAAGTCAGAATTAAATGCTCTCTGGCCTTCATACTATGCATTGTGCAATCTTGGGATAAAGCTTTAGTATGCTAATTAGAATACCATTAATCTTTGAAAAGAGATGTGGAACATTTGTATATAAAGAGTTGTACTGGTCTCTTAGCAAACATTTCTCTTTCCAATACTCATAATTTTGTATGCTTTTGGGTCCCCTTTGTCGGCAAAGATGATGTTTATATCAAGAGTGATTGGACAGAGGATCGACAGACAAAAAGAAAAGATAAAAAACACAATGATAAATGGGAATAAAAGTTGCAGCATAAAATACACGTTTCCTGGGGTACAGAACAGAATTGGGTTAGACCAGCATTAGTAACAACAAAAAGTGAGGAGAATTGGCCCACTGTGCAGGAGCTACAAGTGCTCCAAGTGGTGAAAGTTGATGACTTTTCCATTTCTATTGATATAGGAGTCACTCTTCCCAAGCCAACTGGGTGGCCAGAGGGTTGTGACTTGAAAGATTGGAGAAGATAAAGGAAAGAGAGGAGAGGGGAAATATGCACTGAGCTCTTCTTTCAGCTCTCAGAACTTCAGGACTTCCTGTGCAGCCCTCTGTGCACTTTATTGGGTTCCTAGCATTTCACAGGAAAAGAATATTAATCACCACATCAGTGATACTTAAAAACACAGCATTCTTATTTGCTTTCATTTCTACTTTCTTTTTGAGTCTTCAAGTACCCCATATATTTGATCGATGTTACATAACAATATGGAACATCAAAGTTAGTACATATATTCTACCTTTCTTACAAATTGAGACCTGGTAAATGCTTGATTACTTTCAACTTCAGAAAAGAAAAAAAAGAACTAAATTTGTACTGGACAAATGCACTTTTTTATTTTAAACTATAAATTGATCCTGAGAAGCATCTCAGTAATTTACAACTTTCACTTACTTTGGTGTATTCCTATTAGTATTGTGAATAAAAGTTTAACGATAATAATGCTGATTGCCACTTATTTCTCTGAATACTGCTGCTTTTAATCTGAAATACTATACAGTTGTTAAGCAACACAGCCTAGTTCACTATTTTTAATAAATTCAATGTAACACATATACTAGCTGTCAAGATAGAGAACTGGCCTCTGGACTTTTGTTATATTTTCAGTCTCTACAATGTGTCCATACTACCTGTTTCTTTTTTTTTTAAATTGGTATATCTTCACTGTTTAGAAAAATGAGTATTATGCAGACATTTACATACAAGTATGTAATGTGCTTGTATATTGATCATATCCCTCCTCTGTATCTTCTTTAGTCACCTTTCTCCTTCCACCTCCAATTCTTCTTCTACACTTCTAGACGTAATATGCCTTCCAGTGAGGAATCACCCTGCATACTTAAGGATTAGAGGAGGAAAAGATCATTATTGAAAGGGAGAGAAAGCATGTAGCTAAGAGTAACTAAAGCCCAAGGAAGAGCTTAACTCTAATGGAAGATTTTACTAATTTCTACATACCTTATTCTCATGCAGTTTACATATGCTACCACCCTTATGTCTCTTTTAGGATCCTGACCCAACTTATATTTTAAACAATTCAAACAGAGACAAGAGTCTGCAAGTATGGGACCAACCACAGTTTACCCTCCCTTGCCTCCATCTGTTCCCACCCCCTACCTCTTTTGTACACCCTTCCTCACACATTCCTCAGAAAATGTTAGTCCTTCCATGGGAGTCAACAAAGCTTGGCATATCAAGTCAAGGCAGGACCAAGCTCCTTCCTGCTTAATCAAGGATGAGAGAGATAGCCCACCACAGGGAAAAGGTTAGAAAAAGTCAGCTTATGTGCCAGGGACAGATCCTGTACCCACTGCTAGGTACCCCACAAACAGAAAAAGCTACACAACTGTCACCCACATGCAAAAGGCTTAGGTGGGTCCCATATAAGCTCACAAGCTGTGGGTCTGGATTCTTTAATCTCCTATGAGCTCCTGTCACCTGTCTCTATGTGTTTCCCATCAGGATCTTGACACCACCACCCTATCCCACCCCTTATATATTTCCTCCTTCCTCCCTTCACCTGGACTCCTGGAGCCTTAGGACCTGAACTTTGACTTGCACATCTGCTTCCATCAGTCACTGGAGGAAGGTACTATGATGACAATTATGGTAGTCACCAATCTGACCACAGGAGAAGGTCAGGTCAGGCACCCTCTCCACCACTGCCAGGAGTCCTACATGAGGTCATTCCTGTGGACCTCCAGGGGCTTTCGTGACTCCAGGTTACTGGGTCTATCCTGGAACTTGCTCTGTAGATCTGGATGACCTAAGCTCAGGAATTTGCACGTCTCTGACTCCTGAGGGCTGTTTCTGTTTTTCTGTCAGCACAATACGGTTTACTTAACTTCTAATTTATTTTTAAATTTTACATTCCAACCACAGGTCCCTCTCCCTCTCCTCCTCATGTTACACTGCCATCTCCCACTTTTATATATGGCTGAAGGATAACTTGAGATCAATTATGAGGATATTTATAGCATTGCTCATTGTACTCGGGAATGCTCTGGTTGTCCAAGATCATTTGTATTTCTGTAGTAATTATAGAATTAAATTTCTACTTCTGTGAAGAATGCCATTAAATTTTTGAAAGGAATTTCACTAAATCTATAGATTGCCTTTTGGTGGTTTAGCTCTTTTTACAATATTAGTTACTCTAATGCTTACAAAAGGGGATCTTTCCATCAATTTCATTCTACAAGATTTTAAATTTTTTGTAACAAAGGTGCTTCACTTCTTTAATGCTGTTAATCATAGATTAATTTAAGTGAGTGTTTATCAACCTGTTGGTCTCAACACCAACAGGAAGAAGTGTACTAAAGGGTCATAGAAATAGGAAGGTTGGGAACCTTTGATTTAGGTATTATGATAGGGATTACTTTAATTATTTTACTTTTTCCATTTCCATTCTCTTGATTTCTGCTCTTTTTTATCATTTATTTCCATCCATTTATGTTGCTTTTGATTGGTTCTTATGTGTCCACATGTTTAAGATACATTGTCAAGATAATGAATATTGTCCTGTACTACAATGCATTTAAGTATCCTTCCCTTCATCCTCCACAGGCAAACACTGTTTGTTTTGATGCTTATTTCCTTTCTTCACAGGACCCAACACTGAGAGAACCTTAAGCTGCAGTGCTCATCTCTTTTCTCAGATTTTCCTTCTAGAGTGTTGACTACATAGAGGTAATCCTAGCACTATGCTGATACTACAATTTATGGCTGCCTATAGGTTACAGAAAATATATTAGGATATTATGTGGATTTTCCACATTTGACTCTTCCTCTTTCACTTTTCCAACATCTCCTGTTTTCTTTTTCCTTGTCTTTCTTGGTTCCCCTCTTTTTGATATATGCTGCCTCTTAACTGCAAAGGTCACAATTCCTACACCTTAATTTGTCAAGGCCTAGTCCATATCATGTGAAGGGTATACACACAAGAATGAAATAAAGAGCATACTAGAGCAGTCTTTAAGGAGTTTATGCATATGCTATCATGGAAGTATTATTTTTGGACCCCAGAAGTGCCTGTCTAGTTGGCCACCCCAATTACCAACTAATACAACACATCAACCTCTGGTTTTTTGAGATATAGAATTCAAGAACATCCTCTGACATTCAGAAATCCCTACAGAAATAGGATGATCCTGTCTGGAGTGAATAATTACCTATAGTCAAAGGTATGCAAGAAATTGCCTGCTGGAAAGGCTGTTGTGACACAACTGACCTTTTGACTTCATCTTTGTATATAATCATCCTGCCCTACAGTCTTTCTGGACAAGAGGTAAGAACTTTTTTATATTCTACCTAAAGCTGACCATATTAGGCAAGACACTGAGAATCCATTCACATGAGACATAATTTGTTTGCACAGGGTGAATCTCCTCACATGACTTCATTGAGGGTTTAATTGAGTTTGTAGCATAGGCTTAGTTGTTCCCCTCTGGTCTTCTGTGAATCTTTGAATATCTCACTTTTGTGGACTCCTAGGACTCCCTCTCCACATTGCCAGGAAGTATATGCAGTGTTTTGTACAGAATAGGTTAAATAATTCTACCACTAAGCTACAAAATCAGTCATCATTATCCTAATTTATAACATCCAGATCAGGGGACTTGAAAATGGCAGAGAGACATTGTGTCTTTTCTCTCCATAAAATTCAGCATAGTATGTTTAGCCATGTCTCCTTTTACTTTACCTTCACTGTGCAAATGAAAGCTTTTAAAAATAAGCCCTGTATGCAGAAACTGGTTGTCTGATTACAATTTCAGCACTGTGGAGACATTGAAAAGTTGCAGGTCCAGAGACTTATCTTATCTTGGGCTAATACCAGCACTCCAGAACAGACATTTCTTGACCAAGTTGTGTTAGAACTGACAGATTGTCACTAACAAATTCAAAACAAAATAAAATATAAAATCTTTCAGAATCTGTTAAATTAGCAGTGAACTAGCTTGTACCAACACAAAAATTAATAATGTCAACAGCATCTTGGATGTATAGAAAAGCTTCCCCATTTTGATGTATCTGTCTCTCTGATATACCTCCAATTATATTTTTAATTTGCCTTGATTTATGACCTTGTTCTATATAAAATCTATTTTAAAAAACTTCTTGAAACTGGTTCCATGTTGAAAAACGGAATGTGAGGTAACCTAAACTGGTGTTTGTAAGTCATGGTCACTCAGATGGATCCAGAATAAACTACCCTTTACTCTCTTTATGAAGAGTGCTATGGGTTTTGCATTGACACATGTCAGTAATTAAGATAGTGCTACTGAAACTCATCTGTAATTCTACTGCTAATTTATCCTCTACTGTTATTAACTTTCATTCCACTATCACTTTACTTCTATAGGAGGTAGACTGCTCACCATGGAGTCCACAATGTTGTTCCTTGTCCCATACCACTGCTTAGTTCTTAGTTTACTTGCTGAACTTTTAAATAAGAGACCATTTACAAGGATGATCCCAAAGCAAGAGGTTCTGACATCTTTGTATTCAGGAGCAGGATTTAGCCATCAAGCAGACTGACAGTCATACCACACAGTCACCATTGCAGCCTTCCTATTTCCTCCCAAAAATTTCCATGGGAACTTGTTTTCTAAGTTCTGTAAAACCAAACTCTCAGCTAGAGTCACCTCAAAACTGCTCTATAGCATCCTAATTATAGAGCCTTAACCCAACATTTCCCTGAGCCATGCCCCAACACTGAAGACCAGCATTCAATTTCTTCTGTAGAATTCAGTTTTATGCCTACACCCACAAAAATGAGATAATATAGTATTTTAGTATTTATCTATTTCTGATATATATCAAAATGCACATGTGTGCATATGCATGTCATTAAAGTGGTTTAAGGTACAATTACTTGTGATCATGTTGTATTAAGAGTAACGGAACTTCATTTGTAGAAATTGTGTTATCATGTTTTATAACTTGGAGTTGTCCTTTCATGAATCCATAAATATAAATTGTAATATTTCAGATAGCAATATTTACTGATAATGTTACTCATATGCCCAGATATATTCAGCCGTATATGTGCTGTTTACCATTTTTCTTTTTTTGAGAGGAGGTTTCATGTATCACAAGTTGGCTACCAAAATGCAATGTAGTGGAGTCTGGAAAATTATTAGGGTCTAGCCTTATTCATCTTCTTCCCAGGGGCCCAGAAGAGAAGCTATAAACAGCATGAATTATTTTCAGGAAAAGAATCTAAGTACATAGGTGCTTTCCTCGACCTACTTTATTCGTCTAGAATAAAATTTATCTACAAGCTTCACTTCTGTTCTCATGCCTAGCTCCTTTTTTCTCTGATTTCTCTATGCATTTATCTGCCCTCCCCTCTAAATTCTATCTTAAATTTCTCATCTTACTTCTGCCCCATTTAGGTTCTCATCCATCTATGTCTTTCCCATCTTAGCTCCTCTCCCATCTTTCTTTCTCTTTTTGTTCTTCCTCATCTTGTTCTGTCCCATCTGTTTCTTCTTCATCTTTTATCTCATCCTCTAGTACTCTCTTCTAGACTTCAATCTAGTTCTTTCTCATCTCAGTTCATTCCTCTCAAGTTCTTAGCCCTCTAGTTCTTCCCTTCTTTTTTCTCTTCTCTGTCTCATCCTCCCAAGTCTCTGAGGTTTACAGTTATATACCTATGTAATAGCAATGCTCTGGTTAAAGCTAGGTCACCTGGCTTGAATTTCCTCAGGTTAAAAAGGAGGGGCAATGAGATCCACACAAAAGAGCAGTAATTGCCAGCCATCACCTGCAACCCAAAAGGGAAGTGACCAATGGGGAATAGAATCAACTGAGAGATGAATTTGGTAATTTCAGAGCAAGGGGGATTTTATGTGCTCAACTATATATTCTTAGAAGTAGGTAATTAAAGTGTTAGAAGTCTATCAGTGACACGTGGAAATAAAGCTGCTTTATTTTCCTTTGGTCACTTATATGTCCAAGCTATCTTGGTTACTGCAGTTTTCTGGCAGGGAAATGAAGTGCATTGGGTGAATGGGTTTCATGATTCAGCTTAATGTACCTGTAAGTAGTGATTAGGTTCTGAGTTAATAGTTAAAGGTGGATCTAAAACTAGAGATAAGACTTTGGGAAGGAGAAAGGTAAGCTCAATTAGCACATCTGCCAGGCCTTTTCAAACAGATGGTCTAGATGCTTGAGTCTGTTCTTAGTGAGTACAGAGGTATCTCTGATAAAACACTTTATCTACCTGGAGGATGGTCCTGGCCAGGTGCCACTAATTACAATAATGACAGAGGCCTGGAATTAGGGATACTGGCTGCATGGCTGCACAGGAAGTTACCTAAATATTCCATTAGTAGAGGGGAAATGGTGCCCAGTGAATGATGGAAAAGCTACAATAGCACACAAGAAATTAATAGTAGGAAATGGCTAAAAATCAAAAGGTAATATCACCAAGACTCCTTGAGCCTCAGCTTGAAATCAGGAAGGCCCTTGGTTTCATCCAGGTATTCGCTTGTCATATCAGCTGAAATCCTACTTCCTATTATTGAGGCCTGCAGCAGTGGAGAATAATCTGGATTTTCTGATCCTTCTGCCCCCATGTCCAGGATGTTGTTGTTACAGATGTGCACCTCCATACTCTGTATTATAAGGTGCAGGGAATGGAGCCTGGAAAATACTAGTCAAGCACATGAATGAGCTTCTTTTTTCTGTTTTTGTTTTTTTGAGACAGGGTTTCTCTGTGTAGCTTTGGAGCCTGTCCTGGATCTCACTTTGTTGAGCAGGCTGGACTCCAACTCACAAAGTTTGGCTCTGCCTCCCAAGTGCTAAGATTAAAGGCGTGTGCCACCACCACCCAGCATTGAATGAACTTCTTTAACAGTCCATTCTTTAACAGTGTCAGACATTGAATATAAGTCCTTGTCTTAGACTCTGCAGCACCCACTGTCCCAACATCAGGACCCATTTTGAAAACCATTATTCCTGTAGAATAACTGCAACCTATGTTGTACATGTACTCTGGGACTTAAGAAGTGGAACTTACTGAGTTTAGTGATACAAGCCTTTAATCCCAGCACTCAAGGTGACAAAAGCAGGTGGATCTCTGTCAGTTCAAGGCCTGGCTTACACACAGAATTCTAGGACAGTCAGAGCTACATAGAGAATCCCTGTCTCAAAAAACAAAATGAATGTGAGGCCAAGCTTTGACTACCCAGAACTTTTTCACGTTAGGAATAAAAATCCAGAGGTAATCTGTTGGGTATGCTTTCTTAAATATGCAAGGCACCCTTCAACAGAAGTAAATTTATTTTAAAGAAGTTACCCTAGAGGGCATGTGTCAGTTTGCTGAGCCACAACCCATTAATTCCTCATCATTCAGTGCATAGATAGTTTCCCCATCTCTTGTAATGTATAGGCAAGGAACCAATCTTGCAGAAAAGTGGTCATTGGTAAGGGACTTTTTATATTTTCTATATTTTATACTTACTTTCAAAATTTCTGGATTTTATTTCTTAGTTTTTTGGGTGTGGGGAGTTGTTGGTTTCTTTTTTGTTTGGTGGTTTGAAAACAGGTCTCACACTGTAGCTTAGGCTACTCACTTACTCAGTAGTCATGCCATATCTGTATTGGTATCACCTGTATACACCACTTAATAGTCAGTATTACTGATTGAATACATGGATTTATATCTACCCACTCTAGAATGTACATATATGCAATGCAGATTGGAAAATATCCAAAGTCAGGCTGTTGGTGCCCATACCTATTATCATACTTCTGGGAAGTGTAGTTAAGAGTATCTGGAGGTCAGAGCCAGCTACTGAGACTATGTATTATATTGCTGTGCCTGAGGATGCCTTTATCCCAGTACTTGAGAAGCAGAGGCAGGTAGATGTCTATGAGTTTCAGGCCAGGCTCATTTACAGATGATTAAGTTCCAGGCTAGCAAGACCTTGTCTCAAAATACAAATACAAATACAAATAATAAAATATCAACCTTCTATGTTTAGTCATTTACTTATTTCATCTGGCCTTAGAAATGTCTTGTCAAAGCTTTTGCTTATATAACAAATGAAAATGCTTTTGCAGTTATGCTATGATTGTGGAAGTTGTCAATTTGTATGCCACTCTTAAAATATTTTGTGTTGTTTTAATACATTTGTCAAAATTTCTTGAAATAATTGTTTGTACCATTGATGGCCCCATGTATTCCTTTTCTGTTTCAGTGAGATTCATTTTCACCACAATTTCCATTCAGTTGACTGCCATATGTTTCTATAACCATAGCTGTTATGACAGAGGCCAAAGAAAAGGGCTTTTGGTTGCCTATTGTCTGCAATGACACACACATCTTCTTAAAGAACCATGTGAATTTTGCATAATATATCAGTATTCAGATGTGTTTGTGTATATGTAATATTTGAAATGTATTCATTAATAATTTGAGGTGGAGAGTGGGTTTTTTGAAACAGGATCTTCTTTTCTAGAACTGGCTGGTCTGGACACAGTTTGCCTTAAATTTGTGTCAATACTCCACTCTCTGCCTTCCAAACTGGAATTCATAGATGTATACCTCCATGTCATACCAAGTTACTCAATGATAACTTATTAAAGCATGGTGAATCTAACCCTTGATGTATATAAAGAGACCACTAACACAGAGTCTTCATGTGGAGAGAGAGATTGGCTTAACACAAAGTAAAACATAGGAATGTATGAATTTATCATCCAGAAAAAGTTAGAAAGTCCAGAAGATCAATGATTACTGAGCATTACTAGGGATTCTGGCTGAACTTAATTCAGTGTGACAAGATACCATGTATGGGGGGTGGCAGATGAAAAACATTATTACATATCTACTATGGTATATTCTTGTTAATCTAAAAGAGCAGGGTCTTTGCTAAAATAGAAAACTGCCAAGACAGTCCTAATCAAAGGTGGGAAATCAGACTAAAGTTGTATTAAGCAGAGAATTTTTTTATTATTTTTTATTTATTTATTTTTATTATTAAATTTGTGTTTTAATTTTACACATCAGCCATGGGTTCCCCTGTCCTCCCCACTCCCACCCCAACCTTCCCCTCCATTCCCATCTCCTCCAGGGACAAGACTCCCCTGGGGATTCATTTAAACCTGGTGGATTCAATACAGGCAGGTCCAGTCCCCTTCTTCCAGGCTGAGCAAAGTGTCCCTGTGTAAGCCCAAGGTTCCAAACAGCCAGCTCATGCACTAAGGACAGGTCCAAGTCCCACAGCCTGGATGCTTCCCAAAGAGTTCAAGCTATTCAATTGTCTCACTTATCCAGAGGGCCTGCTCCAGCTGGGGGATCCATAGCCTTTGGTCCATAATTCACCTGCTTCCATTCTTTGGCTATTTGTCCCTGTGCTTTTTCCAATCTTGGGCTCAACAATTCACACTCTTACAGTCCCTCCTCTTTCTCGATAATTGGACACCTGGAGCTCCACCTGGGTCCTGGCAAGGATCTTGCATCCACTTCCATTAGTTATTGGATGAGAGTTCCAGCTTGACTGGTAGGGTGTTTGGCCATCTGATCACCAGACTAGGTCAGATCAGGCTTTCTCTCAACCATTGCCAGCAGTCTACAGAGGATATATCATTGTGGATTTCAGGGGACCTCTCCAGCACTCTGCCTATTCCTGTTCTCATGTGGTCTTCATTTATCATGGTCTGTTATTTCTCATTCTCCCTTTCTGTTCTTGATCCAGCTGGGATCTCCTGCTCCCCTAAGCTTTCTTTCCCTCAAATCTTACCCTTCATTACTCCACTGTTGTCCAGGTTGTTCATGTAGATCTCATCCATTTCTTAAGCAGAGAATTTTTATAAACAAGTTAATTTTCTTGTAGTCTGTGGTTAAGAAATTTACATGAAACACTTTGTTTACAGCAGTCAAGATTTACCACTACACAGATACCTCAACTCAGAAATTCAACATTTTATATAATAACTTCTCCTTTGATTGTATAGACATCTTCAACAAAAAATAAGCTCCATTTATTTAGCTGTGAGTTTCATATTTTCAATTTCTCATGAGTTCAATAACACTACATTGTATAAATATACCAAGTGTTTTTTATCCATTACTCAAATTCTGGCTTAATATAATGTTTACACATTTATAGAATTTGTCTCCATATCTAATCCTGGCATTCTGTTGTTCCTTGGTCATAGGACATCACCATGCCTCTACATGTACTAATTTCCTTTTCTTTGTCTCTTTCATTTTTTTGTGGTTTTTTTGAGACAGGGTTTCTTTGTCAAATAGTCCTGGCTATCCTGGAACTCAACTCTATAGATCAGGCTGCCCTCGAACTCACAGAGATCTCCCTACTCCCAAGTGCTGAGATTAAAGGCATGTACCACCCCCTAGCTATGTGCTCACTTTTCTAAGAAAGGGAGGTCCTGAGGTCTCATACTTTTATGGTCTTTCTACTCTATACTTTACTCGTCAATGTGTCTTTATGTAGGGCAGAATTGTGTGCCATATATTTGTCTGAATGCTCAATGGCTAAAGGCTTGTAATCTGAACTGTGACCAACTCCTCTAGCCCACCAAATCTTGTGGACTTTTTAAGTTTACTTTGTTTTGAATATCTTGTTCTTGTGTTAAGTACATGGACACATATTTCAAGAATGTCTCATAGCCTTATGAACAGTCTTCTGGCTTCTTTATGTATGTCACAACCTCCAAGGCATAGGGATACCTTCATGTAGATAAGGATATCTCTCTTGAAATAAGGGGAATAGTATGTTCCTGACTGTTCTGGGATGCTTATGTTCTGCCATTCCTGGAAGAAGGCATAAATGACTCATAAGAAAATTGTCATCAATCTAATATTTCTAATATTATACAATTCTTAAAATTGCTTCAGGTACACAGCAGCTCAAAAGTTGAAAAACAAAGGTGGCATGGCAGTCATCATATGGCTCAGCTTTGATGGATCTTTGTCAAATGGCTGTGCTGACTTTATGACTTCTGCCATTCCATTCAGCTATGGCAGTACCATTAATCTAGCTTATTTATAACCTGCACACTGATTTCTATAGGGGATGAATCAGTTTGCATTTCTACCAGGGTTCTTCTTTGCCTGCACCTTTGCCTGCATTTCTTTAACTTGTTTGTTTATCTTAGCCATTCTTATTGGTGTGACCTGAAATCTCAGAGTATTTGTAACTTTTATACATCAGAGCTAAGAATGTTGAATTTTAAAATATTTCTCAGCCATTTGTACTTAATCTTTTGAGAATTAAATTTAATGCCTTACTATTAAAATTCTATAAATTTTGAGATTATAATTTAATTATAGTACTTATCCTCTCTCCTCCTTCTAAACCCTCCCATATGCCTACCTCCCTGAGTTCTTTCAATTCTTGGCCTCTTTCACCACCAACTGTAACAGTGTGTGTATATGTATATACCTATGTATTCATGGCCCACTTTTTAGTTGGATTATTTTGTTATTGTTTGTTGTTTTTGTTGTTTCTTTGCTTTGCTTTGTTTTGTTTTGTTTTGTTTTCAAGACAGGGTTTCTCTGTGTAGCTCTGTCTGTCCTGGAACTCACTTTGTAGACATGGATGGCTTCAAACTGAGAGATATGCCTGCCTCTGCTCCCTAAGTGTTAGGATTAGAGGTATATACTAACACCGGCCAGAAGGTTTGTTTTCTTTAGTGTTTAGTTTTAGCAGTGCTTTTTATATTCCAAAAACTATCAGTTGCATATTTGATAAAGACATTTTCCCAATCCAAATGCTGTCCCTTCAATTGAATGATGGTATCATTTGTTGTACAAAAACTTTTTCAATTTCATGAGGTCACATGTGTTAATTGTGGAACATAATGGCTGTGATATCATTGTCCTGTTCAGAAAGTCGTTTCAATGTCAATGAATTCAAGTATGTTTACTGCTTTCTCTTCTATCATATTCAGGGCATCAGGTCTTAAGTTGCAGTTTTCAATCACTTTACAGTTGAATTTGTTCAGGGTAAGAGGTAAAGATTTAATTTCGCTGGACAGTGGTGGCATACCCAGCACTCGGGAGGCAGAGGCAGGTGGATCTCTGTGAGTTCGAGGCCAGCTTGGTCTACAGAGATGGTCCAGGACAGGCTCCAAAGCTATAGAAAAATCCTGTCTTGAAAAACCAAAACAAAAAACAAAAAACAAAAAAAAAAAAGATTTAATCTCATCCTTATAAATGTAGCTGTGCAGTTTAATCAACACCATTCACTGAAAACTTTTTATGTTTTTGTGAATAATAAGATGATTATTTTAGTGTGTGTTTATATGTGAGTCTTAACTCTATTCCATCAGTCTATGCATTGGAGGTTTTTAATTGGTTAATTAATTAGTAAATATTTCCCCAGCCTAATTACAACTTCCCCTTCCTCCCACTTCTCTTCTGACTCCATCCCTGAAACCTCCCCTACCCACTATCCACTCCTCCTTTCTCTTCAGAAATAGGTAATATCTCCCATGTGTATTAGCCAGCCATGGCATATCAAGTTGCAGTAAGACTAGGCACTACCTCTCATTTTAAACCTGGAGCAGGAAACCCAGTAAGAAGAAAGGATCCCCAAAGCAGGTAACAGAGTCAGAGCTTGCTTCCTCTGTTAGGAGTCCCATAAAAGACCATGCTTCACAACTGTAGCATATGTGCATGTCAGTCCCAAGCAAGTTCTCTGATTGTCAATTCAGTCTCTGAGAATCCTTATGAGCCCAGGTTAGTTGATTCTATGGTTTTTCTTGTGGCTTTCGTGGCCCTTCTGTCTCCTATACTCCTTCAACCCCTCTTTCACAGGATTCCCCAAGGTCTGCCTAATGTGTGGCTGTGGGTCTCTGCATCTGTTTCCATCAGCTGCTGAATGAAGTCCCTCTGGTGACAATCTATGAGTATATCAGAATATCATTAGGAATCACTTCACCAATTTTTTTGTCTTTTGACAGTCATGTTGGTTATCATAAACTGGGGAAGGCCAGCTCTCCCAAACTACTCCAGGGTTGTGAATAGAAAACCTCAGAGTAGCTAGGGATTAGGAAAAAATTCTCATATATCTGAAGGCTAGACTTTTTCTATCTGAGAATATTTAAAATAAATTTCTATCTGACTGGTAAAATAAGGAAACACACATGCTTTCTGATGATAACTTTCTCTTTTACTTTAGATGAAGAATGGTTTCTGACTCTGTCTCCACAGAGCTACATATCTCACCACTGCTGCATACACCTACATATCTTTACATACATACATTTTCCACTTGGCTACACATCTTTCTTTTACATGTATTTCTCTTCTACATCTCTTCTCCACACAGCTTCATCTTCCTTGCCTCCACACAGTTACAGATCTCCACACAGTCACAGCTAAACATCTCATTTACATAGCTCTCTCACCATACAACACTTTACACAGTTCCTAGGCACAGCTCCTCTATGTAGCAGCAGCTCTTGCTCACAGCTTTCTCTCTCACACTCACTAAACACCTTCTCTTACATTATTCACTCACTCATTCTTTCACACACTCACTCCTTCACACTTCTCTCAGGATTCTTCTTCATCTGTCACTCAACACACACACATACACTTCACTGATATTCTGCAGCAGTTCTCTCATAGCTCTCCACAGCCCTCTCTCTCTACACTGCCACTGCTACCTCAAGACAGACTCTGGACAATCATAGGTTACCTTTTCAGGGCCTTACCTATTTTCAGAACATAAGATAAGTCACATAGTTTCTCTCAAGCTGGTAATATCACATTGACTTATGCACGTAGCTCTAAGTTGGTGAGAGATCCTAGATAGTAAACAATTGGCTGAACCTTGAGCACAGTCAGAGTACGTGCAGAAAGAGAGCTACTGCAAGGACCTAGATCTCAGTGTAAACAGCCTGGCCTTGATTTAGCAATAAACAACACCTGGGAATTAGTCCTGTGTGTTTTCTCCATTTTTAGTCTGTTTTGAATTTGTTCTGAAGTCCAACTTTAGCTGTCTTTGAGACTGAGACAATTGTTACTTTCTGTGTCAGTAAAGAAGAGTATTCTGGTATTATTCCTATATATCAGAAGTACACAACTTAAACCAAAATCATCTTCCTGAACATCCACAGCTGTAAGTGTGCCCAAAGATGGAATATATTCTCAAGATAAACAAGCAGTGAGAAAACACCCATAACTGTTCTTAGGGAAGAAATGTAGGGGTACATGCGTAGCAGGAATCTTAACAGGTCTTATTAATAAAATCAAACCCAAGGCCAGTTATTGGGGTGAATTCTGGAAGATCAGAGAAGCAGAACTAGCCATAGCTACCTCATCTCGACTGTACCTGCACTGATCCTGTTTCCTCAGACTGGAAGCCACTCTGTCCTTATCCAGAATTAATCTCAACTGAACTGTGTTGCTCCAAAGCCTAAAAGCTTAACCAGCCAAATGCTGCTAGTTTCTGGTCCTCATGCCTTATGTATCTTTCTGCCTTCTACCAACACGCCCTGGGATTAAAGGCTGGATTTCTGGGATTAAAGGCATGAGTCACCATACTTGGCTGTATCCTTGAACAGATGGATTTCTGGCTGTGGAAATTCTGCTTGGATTAAAGGTGTGTGCTACTACTGCCTATCCTCTATGTTTAATATTGTGGCTGTTCTGTCTTTGACCCCAGATAAATTAAGGTGCACAGTATTTTGGGGAACACAATACCACATGAGAGAAATTACAGACAGAAAACAACTGGTTTCCACAGCCAGTGACCTGATGGCCTTGCCAGGTAGGGCTCCCCATCAGGTAGGTCTGGTGGGTCGACCTGTTCATCACTAGTAGTTATTGCTGTACATTCCTACAGCCCCCTAAGTTTGGTTCTATTCAAGATCTCTTGGTTTTTATACCAATGCCATATTGTTTTTATTATTTTAGCTCTATATTATAACATGAAATATGAGATGTTGTATACTTCTTGCTCTTTATTGTTCAGGGCTTTTTTTTTTGCTACAGTGAGTCTTTTGTATTTCCACATGAATTTACAATTATTTGGAAGTTTTTGCTGGGATTTTGATGGGAATTACATTGAATCTGTTAGTTGCTTTCATTTAAGATGGCCATTTTCATAAAAATAACCCTCCAATCAATAATCATGAAATGCTTATCAGGTTCTGGTTCTTTTTAAATTGACTTTTCCAGTTTCTTAAAATTTTGCTGTAAACTTTGCATATGCATACATGTACTCTTTGATGTGTGTGTGTGTGTGTGTGTGTGTGTGTGTGTGTGTGTGTGTGTGATGGCCAGATTTCAGGGACTCACAAAAGACAACCAGAGACTGAATCCCATATGTAAATGCAAGGAGCTTTTATTTTCAAGATCAAGGGCTTGGTCTCTCTGTCTGTCTGAGGTAGAGGTGAGAGCAGAGAGTTCTGAGCCCAGGTAGAATAGAGTTTTTAATCATAGTAGTTTTTAGAGTGAGGAGATTTCCAGGCTTCAGTACCCTGTTTGGCTAACATTTCTCTAGGGGTATCTGTAAAACAAAAATAGGTATGTGCTAGACTCAGGGACATCTTGACACCTTATCTAATGGTTGGAATATTTTTGATGTCAGGTATTTCTCCTTAGTTGGTGGGAGGCCTTTCCTGGGTGGGGTCAGGTTATGGCTTTCCCTGGGTCTGTGTGTTGCTTGCTAGTAAGCCTGTCACAGGAGCTGTGTCTGGGTCTCTAAGCCTGTCATGGAAGCTATGTGGTCAAACTGTTTTGGGGCCCATCCACATTCCCCCCTTCACAACTACCAATGATAGAAGTCCATCATGAGTCCTACCAGTCCAGGGGATCAGGGGTATTGTAACTTAAGAACTATTAGCTAACAGATTTTTCTAGGGCAGTGACAGCTGTATATATTGCCATTCTTAATGTCCTATAGTTCTCATTTTTGAGTAATATCTCCTTGGTTCTGCACAAATAAGGTCAAATGTCTTATCCTATTGCAGAACCAATTCAGTTAATAAATTTATTAATTGACAATTCTGAAACTATGCTTCTGGTATGTCAATGGACATTATAGTTGACTGTCTTGCTTCTATGCCAGGGAGTTTCCTTTTGACCCAGCATCTCAGCTTTATTCTGGACAGGGAACATGGGATGATGTAGTAACTTTTGGAACTGCTTCAAGCTGGCATTGGGGCATTATTGTCGCCCCCCCCTTCCCCACCAAAAAAAGGCAGAAAGATTGGTCAAAGGCTGGGCAATGGGGCATTTGTCAAAAACATGTAGCTATCTGACCCAGCTGTAAAGAATGGGAACAATCACTTTGGCTAGGTTGCTTCATTTCAGCTTTTAGTGAGTCTGGAGCTCATAGTCCTGGAGAGCAGTGTAGTCAGCAACTGAAGCTAAAGTGCAAATCCATTGATAGAAATTTAAATTAGGAACAGAAGTTCAAATTTATTAACTTATTTGGAACCCTTAGGACCACATTCTTGGTAACTGGGAAGAGGAGTCGCAAGACCAGGAGAGAGAAAAATAGACCATCTTTAGGAATAAGCTGTACTTTCCAACCCTTGTGAAGTGGGTCAAAGTTTTATGACTCTTTTAATTCTCTGAGTCCTACATAAACTATCTTACAAAATATCATAAAAGACTTAGACACATTAATATCACAATCTGTACAGAAATCCATATCATAGATAAAGCAGGTGATGTGTATATGTAAAACAGCAGAAGTGGACTCATACCTTTAAGTCCCAACAAGAATTACAGTTTTAGGTTAAAAACATGTATATTTTCCTTCTGTCCTGAGAGCCAGGTGTAAATAAGATAGAGATTTTTGGCTGATGAGCAGCACTTCTAGGTTTATATTTAGATATATTTAGATGACAACTAAAATAAATCTAAAATGTTGAGCTTGTGACTGAACAGTAAATAGTCATTGCTCTACAAGCTTATCAGAACTCTATTAAATGTAGAGCTCTGAACTGTTATAAAGCATAATAAGAGAACAATCTGAAACATTTCCCATAATCTAAATCATTTATTTACCTCTTTACAACTTGCATTTATATCTTAAATCATTTTCTGAGCTCCCAAAAGATTACAAGCTTTCCTATCCTCAGCATTTTCTTAGACCCATACTTCAACTTTTATGACTTATTTAAATTTTTATATTTTAGAACATTTTCTTTAAAATGAGCTAACAAGCTGGCTATAGCCTTGTGGACGGATCTGATTCTCTGATGCTGCCAAGCTGACAAAGTTATAGCTAGCCTAGCCATCAGTATTATCAGAGATCTGAGAAGGATAAATTATATCTCAGCACAGGCCAAGCAGCTTCAGATTCTATAAATGACAGGGACCATTCCATACCCAGTTCTCCATAGCATTAGAGGGCACAAGTATCAGAATAGCATCATCTTCTTTGGCCATCAGGCCCATAAGGCAGAGTTTTCCTTGGAAGAATGACATGGGAAGACTGCTTACTTTGTCTAGGCAAAAAGAGCTGCAATCAATTCCCTGATGTCCTGCTCATTGTCCACAGTCTGGGCTGGGTCTGGGTGGCAAGCTTTGCATTGAGGGCATCTTGCCCTGTGGTCATTGTAGCCATAATGCAGGGAGAAACATTGTGGTGCCCCATATGTAAACTTCTTTGGGGATATTTGGTCACCAATAGGATCTAGAAATCTGATATAATACGCTTTTAGAGTAACATTTAAAATGCCATATTCTGCAGATCTCTGAAGTATGAGCTCTGTTGGGGTATATCTGATTAGACAACCTTTGTTTCTAGCTACTTGTTTTAAGCTTAACCCTGAAAACATATGGAAGGAACTGAGTAAAGCTTATCCCTGTAATTAATTACATCAGTACTTAGCATGATAACAATTAAAGAACTTGATTCTTTATGATTGACTATTTTCATATGTTCTCTAACAGTCTACAATAAGTAGCCTTCAAAAACAATGATTTTAATTGAAGCTCTTCTAGTATCAAATACAGGTTCAGTAAAGAAACCAAAATAAAATATCAATATAAAACATTTATATGACTCAGTTTATCCAAATAGCTTAAGCTTAACAAATTTAGCAAAGATACCAGGTGGTGGTGGCACATGCCTTTAATCCCAGCACTTGGGAGGCAGAGCCAGGCAGATCTTTCTGAGTTCGAGGCCAGCCTGGTCTATAGAGTGAAATCCAGGAAAGGCACAAAGCTACACAGAGAAACCCTGTCTTGAAAAACCAAAAAAAAAAAAAAAAATAGCAAAGACAAGGAAGTTTGACAACATTCTTTAGCCTGAATAAACCTTGAGTAAGTAGAAACATTCTCTAAGTCACTGGTTCTCAACTTTCTCAATGCTATTTCATAACTGCACTTTTGCCATTGTTGAATCTCAATGCAAACATCTGACACACAGGTGGACCTTGGTTATCCCTGTAAAAAGGGTTTTTTAACCCCCAAAGGGTCAAGACTCATGGACTCAGAAGCTGTTCTAAGCCCTTTGCCTATGTCATTGTCTTGCTATATCGCAAGAAATGAACATCCCAGTTTCCAGTTAGTATTTGGTGTTTATGGTTGTGACACTAATTTTTAACCTTTAATTTTAAGTCAAAATATTAACAATATAGAGCATTTTATAGACTTAAAATGTTCCATAGCCTCATAAATTTAAATATTTAAAAAACTATTCTTAAAAATGTTAAAATTTCTCAAATGTCATTCTGTAATATCAACAATAAAGTCTCTTATTTTACTTAAAGAGGGAGAAAACATGGCATAACCACAATCTGTATAAAGTAAAACTAAGCTCAAGAGTATAAACAATCCCAAAGTTCAATATCTGAGATTCATTCACAATCCTTTTGGTTCTTTTACTTAGAGGCTTGCATCATTTCTTGGGCCCTCTGCTTGGCAGCATATGAATAGACTACCTTCTAGATCTCAGCCTGCTACATTTCATTGTGGCTGGTGCTTCTGGTGACTATCAGCTGGGTGACCCCTAAATTACAAAGTTTAGCTGCCAGAGCAAGGTACATTCTTGTGTATAAAAGCATTGAGGTGCAGCTTTAATATTTATCAAATACCTTATTTATTAAACACATGTAGCCTTGCTGTTGAACACTTGGCAAAGACATAAGTACTTAAGTGTAAATCTCTAAGTTAGCTTTTATTTTCTGAATAGATCTTTATAATCTTAGTAAAAGATGGTTGCCAGCCACATGGCTGCCTACATCATGATCAGATCACCAAGCAGAATGGAGGAAAGCCATGTGGTTGCTGTTTAAAGCATGTTTTTCTAAACAATGATTGCATGCACTCATACATACATACTCACAGTTGGATCTGAGTTACATACATATAACATACAGTTAAAGCTAGCATATATATACAGTTTGCAATGAAGAATTATCAGCTATTTTTAAAATGAAAACCAACCATAATTAACTTTTAAATTTAGATTTGCAGTTATAAGAAACCACAACAAATGTAGTTCACATTCCTTCCTATCTTCTACAACCTTCCATGTAAGAAACCACAACAAACATTTCATTTCACACACCCTCTGACTTTCTTAACCTCCCATGTATCCTCAGTCCATTCAGACATTTCCTTCAGACACATTTCTCTCTTCCTTTTTTTTTCTTTTGGAGCTGAGAATCAAACTTAGGGTCTTGCACTTGCTAGGCAAGCTCTCTACCACTGAGCTAAATCCTCAACCCCCCCTTTTTTTTAAATTTTTTTTCTTCCTTTTTAAAACAGACACTCTTACCAAAGTCTTTCTTGTGGTTTCTACCAGTAGACTAGAGTATATTGTAAAGCTGCAATATTTTAAAGAGGAACAAAAATACATGCATATACCATAACAAGAATAACTAAATTTGTATCAACATTGTATCAATATGAAGCATCTGAAACTAGCACTAGTTTTTCTGTTGTTATTGTTTGGTTGGTTGGTTAGGTTTTGTTGTTATTGTTGTTGTTTTTGTTTTTTTTGGTTGGTTAGGTGTTGTTGTTGTTGTTGTTGTTTTGGTTTTTGAGATAGGGTTTCTCTGTGTAGATTTGGTGCTTGTCTGGGATTTCACCTGTAGACCAGGATAGCTTCAAACTCACCTGGCTCTGCCTTCTGACTGCTGGGATTATATGTGTGCTCTACCACTAGCTGTTTTTTTTTTTATTTGTTTTCTTGTAAACCAATAATAATTTATAACCAACCCTTCTAAACAATGACAAATATTTATAATCTATTGAATCTGAATGATCAAAGCACCTCTGGCTACAGCATAACATAGCCACCACAGCTTAACAACCATAGAAAATGAGGCACCACTCTGCTCTAGGAGCTAGTACTCTCTCAGGTTTGCAGGGCAGCCCCCAGGGCAGGTCGTGGGAGCCCCACCCATTAGCAAGGTAGAGAAAGGGGATGGTGCTTAGCAAGGGGACAAAAGATTTTGCCACCCCCAGCTTCTCAAGTGTGCTAGAACAGCAGACTAGAAGTGACTCCATGGCCCTGCTGGTCCCCTGGACCTGTAGACCACTCCTTGGCTGTGACCCTAGAGAGGCAGTTCTCCACCAGCCCCAACACAGCTCAGGCATGTTCTGAGCTCTTCAGCCCCCCCCCCCCCCCAGGCTCACTGAGTGGGGGCCTGACCTCAAACCTGGTGTGCCCAATTCCAGAGTGCTCATGACCCACCCCAGTGCCCAGCCACTTGGTCTAGTGGTTACTTACCTCCACAGGAGGTACCATAATAGTTCACTGGCACCAACTGCTGTGTCCTCAGAAAGCAAGGAAGCAACTGGCAGGGGTACTCTTAGTCTGTCCCAGTTCAATGAAAGGGACCCTCCATCCCTTTCACTGGCCATCTGGCTCTAAAGGCGGTCCATGCACAGCTTCTATCAGGAGTCACAATGTGCACACAAGCTTAGGCATAAAACATGCATACCTGTGGCCACTTTCTCACACATTCACACATTCATATAGGTAGGACATTCCAACAGAAAGGCAAACAAAACTTTTTACAACACATAATACAACAAAACAGCTCTCCTTGTGCCTGGAAACAAAACCCAAAAAGAAAGATGTCAGCCTCATGCTGGTGCATGGGAGCAACCTATGTCATCTATACAAATCAAATTCAAATACAAATAAACCAAAGAGATTCAAACCCATCCAAAAGACCTTCTGTAGGGACTTTCAAATTTTAGGCTCACTTACAAAAGGATAATCCAAATAGCCAAAAGGCCTACTTACAAAAGGATATTTCAAAAGCCCATTTACATAAGGATATCCAAATAAAAGTAAACATAGAACACACAAAAAATAAACACAGAGACACAGAAAACATACCAGCCGGCTTCAGGCTCTATGGGCAATGGTGGTGGTTGGCTTGGGGGATGTGGGACAAACCCCCAAATGTTCTATCCAGGCCATGGGGACATCTAAAAGACCACCACCAAGACAGAACCCGATATGTAAAAGCAAGGAGCACTTATTTTCAGGCTCTGAGGCTGGGTGTCTCTGTCTGTCCAATACAACAGTAAGAGCAGAGAGCCCTGAGCCCAGGTGGGATAGAGTTTTTCATCATAGCTGTGCTTGGGGTGAGGGGATTTCCAGGGCATAGGACCCTGATTGGCTGGCATTTGTATAAGGGTATCTGCAAAACAAAGATAGGTGTATGCAAGACTCAGGACCATCTGGCCATCTTACTAATGGTTGGAATGTTTGGGCTGTCAGGTACTTCTCCTTAGATGGAGGCCCTTCCTGGGTGGGGTCAGGTTATGATTTTCTTGGTGTTGCCTCCCAGTAAACCTGTTACAGAGGCTGTGTCTAGGGCTCTAAGCCTGTCATGTCAACTGTGTGGACAAGTGGTTCAGGAGCCCCTCCATAATATAGATAGATAGATAGATAGATAGATAGATAGATAGATAGATAGATAGATAGAAAGATGTTTGTGTATGTATTATATATATTATGAATGGTATTGTTTTTATGAGTTCTTTCTCAGCATGGTTGTTGTAGGAAACCTACTGATTTTTGTGTGTTAATGTTTGGTCCTGTCACTTTGCTGAATGTACTTATCAGATGTGTTAGGTTTTTGGTAGTGTATTTAGAAAGTTCTATGTATATAATTAATTTTATCATATTCAAACAATGATACTTTGACTTTCCCCTTTCCTATTAATATTGCCTTTGTTTCCTTTACTTCTCTTATTGCCCTAGCTAAAACCTATTATTATACTGAGTAGGAAGGAGAAGAATGAACATCCTTGTCTTGTTTCTGGTTATAATAAAAATTCTTTTGAGTTTCATTTCTTTAAGTATAATGCTACCTCTAGGTTTGTTGTATATTTGTTTTATTATGTTTAAACATGTCCTGTTTATCCTTATCAGAAGCCATGATTTTCTAAGAAAATTGACTCTTGTTCTTGCATCAGTCAATGGCAATACTCTTCAGCTATGGTTATAGCCTTGAGAGCCCCTCCTCCATGCTTGAACACATGCTTATACATGGTTGATCTTGTGCTTAAGGAGTATGTTTGCAACTGCAACTGCTGTTATATCATGCTTGAAACAGCCATGTCATGTATAGAGGACAATATTTCACAGCTTTCCTTCCCATCCTCCATCTCTTATTTTCTTTATACCCTTTTCAGGATATTTCTTGATTCCTGACAAGGATTATTATAGACAACCCCTCTATAGCTGAGTTGTCCCAGTTGTTATTCTCAGTGCTTTTAGTAGTTATTCAAATATGAATTAATCAACACCAACTGCAGTAAGGATCATGTCTAATCAAAGATGAGAGTAGCACAAATCTCTGGACATAAACATATATACTGAGAGTGTAGCTTTGCAATATGACTATTTATGAAAACATCAATGGATTTTCCTCTAAGACTTCCCTACCCTTGGTTTTGTTTTTATTTTATTTGTTTGTTTGTTTGTTTGTTTAACATGTTTACAGGACCATGCCTAAATTTCCTCTTGTGGATCTGGCCTCAATTCCAATCAATAAAATGGATAGTTACCCCCATAAACATAATTGCCACTATTGCACCAGTGGGTACGTCTTGCTTGGTATGTCATTATTGTAGCATGTAACATCCAGCAATAGGTTAAAAAATGACTAGTTTTTCTCCCCTAGGCAAGCACCCTGCATAACACTTTCTAATACAATGGATCCTAGCCAGAATGAAGAGCTTTCTGGTTAGTTCAAGATCAAGTTCTCTATATCCTACAAACAAAATATGCTGCGTGTTGAACAACAAGGTTTTACCATCAAGTTCTAATGGCCAACCAAGAATAATGGTAATTCCCTCTATAGTTGTAGATGATTTTTGGACTTGTCTGACCAATAACACATAGAGTAGTAACCCTTGTCTGGTACTGAGATCTTCCCTTAATAACCAGTGTCTTGAAGGAATAACATTGTTCACTACTGTCACATATCTTCAGCTTTCTGTTTTTGATGGTTTCCATGACTGTCTATGCTTGAATGTGTTAGAACTTGCTCTATGGAACAGGCTGGCATTGAACTCAGATTTCCACTTGCTTCTGTCTCTGTGTGCTGGGATTAAAGATATGTAATACCACATCTGGACCTAAACTTTTAATTCCTGTTCAGTGGTTGGAAGCTTAGCTGGACATGGTCTTACCCAGAGTTCACCACTCCCTTTATTCTATTTAGCATCCAGCTGCTTTTGTTGCTGTCATTGTTATGTACTTGAGATAGGGTTTCTCTGTGTAGCTTCTGGAGACTGTCATGGATCTTGCTCATAGACCGGGCTGGCCTCTAACTCACAGAAAGCTACCTGCCTCTGCCTCCTGAGTGCTGGGATTAAAGGTGTGCTCCAACAACACTAGGCCAGGTTTTTGTTTTTTTTAACCATTTCATGTTGCTCCTTTTCTCCTCAAACTTTAAAATTTGTATTTTTTTTCTCACTCAGCCTGCTTCTTTTCATTATAGATCTGCATAATACTGGCCAATACTAACTAAATAACACAATACATATACATATAAAATTTTAACATGTAAGGCACAGTAATAAATAAAAAAAATCAATATCATTTATTTTCTTTTTTAATTTAATTTTTTAAATTTAATTTAATTTTACATATGAGCCATGGGTTCCCCTGTCCTCTCCCCTCCCACCCCCAACCCCAGCTTCCCCCCACCCCAGTCCCCATTCAAATCTCCTCCAGGGCCAAGACTCCCCTGGGGATTCAACTCAACCTGGTAGATTCAGTCCAGGCAAATCCAGTCCCCTCCTCCCAGGCTGGCAAAGTGTCCCTGCATAAGCCCCAGGTTCCAAACATCAAGCTCATGCACTAAGGAAGGGTGCAGGTCCCACTGCCTGGGTGCCTCCAAAACAGTTCAAGCTATTTGATTGTCTCACTTTTCCAGAGGGCCTGATCCAGTTGGGGGCTCCTCAGCTTTTGGTCATAATTCATGTGTTTCCATTAGTTTGGCTATTTGTCCCTGTGATTTTTCTAATTGTGGTCTCAACAATTCATGCTCTTACAATCCCTCCTCTTTCTTGACAATTGGACTCCTGAAGCTCCACATGGGGCCTGGCTAATGATCTCTACATCCACTTCCATCAGTTATTGGATGAGATTTCTAGCACAACAGTTAGGGTGTTTGGCCATCCAATCTCCAGACTAGGTCAGTTTGGGCTTTCTCTCAACCATTGCCAGTAGTATACAGTGGAAGTATCATTGTGGATTTCTGGGGACCTCTCTAGTACTTTGCTTCTTCCTATTCTCATGTGGTCTTCATTTATCATGGTCTCTTATTCCTTGTTCTCCCTTTCTGTTCTTGATCCAGCTGGGATCTCCTACTCCCCTAAGCTCTCTTTCCCTCAAACCTTGCCCTTCATTACCCCCATTCACATCCAGGTTGTTCATGTAGATCTCATCCATTTCTCTGTCACTGGGCAATCCCTGTGTCTTTCTTAGGGTCCTGTTTTCTAGGTAGCTTCCCTGGAGTTGTGAGTAGCAATCTAGTCATCTTTGTTTTACATCTAGTATCCTCCTATAAGTGAGTACATACCATGTTTGTATTTTTTTTTTTTTTTGGTTTTTCAAGACAGGGTTTCTCTGTGTAGCTTTGAGCCTTTCCTGGAACTCATTCTGTAGCCCAGGCTGGCCTTGAACTCACAGAGATCCACCTGGCTCTGCCTCATGTTTGTCTTTCTGAGTCTGGATTACCTCATTCAGGGTGATTTTTTTCTAGATCCATCCATTTGCCTGAAAACCTCATGATGTCATTGTTTTTCTCTGCTGAGTAGTACTCCATTGTATATATGTACCATATTTTCTTTATCCATTCTTTAGTTGAAAGGCATCTAGATTGTTTCCCAGTTCTGGCTATTACAAACAATGCTGATATGAACATAGCTGAGCAAATGCCCTTGTGATATGATTGAACATTCCTTGGGTATATGCCCAAGAGTGCTACAGTTGGGTCTTGGGGGAGATGGATTCCCAATTTTCTAAGAAAGCACCATATTGATTTCCAAAGTGGCTGTACAAGCTTGCATTCCCACCAGCAGTGGAGGAGAGTTCCCCTTGCTCCACATCCTCTCCAGCATAAGCTGTCTTCAGTGTTTTTGATCTTAGCCATTCTGACAGGTGTAAGGTGGTATCTCAGAGTCATTTTGATTTGCATTTCCCTGATGATTAGGGATGTTGAGCAATTCCTTAAATGTCTTTCAGCCATTTGAACTTCCTCTGTTGAGAGTTCTCTGTTTAGTTCTATAGCCCATTTCTTATTTTGGACTGTTGGGCATTTTGATGACTAATTTCTTGAGTTCTTTATATATTCTGGATATCAGCCCTCTGTCAGATGTGGGGATGTTGAAGACCTTTTCCCATTCTGTAGGCTGTCGCTTTGTCTTGTTGACCATGTCCTTTGCTCTACAAAAGCTTCCTAGTTTCAACAGGTCCCATTGATTGATTGCTTCTCTCAGTGTCTGTGCTACTGTTATTATATTTAGGAAGTGATCTCCTGTGCCAATGCATTCAAGACTACTTCCTACTTTCTCTCCTATCAAGTTCAGAGTCACTGGATTTATGTTGAGGTCTTTGATCCACTTGGACTTAAGTTTTGTGCACGGTGACAGATATGGATGTATTTGCAGCCTTCTGTATGTTGACATCCAGTTACGCCAGCACCATTTGTTGAAGATGCTTTCTTTTTTCCATTGTACATTTTTGGCTTCTTTGTCAAAAATTATATGTTCATAGGTGTGCGGATAAATGTCAGCGTCTTCAAATAGATTCCATTGGTCCACATGTCAGTTTTTATGCCAGTACCAAGCTGTTTTTATTACTTTAGCTCTTTAGTAGAGCTTGATGTCGGGGATCATGATGTCTCCAAAGGTTGTTTTATTGTACAGGATTCTTTTGGCTATCTTGGTTTTTTTTGTTTTTCCATACAAAGTTGAGTATTATTCTTTCCAGGTCTGTGAAGAATTATGTTGGTATTTTGATGGGAATTGCATTGAATCTGTAGATTGCTTTTGATAAGATTGCCATTTTTACTATGTTAATCCTGCCTATCCATGAGCATGGGAGATCTTTCCATTTTCGGACATCTTCTTCAATTTGTTTTTTCAGGTAACCCCAAGTTATTTTATATCATTTGTGGTTATTGTAAAGGGTGATGTATCTCTGATTTCCTTCTCAGCCTGTTTGTCTATTGTATATAGGAGGGCTACTGATTTTTTTTAGTTGATCTTATATCCTGCTATGTTGCTGAAGGTGTTTATAAGCTGTATCAGTTCCTTGGTTAAATTTTGGGGTCACTCATGTATACTATCATGTCATCTGCAAATAGGGAAAGCTTTACTTCTTCCTTTCCAATTTGTATCGCCTTAATCTCCTTATGTTGTCTTATTGCTCTGGCTGGAACTTCAAGTACTATATTGAATAAGTATGGGGAGAGGGGCTAGCCTTGCCTTGTTCCTGATTTTAGTGGTATTGCTTTGAATTTCTCTCCATTTATTTTGATGTTGGCTGTTGGCTTACTGTAAATTGCCTTTATTATGTTTAGGTATATTTCTTTTATTCCTGATTGCTTCAAGACCTTTATCATGAAGGGATGTTGGATTTTGTCAAATGCCTTTTCTGCATCTAGTGAGATGATCATGTGGTTTTTTTCTTTGAATTTGTTTATATGGTACATTATACTGACAGACTTTTGTTTGTTGAACCACCCTTGCATCCCTGGGATGAAGCCTGTTGATCATGGTGGATAATTGTTTGGATGTGTTCTTGGAGTCTGTTTGCTAGTATTTTATTTAGTATTTTTGCATCAATGTTCATGAGGGAGCTCGGTCTGTAGTTCTCTTTCTTTGTTGCATCTTTGTTTGGTTTAAGAATCAGCGTATTTGTAGCCTCGTTGAAGGAGGTTGGCAATTTTAACATGTAAGGTCCTGTAATAAATAAGAAAATCAATATCATTTCTATTCAAGCAAACAGCTGCTGCACAATAATTCCTAGCAATATGAAACATAGGCAGCATTTAGAGTTTATTATATATATATATATATATATATATATATATATATATAATTTTTAGTTTAAACCTCAATTATTATTATTCCTGTTTAAACCTCACTTACTATAGTTTGAACTTAATTGAAAGTTTACAAGTTCCCAAATAGCTTCTTCATGAACAATTAATTATTATTAACCCTTCCCTTAGTACCTTATTTCTCCTTCCCCTCACTATACTACTTTCTTGAATTATTCTGCCTTCAAAATTTCTCTCTCTATGTTCATTTCCCAAGTATTTTATGACCACTTCTCTCTAAATACATCAATGTCTGCCAGTGACTAGTTTCTAGTTTCCTATTATTCTCATACTAAGCACAAATACCATATTATATATATATATATATATATATATATATATATATATATATATATATATATATATATATATATATATGGATTTTCCTCTAAGACTTCTATACCCTTGTTTTTGTTTCTGTTTTATTTTGTTTGTTTCTTTGGTTGGTTTTTTAAAACATGTTTACAGAACCAAACCTATATTTCCTCTTGTGGATCTGGCCTCAATTCCAGTCAATACAGAATTGCCACTATTGCACCACTGGGTACTTCTTGACTAGAATGCCCTTATTGTAGCATGCAACATCCAGCAATAGGTTAAAAATGACCATCTTTTCTCCCCTAGGCAAGCACCCTGCATAACACTTTCTAATATTATGGATCCTAGCCAGTATGAAGAGTTTTCTGGTTAGTTCAAGGTCAATTTCTCTGTATCCTGCAAACAAAATGTGCTGTGTCTTGAACAAAAGGTTCGCTGGGCAGTGGTGGTACACTCCTTTAATCCCAGCACTCGGGAGGCAGAGGCAGGTGGATCTCTGTGAGTGTGAGGCCAGCCTGGTCTACAGAGCGAGATCCGGGAAAGGTGCAAAGCTACATAGAGAAACCCTATCTCGAACACCCCGCCCTAAAAAGGTTCTTACCATCAAGTTCTAGTGGACAGCCAAGAATAATGATAACCTCACATAGTACTTTTTTGTTCTATTTCTATGCATTATCCTATAAATTTCATGATTTTATTTTCCTTGTAGCTGATATAGTCTATTGTGTATATATACCTGTCTTAGGGTTTCTATTACTGTTAAGAGACACAGTGAACATGACAGCTCATATAAAGGAAAGCATTTAATTCAGACTGGCTTACAGGTCAGAGATTTAGTCCATTATCATGGTAGGAAGCATGACAACACACATTCAGATAGGTACTGAAAAAGTAGCTGAGAGTTCTACATCTAAATTAGCAGATAACAGGAAGTAAAAATGACTTGAGAATCTGAAACCTCAAACCAAACACAGGGACACACTTATGCAGATGTAAGGGTCTTATTAAATAAGAAACATAGGGCCAAATTCAGAGTTAAAAGCCCAAGAGGTCAGAGCAGTAGCTAAGAGCAGAGACTAAAACCCTTTCTTAACCCTCACTGCCGCTGCTGTCTTTCCACTCTGAAAGAGACCTACTTCCTTTGTATCTGTCTTTTTATTGACTTTCTGTTCTGCCTTCTCATTGGTTGCAAACCAAACCACATGACCTCCTCATCACTGCCTTTCTATACAGACCTCTAGGTCTCTATGGTTGGTATAGAGATTAAAGGCATTTCTCCATGCTGGTGGTGTCCTTGAACACACAAAGATCTACCTGTCATGTGATTTGGATTAAGGGAGTCTGCTACCACTGCCAGACTTCTACTATGGCTTTCTATTAGCTCTGACTGCCAAGTAAATTTATGTATTATCATATAAAAACAAATCACGTGGGCAATGGTGGTGCATGCCTTTAATCCCAGAGGCAGAGCCAGGTAGATCTCTGTGAGTTCGAGGCCAGCCTGGGCTACCAAGTGAGTTCCAGGAAAGGCACAAAGCTACACAGAGAAACCCTATCTTGAAAAATCAAAAAAAAAAAATCACATTTCAGTACAAATAAAATATCACCATATAATCCTTCCATAAGCAACAAGGCTTCACCTATTTCAAGGCCACACCTCCTAATAGTGCCTCTCCCGATGAGCCTATGGGGGCCATTTTCATTCAAACCACCACATTATACTCCCTGGTCCCCATAGGCTTTGTAACCATATCATATTCAAAACTGTGTTCAGTCCAACTCAGAAGTCCCCATAGTCAGCCAAACAATGGTAATGTACACAGCTTTAATCACAGTTTTTGGGAAGCAGACACAGATGGATATCCAAGTTTGAGGTCATCCTGAGCTACAGAGTGAGTTCCAGTATTGCCAGAGCTATACAGAGAAATCCTGTCTCAAAAAGCAAACAAACAAACAAAAAAGTCCCCATAGTCTATCAAAGTCTCAACAATGTCTAAAAGCTCAATTTCTTTTGAGACTCATTGGGATCTCTTAAATGTAAGTTGCTATAAAATCAAAAATTAAAAGCAGATTGCACACTTTCCACATACAAGGCCACAGGATATACATTACTATTCCAAAAAGGGGGAAATGGAGAATTGTGAGGAAATACTGGGCCACAACAAGACTGAAAACCAGCTAGGAAACTCTAAACTCCACACCTCCATGTCTGATGTCAAAGTGCCCTTCAGATCTCCAATTCCTTTCTGCTTTGCTGGTTCTCTCATGGGCTGGTTCCTTTCCCTGTCTGCCATTCTCTTTAGCAGTTATCACATGGCTCTGGTATCTCCATCATTTTGAGGTCTCTAAGGCAATCCAGGCTTTACCCTCACAGCTTCACACAACAGCCACTCTAGGCCTCCATGAAGGGATACCCCTGGCACACAGCTGGCATTAGAGTCTTTCTTTAGCGATGAAGGGAAATTCCATAACTACTTTCTTTTGCCCTAGATTCTAAAGCTTGCAAATTTTACTGATTGCTGGGTCTGGAACATAGCCCCCTAATTCAATTACACCTTCACCATATTTCTGTTTTTGATGATTTCCTTTACTATCTAAGCTTGCCTATGATGGAATTTATTCTGTAGACCAGGCTGGCATTGAACTCAGAGATCCACTTGCTTCATTCTCTTAATGCTGGGATTTAAGGTATGTACTGCTATGCCTGGAACTAACCTCTTAGTTCCTTTTCACTGGTACGAAGCTTAGATGAGTATAGCTGAAGTTTCCCTGTGTCCACCTGGCTCCTGCAACCACTCAGACCCAAATAAATACACAGAGACCTATATTATTTATAAACTGTATTGCCATGGCAGTCTTCTTGCTATCTAGTTCTTATATCTTAAATTAACCTATTTTTATTAACCTATACATGGCCATGTGGCTGGTGACTAACCGGTACTTTTACTTCTTGCTGCCTCTGTGTCTGGCTGGTGACTCCTGACCCAGCCTTCTTGTTTCCAGAATTCTCCTCACTCTTTGTCCCACCTATACTTCTTACCCGGCTACTGGCACTTTATTTATTAACTAATCTGAACAATACATTCACAGCATACAGAGCAATATCAACAGCACTTCCCCTTTTCTTTTTTTTTTTTCAAAAAAGAAGGTTTAAACTTTAACATAGTAAAATTACATAAAACAAAACAATTATCAAGCAAGAAATACAGTTATAATATCAAGTCTATTTATAATATCTAGTCTATTTGTATTTGGCAAAATTAAAGAAGAAATCCTATCTATCCTATACACGTTGATTATAAATGTGATCTCTTTCTAAAGAACAAAAGGGGATAGTGTAAATATGATAGGATGAAAGGGTAGATTAATAAACCTACTTTTAAAGAGCAACAACTTGTTTAGAAATGTTTTATATTGCTATAGATTTTAGCTCATTGATACAAGCTTTAACTTAATTTTGGTATACTGTATATATATTTCTATTCTTGTTTGGTGTATTATGTTTATGTAACTCATTTAGATTTTAATGGGTGATTAAGAAATACAGATTGATAATTGGTCTAATATGATAGTCAAATTTATACACATGTTGAGTTTTCTAGGTATACATAGATATAATTCAATTATTTTGGTAATCTTCAAACACTTGAAAGACCTACAGAATATGCATTTAAAATGTTTTAAAATTTTAGACTTTCTGGACAGTGAGACATATCTGATCCTTGCAGTACCAATTTACTTAAGAGAGGAGGATGGGCATCAAAGACACTCTATATGGAGTTTATCTTCTTCTTGGCAAAAATAGCCATTTGGGCAAGAACCTGTAGTTGCCTGAACTGCTTGACAAAATGTTGTATTAACTGGACATGTAGGACCCATAGGAAGGTGACCACTGGACTTTGCTTGGCAAAATGGTCCTTCAGGTTCCTGCTTTTCACAGGAAACTGCCATACATTCTACAGGACACATAGAGACATGACTGATACTCTAGGCCTATAGTCACTTTGAATGCACCAACAATACTGAGAAACAATAGATGAATGTCCAGGCTGCCAGCTGTCTATGTCTACTCTTGCAAAACTCCCAAATGTTGCTTGCATTCTTCTCCTTTTTCTCAGGAATTATTATATTCCTTCTCAGGTCTTTGATGGAATGGAAGACTTGACAGTTACAGTTATAATCTTATGTCTTAGTTAGAACACGTTAAGTTTAGATTCAGGTTCTTCAGGGTAGGGCACCTTTTGGAATGATCTATGTAACGTGCCATTTACTTATGCTCCAGACTTCTCTGGATTTTAGTATGTGTCTCTTGGTTGATATTGTTTGTGTTGGTGGTAGTTTCATCTTGTTTAGGTCATTATCCCTTATTCCTCCTGGACAATATGTGATAATCATTCCTATTGTATATAGTTTTGTTTTGGCTTAGAACTTTCTGATTTAGACAAAAGGGGGAGATGTAGTGGGTAGCTGTTCCAGCTTTGACCTGGAAGTACTACCCCTTTTGAGGCTTCCTGTAACTGTCACATCTACAAGGTGGGACCAAGACAGGGGCCCTTAACACCTGAGACCTGGATGTACACACTCTCTTGGTTCCTGGATCCTGGACTCTGGAGGTAGAATGAGCAGAGTTCTCCAGAGAACACTGCTGGACTATACTATACCTTTCTCAGACCATGTAACCTATACCTTTACTTGTAAGTTAACTCACAAAATATACCACCCTTTTAACTATGTAGAGTTGCTTTAATACTTCCACCAATAGCAGAGGGGGAAGCAGTGTTGCCCAGAGGTTACTACTCCCTTTATTCTATTTAGCATCAAGCTTTTCTTTAAACAACTTCCTGCTGCTTCCTCAAACTGTGTATTTTGTATATTTTGTTACTCAGCTTGCTTCTTTTCATTATAGATCTTCATAACACTAGTCAAAAATAACAAAGTAGCACAATCAATGCTAGGTAGTTTTGAAATGTCCTCTGAAAAAGCTGTTCATCCAAACTATTCAATTTAATATTACACAGATTTTGGGGGGGGGGGGTAAGGCCAGAAAGTATCTACATTCTTCACCAAAATACCACAAGAATATACTCTAGGCCATATATTAATATTCTCCTCTGAAACATCGTGATCAGGTACCTCACAGTTGAAATCACCCTCGGCACCATGGTCTTCCATGCTTCTATCATTACGGCTTTTTAAACTTCACTTAAAGCATTTGACTTCTTTTCTAACTCAAAGAGCCAAGTCTACATTCTTCAAAGGGGAAAAGAAAAAAAGAAATCACAACAGTACCCCAATCCCTGCTACCAACTTCTGTCTTAGAGTTTTATTTCTGTGAATACATGCCATGACTCTTGCAACTCTTATAGAGTTAAACATTTAATTGAGGCTGAATTATAGTTCAGAAGTTTACTCATTTATCTTTATGGTGGGAAGCATGGCAACACATAGGCAGACATAGTGCTGGAATGGGAGCTGAGAGTTATATATCTGGATCAGCAGGCAGCAGGAAGAGAAAGGGCCACTAGGCCTGGCTTGAGCATCTGAAACCTCAAAGCCTACCCCTAGAGACTTTTATACTACACTACACCTATTCGCAGAAGGCCACACCTCCTAATAATGGAACTCCCTATGAGCCTATAGGTGCCATTTTCAATCAGACTACCACAATACCATATACATGGTTTTAAATAAATAATTCAAATATCATTATTTTGTTAATTATTTTGTATATATGTGTGTGGGTGTGTCTGCATGTGCATGATCTGTGCATTTACAGGCACCAAGTAACCATGTGAAGTCATAGGACAATATGTGGTTTGTTCTCTCTTTCTACTATGTATTCTCAAGATTGCACATTGACCCTGTTTATCCATCTTTCTGGAAAGAGAGAGGGAGAGAAAGACAGAGAGATAGAAACAGGAAGACCTAGACCAAGTAAAATATCTTATTTTTATATAAAAATTATACATATTTGTTGAGCACACTGTGATATAGTATATTTGTGCAATGAATTGCTATCTTAGCAGTGTTGTTATTATATCTTTTGAATCAGTCATCACTTTGTTTTTATTAACTTCGGTGTTCTCCCCAATTATGGTGGCTGGTGTAGGAAGCTGAAAGCAATCTCTTTACATATGAGTAGAGAGCAGAGAGTGTAGAGGACAAGCAGTAAGCAGGAAAAGCAAACTGGAACCTACACAAGGCTTATGATGGCAAAACTCACTCTTTGTCTTATACTTCCTCCATCAAGGCTACTATATCCAAACCTCAATAACAGAGCCACCACCAGGGCCTCGAGGGTTCAAATATCAGAATTTCTGGGGAAATTTTCTAATTAAAACCATCACACCTACTCTCATGTTTGCCAAGCCAGTTCCACAGTTCTCATAGGCTCCAGGGCAGTACCATGACCCATGTGCTCCATTAATCAAAGTGACTGCTAAAAGTCCTAGGGCTGGACAAATAACATCTGGCCCCAGTTTGACTTGGTGCAGGAGAGAAATATACACTGCATACTTGGGGTGAGATAAACTGAATAGGACAAACTTAATCATTAAAAACAGTTTTTAAAGGGTCTCATAAAGACCTTGAACTCACTATGTAGAGCCAGATATACTTTAAATCACAGAAAGCCTCCTCTGCATCCAGCACCTGGGATTAAAGGCGTGTGCTACCACACCCAGCCTCAAACTTAAATTTAATCATCTCAATTATTTAGCATTTATATTCTCTGCAAACTGCTGCCAGGGATTTAAAATCTTCCAGAACCTCACTAGTACAGCATGTGGCTTTTTGGTCACATTTTCTCTAGGCATTCAGTGCTCAGTACTAATCTCACCACATTGCCTATGAGTGAACCCAGACAGGTACTTCCTCTGCTTAGGCCAGTCCATGATGCCCCATTGCTAGCTTTGCCACATTATGGACCCAGTTTCCATGCTAGTCTAAAGCCTTTAAATATAAAAAGGCATATCTTAATCATTTTTCCTCCATTGTTTTGTAATCTCTGATATTCATAGGGACATCTATTACCACCTTCATATGCTTAGTTCCTGAGGTAAAAACTGACCTTTTTGTTTGTGCTCCACTACCTGATGCTCATGGGCTCCCTGTACTGCAATAACCAAGTACATCCCATGACTCTTATGAGGGATAGACTCATTTGCTATGGGTTATGGAACTTGTGTCTCAAAGAGGGACGGTTAGTGTATCACTTAGTTCCCTCATTTCCACAGAACTCTGACCATATCCATACTGCATCACCTGACAAGCTTTAGGTAACGTTTTTCATTCCATTTCTAAATGTCTAGAATTCCTCTCCTTTAAAGCAAGAAGTAAATACCTTTAATCCCATGACTTCAAAGGCAGAGGCAGGTGGATCTGAAAGTTAAAGTTCAGCCTGTTCTACATAGAAAATTCCAGACCAACCAGAGCTATGTAGTAACTCCTGTCTCAAAACAATAACAAATTAAGAAGTAGCAGCAGCTTCAGCAAAAACAAACCTTCCCCAACAAAAGCAATTCTAATGCAGTATTTTCAGTAATTATTTCAGTTTCCTATAATGGGCCACTATTAAGGCCCCTGGATTTATAATAGATAAATAATATACTTTCCATATATGTATATAAACAGTTGAATCTGAGTAAACCTTTATATCATTTCTAACTTACTTTCTCCTTCGCTGATTCATTGTATCATGTACAAGGAATAGAAAAGTAGGATATTCAGAAAAAAAGAAGTCTAATAAAGTCCAAAAAAGTAACAAAGTTGCTACATTGGAGAAAAACAGTTTACTTTGCAACTGGATGTAGATTCAGATAGCTTCTTAGTGAGGGTTGGGAGCCACTTTCCACTTCCTCTTCTAAGCACTGGGACTCCATGTGGCTTGAACCTGTGAAGGATTATGGATACATTAACAACAGATCAGGCTAAGCCTTTTGCTGAGGACTGGATGGTCAACACAAAAGACAACCATGGTATTTTTGTAGATGTTTTGTCTCATACTGCTTTGTTTGTACATTCTTTATCTTACTGGTCTTTCCTTGTCTGTTTTGCTTTACAATTTTGTATTTTTTATGGTGTGCATGTTTCTTGTGGCTTTTTTTTAATCATTGTCTTTTTATTTTGCTTGTCTATTTGAGAGAAAGAGAAGAGAGAATAAATGGCATAGAGTAGGATGGGTGAGGAGGATCTGGAATGAACTGGAAAACAAGAATTTGTGATCAGAATATACTGTAAGGAAAAAATTTTTTTTCAATAAAAAAAGAGTGGAGCAGTGGCTCAGTGGTTAAGAGTAGTGACTTCTCTTCCAGAGGCCCTAGGATCACTTTACAGCAACCATATGGAAGCTCACAACATTGTGTAATTCAAGTCATGGCATCTCACATCTCCTAAAGCCTCGAAGAGCATCAGGCACAAACCTCATTCAATAGCAAACACTCATGAAGGAAAAAAATAAACTTTCATGAGAGAGAGACCCCAGAAAATGTATTATGGAAAGAAACTCCTTTTGATCTAATGTAAAGATGCTGAGTCAGGCTATCAAATCCTCTAGGAAAGAGACAATTGAACTCTAAGCTCAGGATCCTTAAATTCCAAACAACAGATAGAGAAGAGAAAGCCATGAATTTGAAAGAGAGCAGGAGGTATATGGGAGGTCTTGGAAGGAGGAAATGTAAAATGATACAGTTCCATTATAATCTCAATAAAGAAAAGACAGGGGAATAAGTAAATACCTCACTATATTTTGGGGTCACTATAACCACAGCAACCCATAGCATCCAAAAACTTGTTGCTGACATTGCATGAGAGTGTTGGTAAGATTGAAAACAAGCTTAGTAATTTGAAAAAGAAAGGAGTCCATGAAAAAAAAAACTACAGCAGAATTCTTTACAATATTTATATCACAGCAAAAACATAATGCAGAAATGCTGGAGGAGAAGCTCAGTTCATGATTCTCTGTAAAGAAACAGGAAGAGTGTCCCAAGTCTCCTTTTACTGTTAGGTCGAATTTATTGAGGTGCTGAAGAGATATGTGCATGTACAGAGGCCCCAAAACAACTTGACCACACAGCTGCCATGACAGGCTTAGAGGCCAAACACAGCTTCTATGACAGGTTTACTAGCTAGCAACAGCAAGACACAGGAAAAGCCATAAGCTGACCCCACCCAGGGAGAGCTTCCATCTAAGTCAAAATACCTGACATTTCAAATATTCCAATCATTAGATAAGGTGCCCAAATGTCCCTAAGCCTAGCACACACCTATTTCTGTTGTATAGATACCCTGGACAAATGTCATCTAATCAGGGTCCTGAACCCTGGAAATGCCCTCATCCCAAACTCTGCTAGGATAAAAACTCTACCCTGCCTGAGCTCAGGGCTCTTTGCTCTCACAGCTGCATTGGAAAGAAAGACAGACCAAGCTCAGAGCTTGAAAAAAAAAAGACTCTTTGCTTTTACATACGGGATTCTGTCTCCGTGGTAGTCTTTTGGGGATCCTGGAGATCTGCGCATAACAGTGAATCCTGTTAAGCTGAGTTATTTCACATACATACATGGATATATAAGCATATGGACAAATACAGAGTTCATGTTTGACTGCAAAACTGGTTTAGCTGACATGTATGACATTTATCATTTACTACTTGTTAGGGTTTATGTTTCCTGAACAAGCAGTTTTTCTCTTTGGTAACACTATGTCTTGTGAGTTAAATGAAATAATCTTTTAAGCATTTAGAAAAAAATATTTTATAGTCAGATAATCTTAGCTAAATTCAACTCCCCTCCTTCTGGCACTCCAGAAGCTAACAGTTTCAGAGCTCATCTCTAAAAAAAAAAAGGATAGCACAAAATATTGGATTTGAATTTTCAACTTTGCAGTTTCACAGTACAAGGTCTGTAGAGTATTAAACACAGGTTATCTTTTTCTTTTCAGAGAACTTCATTGTGTAGGATTATAATAATGTTGTTTCCCTGAAACAATATTGTCTTCTTTTATACCCCAATACAGTCTGGAACTCAGCACCTCAGCTTCAGCTCTGAATATTTTTTTCATGGTCTGCATTGCCTAGGTATGCTGCTATGCCTGCTGCTTTTGCTTACTTATAATAGCATACTGCATGTTTGTTTTACAAAAAAAAAATTACATAATATTCAGTATGTCCAGTACTTGCTTACTTATTTAATAAAGTGGATGTAGTTTATTCTTCCAAAATCCCTAAAGCTTTTTACAATTAGTCAATTGAGGTATTTTCCCTAACTTTGTTTTTTGTCCTTAAACATGCCTGTGTAACTTTGTCATGAGTCCTCCAAAAATATCTTTCCTTTTCTTTTTTTTTCCCTGAGCTGAGGACTGAACCCAGGACCTTGTGCTTGCTAGGCAAGCGCTCTACCACTGAGCTAAATCCCCAACCCCTCCTGGTCTTATTATGTATGTTTATGTTCAAATTTATTTAAACTGATACACAAAAACATAAAAAGTATGTTACTATTAAGTAATGGCAATGGGAAATTTTAGGAGGATAGAAAACAATGGAAGAAACTCAAAATTCAGCATGGAATGTGGAAATTTCATCCAAGAACTCATAGAAATCAATATTAAAAGAAGATGGGAATTCTAGCTAAACTGACTTAGGATTCTTGTGGAAGCCTCCTAAACATTAAAGCCATACTTTCATGTTACTAGAGTATTTAGGTGAAAACCCTAGCCCTGGCAGACCCTACAGGCTAGACTAGGACACCAGTCCCTATGATTCTAATTTAAGAGACAATTAACACTTAAAACAGGGAAAGATTTGTTCAGTTTGGTCACATGGGAAGAATAAATGAAAGAAAGAATTTAGTTACCCTTCCATCCTTTCTTCAGGGTACTGACATGAGGTTTAATTTTTTTGTTTTATTTTTGTTTTTCCAAGACAGGGTTTCTCTGTAGCTTTGGAGACTGTCCTGGAACTCGCTTTGTAGACCAGGCTGGCCTTGAACTCACAGAGATCCACCTGTCTCTGCTTCTCAAGTGCTGGGATTACAGATGTGTGCCACCACTGCACGGCATGAGGTTTAATTTTAAACAGAGGGCAAGGAGTACACAGAAGTCAGAAGTTCAGATCAAGGTGTGTTCTCCCTCATCACTGAGCCATCATCTTCTGGTCCAGGTCTGTCCTGCAAGGCATTCCAATAAGATGTCTGAACTGTGAAATTTATTGTAGGAAACAAGTTCTGGCACCAGGGCTGCATTGTTTCTCTTACCCCATCAGAGGATTCTTAGGGAGGTTTAACTTATTTAAAATTAAATAATTTTAAATCTGATAGCCATGTATATTTTTAGGCTCTCTCCTCTCCTAGTAGTGTGAAGCATTATGTGACCCAAATCCAGGCACAAGGAGTAAGCAGAGGGACCTGATAGTTGAACTGGGGATGGAGGAGGATGAAGAAGTAACAAGGATGAGGATTCATGATGTTTATTCACAGAGCACTTATTACTAGTATATTTTTGTAGATGTAACTGGCTCGTTAAATAAGAAACACAGAACCAATTGCATAGTTAAAAACCACAAGGTCAGAGCCAAAGTGGAAAACCTTACCCTTCACTGCTTCTGCCGTTCTTCCTCTTCGCAAGAGACCTACTTCTGTGCGTCCTGTCTATTTAAAGACTTTCTGTTCTGTTTTCTCATTGGTTGTAAACCCAGCCACATGACCTCCTTGTCACTGCCTGTTTGTACAGAACTCCAGGTCTTCTATGGTTGGTATTGAGATTAAAAGTGTGTGTCTGCCATGCTGGCTGTGTCCTTGAACTCACAGAGATCCGCCTAGCTCTGCCTCCCAAGTGCTGGGATTAAAGGCGTGCACCACTACCGCCCAGCTTCTGCTCTGGCTTGCTCTGACCTCAAGGCAACTTTATTAACATACAAATAAAATTACATTTCAATACAAATAAAATATCACTATATATTTTCATAAAGAAATGTAGTCGTCCACCTAGAAGACTATTCAAGAAACAAATAAAAAAAAAAAACTATGGAAGTATATGGTTCAAATACAGTGTAAATGGGTGTAATAACCTCAGAATTCTTAGGCACTATTTCATGTCAGATATAATTCAGAAATAGAAAATATGTGTTATGTTATATAAATTAAACATATTCACATTTTTTTTGTTTGTTTGTTTGTTTTGGTTTGGTTTGGTTTTTGTTTTGTTTTCTTGAGACAGGGTTTCTCTGTGTTGTTTTGATGCCTGTCCTAGATCTCACTCTGTAGACCAGGCTGGTGTTGAACTCACAGAGATCCACCTAGCTCTGCCTCCTGATTGCTGGGATTAAAGGACATCACCACCTGGCCATATTCACAATTTTTAAGTCAACAGTGTCTGTTGGGGTGTAAACGCAATATTCCTTGCCTACAGGAACTCAATTCTTCACCTTCCTAAATGGATAAACAGTATTTACCTATTCTTTTTGTTTACTAATGACCAATGGAACAAATCCTGTCCACCTCATGACATTTTGTTTCTTTTTTTAAAAGATTTATTTATTTATTATGTATGCAGAAAAGGGTCCCAAATCTCATTACAGATGGTTGTGAGCCACCATGTGGTTGCTGGGAATTGAACTCCGGACCTATTGAAGAGCAGTCAGTGCTCTTAACATCTGAGCCATCTCTCCAGCCTGACTTTTTGTTTCTTAATAAACTCTATTGAATCACAGACACAACCATCCACTCATCTACTGTCTAAAGCTGCCTGTATGCTACATTGGCATAGTCCAATCAATTGTGCCCAGGGACTAGGACTACCAGCAAAGTCAGAATTAAATGCTCTCTGGCCTTCATACTATGCATTGTGCAATCTTGGGATAAAGCTTTAGTATGCTAATTAGAATAACATCAATCTTTGAAAACAGGTATATAAACAGTTGTACTGGTCTCTTGCAAAGATTACTCTTTCCCCAATTTCCCAGCATTCTGTATGCTTTTGGGTCCCCTTTGTATTCATATAGCAAAGATGATGTTTCTATCAAGAGTGATTGGACAGAGGATAGACAGACAAAAAGAAAAGATACAACAATGATAAGTGGGAATAAAAGTTGCAGCATAAATGGGACTGAACTAGGCCCACTGAATGTGGGTGACAGCTGTGTGGCTTGATCTGTTAGTGGGGTCCCTGGCAGCAGGGCCAGGACTTATCCCAGGTGCATGAACTGACTTTTTGGAACCCATTCCCTGTTGTGGGATACCTTGCTCAGCCTTGATATAATGGGGAGGGGCTAGGCTCTCCTTCAACTTAGTATGCTAGACTTTGTTGACTACCATGGGAGGCCTTACCCACTCTGAGGAGTGAATGGGGGTAGAGTGGGAGGGAGGTAAGGAGGTAGGAGAAGGGGAGGAAGGGGAATCTGGGGTTGATATGTAAAATGAAAAAAAATTAATAAATAAATATATTTAAATACAAAAAAAAAAGTTGCAGTGTAAAATACATGTTTCCTGGGGTATAGAGCAGAATTGTGTACAACAGCAATAGTAACAACAAAAAGTGAGTATAAGCCCACTGTGCAGGAGCTCCAAGTGTTCCAAGTAGTGAAATGTTCCTACTTGTGTGTTGATGACTTTTCCATTTCTATTGTTACAAGAGTCACTGTTCCCAAGGCAACTAGGTGGCCAGAGGGTTGTGATTTGAAAGATTCGAGGAAATAAGGAAAGGGAGGGGAGGGGAAATATGCACTGAGCTCTTCTTTCAGCTCTCAGACTAGAACTGCAGGACTTCCTGTGGAGCCCTCTGTGCACTTTATTGGGTTCCTAGCCTTTCAGAGGGAAAGAAAATTAATGACCAGCTCAATAATACTTAAAAACACAGCATTCTTATTTGCTTTCATTTCTACTTCTTTTTGAGTCTGCCAATATCACATGTTTTTGATCCTTGTTACATAACATTGTGGAACAACAGAGCTGGTATATATGTTCTCCTTTTTCTACAAATAGAGACCTGGTGACTGCTAGATTGCTAGGCAAGCCTCTACCACTGAGACAAATCCTCAACCCCATTTTTTTTGTTGTTTTATGAGACACTATTTACTCTTTAGCTTTTGAGACTGTCCTGGAACTCACTCTGTAGTTCTGCCTGGCTCAGTCTCCTGAGGGAAAAAAGCATGTGGCTGGTTGTAGTTAATGCCCAAGGAAGACCTGAACTCCAATAGAAGATTTTGTTAACTTATACATACCTTATGCTTATGCAGTTTACATACTACCATCCTTAAATCTCTTTTAGGTCCTGACTCAGGCTACATTTCAAACAATTCAAACAGAAACAACACACTGCAAATCTGGCTAATTTGAAAACGGGATATACACAGTAAAGATATTGCTACAGTTATTTATTTTATTTTATTTACCTATTTTTATTTATTCTATATATCAACCACAGTATCTGCCAACCTCCTCTTCTCCTATTTACTCACCCAACCTCTTTCCTACTCCCCTTCCCCATCAGTCCTTAGAAAATTTAAGGCCTTCCATGGGAGTCAACAAAGTTTGGCATGTCAAGTTGAGGCAGGACTAAGCTCCTCCCTTCTGTGTCAAGGCTGAGAAGGATATACCACAATATGCAATAGGTTCAAAAAAGTCAGCTCATGTACCAGGGACAGAGCCTGTAACCACTGCTAGGTGACCCTAAAACAGAACAAGCTATACAACTGTCACACACAAACAGGGGGCATAGTTCATTTCCATACATGCTTTCTAGCTTTACCTCTAGAACCTGCATGCTGCCAAAATCTCAGATCAATTGTCTCTATGTGTTTCCCATTGTGATCTTGACCAACCCCATTGCTTATAGAATCCCTCCTCCCTCTCTTCACCTGGACTCCTGGAGCTCGGCCCAGTACCTGGTCTTGGACATTCACATCCACTGCTTCTGTCAGTCACTGGAGGAAGGTTTTATGATAACAATTTGGGAAGTCACCAATCTGACCACAGGAGAAGGCCAGTTCAGGCACCCTCTCTATCATGGCCAGGAGTCCTAGCTAGGGTCATTGCTATGGACTTCCAGGAGCTTCCCTGATACCAGGTCTTTCCCCAGTCCCATATTGGCTCTTGAGTTGGAGACCAGCCTGGGCTACAGACTGTGTTCTGGTAAAGACTCCCAAAGCTACACAGAGAAACTCTGTCTCAAAAACAAAAACAAAAACACAAACAAAAAAATTTCTTCCTAGTTGCTCTCCCTCTCTATCCCTCCCATAACTAGACCATCCTAATCCCTCATATTCCCAAACCACATCCTCTGGGCTATACACTTCTTCCCCCCACCATTCCATTGTGTATATGTCCCATATACCATATACAATCCATTGTATATATTACCCATATTTTATGGTTTAATGTGGATTTTTTCATCACTTTAAGCATGTATGTGATATGTTCTGAACATGCCATTGCCTTCTTATCTTTCACTACAGTCACCATCCTTCTCAAAATAACCCCTTCATTTTCATGTCTTTATGTTTTGTTTTCATTTGTGATCCACATGGTGTTTACTGGGACACTCATGTCCATCATGTTGTCTTTAAAGTTTCGTTTGCTGATGGACATTTATATTGATTCTAAAAATTAGACTTTATGAATAGTCCTATAGGAAACAGCAATGTGAAAGTTTCATTGTGACATATGGACCTGGGTTTTTTTTTAATATATATGCAGGAGTAGTGTAGCTGGGTCACATATTAGAATGTTTTTTGATTTGGGAGAAGCATGATGCAGATTTCAATAATGGCCAGACTAATTTACATTTCCATTAAAAATGTTTAAGCCTCTGCCGTACAACTACATCAGCATTTGCTATTACCGGTTTTCTTAAAGATATCCCTTCTGACAAGGGTGAGATGGAATCTCAATGTAGTTTTAATTTTAATTTTTTTAAGGGCTATTTTGATTGAACATTTTTCTCATGCATATAGACTACTTTTTGTCTTTGAAGAATGGTCTGTTTATTAAAATAACTCATTTGTTGGTTTGATTCATTGACTTCTTGATATTTAGGATTTTTAAAATCTTTACATATGCTTTTCCTCTGGCACACCACCACTGATCTAGCATGCCACCATGATCCTGTCCACATGGGTATTGTAAGAACAAGCCAACCCCAAAATCTCCTTTGTGCCAGGATCCTGGTCGCTAAAATCCACATCTTTGACTTAGGACTGAAAAAGGCAAAAGTTGATAAATTCCCACTTTGGGGCTACATGGTGTCAGATGATAGTGAGCAATTCTCTTCTGAAACTCTGGTGGCTGCCAATATTTCTGCCAACAAATCCATGGGAAAGAGTGGTGGCAAGGATGGCTTCCATATTTGATTGAGACTCCTTCTTTCCCATGTCACCCAAATCAGCAAGTCCTGTGATGGGACTGATAATCTCCAGACAGGTGTGCATGGTGCCTTTGGGAAGACCCAGGGCACAGTGGCCATAGTTCACCTTAGCTAGGTCATCATGTCCATCTGCAGCAAGCTGCAGAATAAGGACAATGTGATTGAGGCTCTTTATAGACCCAAATTCAAGTTCCCTGGCTGCCACCAGATGCACATCTCAAAGAAATGGGGCTTCACCAAGTTTAATACAGATGGGTTGGAAGATAAGGTTGCTGAGAAGTGGCTCATTCCTGATGGCTGTGGGGTCAAATACATCCCCAGTCACGGTCCCTTGAACAAATGGCAAGCCCTCAATCCTGAGGGCTTCCAGAGTGCTCTCTTGGACCCAACCAAATCATGTTCAGTAGTAATTCCCACATCTAGTATTTTTGAAAAAAATTCTTTACATATTATAGATATTATCCTGTTATCAGATGTTTGCTTAGCAAATAATTACTCCCACTATGTAGACTGTCTCTTTACTCAGTGGTTTTCTTTGCTGTGGAAAACCTTTGTAATTTCACCTAATCTCACTTGGAAATTCTTGGCATTATTAGTTGAGTTATGGGAGGCTTCTTCAGATAATCTTTATTCTGCTCCAGAGTCATGAAGTACATAGTTACTCTATTTTTCTTCTAACAGTTGCTTTCATGGAGCTTTGGGTATTCCATTGCAACACTCTTTAATTTATTTGAAGTTGATTTTTTACAGAGATAGAGAAAGTTTCAATTTCTAAGCATGGTTGTCCTTGGGATCTTTTCTTCAGTGTCTATTTTTGTCATTCTTCTCAAATTCAATGCGCTGAGACTAAAGGAATTGTGTTCAAGTCCTGTATTCTGTTATATTGGACTTTGGGGGTCTTTTGGTTTTGTTTTGTTAGATTTTTTTTCAGAACGGGCTTCTCTATGTCACTCTGTCTGTCCTGGAACTTGCTCTGTATATCAGGCTGGCCTAAACTCAGGAATTTGTGGTCTCTGTCTCCTGAGGGCTGTTTCTGTTTTGCTCTCAGCATAATGCTGTTTGTTTGTTTGTTTATTTATTTATTTATTTTAGATACCTAGCACAGTTCCCCCTTCTTCTCCTCCTCATGCTAGTCCCAATATCTCACCCTTTGAAATACAGCTGTAGTATAACTTGAGTTCTAGTATGATGACATTTATAGCACTGTTCTTTGTGTTCAGGTTTGCTCTGGTTGTCCAGGACCTTTTGTGCTTCTGTAGGAATTACAGGATTTATTTTCTACTTCTATGAAGAATGTCATTGAAATTTTGATAGGAAATGCCCTAAATCTATATACTGCCTTTTTTGTAGTATAGCTCTTTTGAAATATTAATTACTCTAATGCATGAACACAAGGATTTTTCCATCAATTTCATTCTTCAGGATTTTAAGTTTTTCATGACAGAGGTGCTTCACTTCCTTAGTTATATTTATTCCAAGATTAATTTAAGTGAGTGTTTCTCAACCTGTTGGTCACAACCACTTTGGGCATCAAACAATCCTTTCACAGGGCTCAACTAACACTATCAGTAACACAGATACTTATATTATGATTCATAACAGTAGCAAAATTGCAGATATTGAAGTAGTAACAAAAATAATTTTATGGTTGGGGTCCCCACAACATGAGGAAGTGTATTAAAGGGTCATAGCAATAGGAAAGTTGGAAACCACTGATTTAGTTATTATGATTGGAATTACTTTATTAATTGTGTTATATTTTTCATTTCCCTTCTTTTGATTTTTGCTCTGATTTTTACCATATATTTCCATGTACTTCTGTTGCTTTTGACTGGTTCTTTTGGTTCCACATGTTTAAGATACATTGTCAAATGCTGAATATTGTCCTGTACTACAATGCATTTAATATCCTCACCTTTATCCTCCACAGCCAAACTCTATTTTTTATGCTTATATCCTTTCTTCACAGGATCCCACACTGAGGAGAACCTTAAGCTGCAGTGTTCATCATCTCTTTTCTCAGATTTCCCTTATAAAGTGTTGACTACTTTGACATAATCCTAGTACTATGCTGATGCTCCAATTTATGGCTTCCAATAGATTACACAAAATATATTAGGCTATTATGTGTATTTTCCACATTTGACTCTTCATCTTCCTCTTTTTCTATGCCTCTTGTTTTCCTCTTTCTTTGTCTTATTTGGTTTTGCTGTTTTTGCTGTATGCTGCATCTTAACTGCAAAGATCACAGTCCTCAACCCTGTCTTCATCAGGGCCTAGTCCATATCATATGAAGGGTACATATTCAAGAAATGAAATGAAGATCCTAGTAGAGCACTCCTTAAGGAGTTTATGCATATGCTAGCATAAAAGTATTATTTTGGGGCCTTAGAAGTAGCTGTGTATATGGCCACCCCAATTACCAACTCATACCACATTTCAATCTTTTGTTTTTTGGGGTACAGCATTCAAGAACATCCTCTCACATTCAGAAATACCTACAGAAATAGGTTGATCCTGTCTGTGGAGTCAATAATTACATATAGTCAAAGGTATGCAGGAAATTGCCTGATGGAAAGGCTGTTGTGACACGACTGACCTTTTGCAACTTCATCTTCATATATGATCATTCTGCCCTAGAGTGTTTCTGGACAAGAGGTAAGACGTTTTTGTATTCTGCCTAAAGCTGACCATATTAGGCAAGACACTGAGAATCCATTCACATGAGACATAATCTGTTTGCACAGTCTCCTCGCATGACTTCCTTGTGGGTTTAACTGAATTCATGTGAAAGGGAAGGGCTTAGGTGTTCCCCTCTGGTCTTCTGTGAATCTTTGAATATCTCACTTTATGGAATCCTTGGACCTCCTCCACACCTTGCCAGGAATAGTACCCAGTGTTTTGTACAGAGTAGGTTAAAAAATTCTACCACTAAGCTACAAAAACAGTCATCATTAACCTAATTTATAACATCTAGATCAGGGGACTTGAAACTGGTACACACAGAGACATTGTGTGTTTGGTCGCCATAAAATTCAGCATAGTAAGTATGTTTAGCAAAGTCTCCTTTCACTTTACCTTCACTGTGCAAATGAAAGCTTTTGAAAAGAAGCCCTGTGGGCATAGATTTGTTGACACATTAGAATTTCAGTACTGGGGAGACAGTGAAATATTGCCAGTCTGGAGACTAGTTATCTTGGGCTAATATTAGCCCTCCAGAACAGACATTTCTTGACCAAGTTGTGTTAAATCTAACAGATTGTCACTAACAAATTAAAAATAAAACAAAACATGATACCTTTTAGAATCTGTTATCTTAGCAGTCAACTACCTCCTACCAACCCCTAAATTAATAACATCATCAGATAGCGTCTTAAACCAACAGAAAAGCTTCCCCATTTTGATGTATCTGTCTCTCTGTTATACCTCACAGTGTATTTTAAATTTGCCTTGATTTATGACATTGTTCTGTATAAAATCTATTTTAAAAACTTCTTGAAACTGCTTCCATGTTTGAAAATGGAATGTGAGTTAACCTAAATCTGTATTTGTAAGTCATGGTCACTCAGAATGGATCCAGAATAAACTACCTTTTACTCTCTTTATGAAGAGAGCTATGGGTTTTGCATTGATACTTGTCAGTAATTAAGATAGTGCTACTGAAACTCATCTGTAATTCTACTGTTAATTTATCCTCTACTGTTATTAACTTTCATTCCACTGTCACTTTACTTCTATAGGAGGTGTACTGCTCACCATGGAGTCCATGTTGTTCCATGTTCCACACCACTGCTTAGTTCTTAGTTTACTTGCTGAAGTTTTAAATACAAGACCATTTACAAGGGCAATCCAAGAAGCAGGAGGGTTTTTTGTTTGTTTTGATTTTGTCTTTTGTTTTTGTTGTTGTTTTGTTTTTTTTTACATCTTTGTATTCAGGAGCAGGATTCAGCCATCAAGCAGACTGACAGTCATACCACACAGTCATGGTTGCAGCCTTCCTATTTCCCCCAAAAAATTCCATGGGAACTTGTTTTCTAAGTTCTATAAAACCAAACTCTCAGCTAGAATCACCTCAAAACTGCTCTAAAGCATCCTAATTATAGAGCCTTAACCCAACATTTCCCTGAGCCATGCCCCAACACTGATGACCAGCATTCAACTTCTGCTTCTGTAGAATTCAGTTTTATGCCTCCTGCCAGAAAAATGAGATCATATTACATTTCAGTATTTATCAGTTTCTGATATATATCAAAAACGTATATGTGTGTATGTGCATGTCTTTAAATTGGTGAAAGGCATGATTACTTTTGAGTGACAGAACTTGATTTGTAGAAATTGTGTTGTCATGTTTTATAACTTGGAGTTTTCCTTTCATGAATCTTTAAATATAAATTGCAATCTTTCAGATAGTAATATTTAATGATGGTGTTACTCATATGCCCAGTGACATATAGCCTTATATCTGCTGTTAAACTTTTTTCTTTTCTTTTCTTTTTTTTTTTGAGAGGAGGTTTCATGGATCCCAATTTAGCCACCAGATTGTTAAATGGTGGAGTCTTGACTCTTGAAAATTGTTAGGGTCTTGCCTTAATAATCTTTTTCCCAGAGGCCCAGAAAAGAAGCTACAAACAGAGTGAATTACTTTCAGGAAAAGAATCTAAGTACACAGGCTCTTTCATCCGTCTATGTTATTCCTCTAGGATAAAATTCTATCTACACAGCTTCAGTTCTGTTCTCATACCTAGCTCCTTTTTTTGCCTGAATTCTCTCTACGCGTATCTGCCCTCCCCTCTAAGTTCTATCTTAATTTTCTCATCTTATTTCTGCACCATTTAGGGTCTCATCCATCTTGCTCTTTCCTATCTTATCTTCTCTCCCATCTCCTTCATTCTCACCTTGTTCTTCCCCATCTGCTTCTTCCTCATTTTCCATCTTGTTCCTCTCTAACTCTCTTCTAGCCCTTCAATCTAGTTCTTCTCCATCTCAGTTCGTTCCTCTCTTGTTCTTACCCTTCTAGTTCTTACATTCTCTTTTCTCTTCTCTGTCTCACTCTTCCAAGTCTCTGAGTTTGACAAGTTATATACCCATTCAATTGCAATGCTCTGGTTAAAGCCAGGTCACCAGGCTTGAATTTCCTCAAGGGTCCAAAGGAGGGGCAATAAAATCAACACAAAAGGGCTGTAATTGCCAGCCATCATCTGCAACCCAAAAGGGAAGTGACCAGTGCGGAATAAAATCAACTGTGGGCTAAATCTGGTTAATTTCTGAGCATGGGGAATTTTATATGTTCAACAATATTCTTAGAAGTGGTTAGTTAAAGTATTAGGAGTCTATCAGTGACCAGTGCATATAAAACTGCTTTATTTTCCTTTGGCCTCTTATCTGTCCAAGCTATCTTGGTTACTGCAGTTTTCTGGCAGATCAGGGGAGTGTTCTTGGTAGCTGGACAGCCTGAGTGAGCCTGATGTCCTTGTAAGTAGTAATTAGGTTCTGAGTTAATAGTTAAAGTTGGATCTAAAACTAGAGATAAGACTTTGGAAAAGGGAAAGGTAAGCTTAATTAGCACATCTTCCAAACCTTCTCAAACAGATAGTCTGGATGCTTATGTTTGTTCTTAGAGATTACAGAGGTATCTCTGATAAGATACATCTATGGATGGTCCTGGCCAGATGCTGCTAATCACAATAGTGATAGAAAGACCTGAAATTAAGGATCCTGGCTGTATTACTGCATAGGAGGTTATCTAACTATGCCATTAGTAGAAGGGAAATAGTGCCCAATGAACGGTGGAAAAGCTACAATAGCACACAAGAAATTCATAGTAGGAAATGGCTAATAATCAAAAGCCAATATCACCAAGACTCCTTGAGCCCAGATTAACCTCTGATAGGCCCTGAATTTCTTCCAGGTATTAGCTTGTCATATCAGCTGAAGTCCTACTTCCTATTATTGCAGCTTGCAGCAGTGGAGAATAATCTGGAAATTCTGATCCTTCTGCATCCATGTCCTGGATGCTATTATTACAGACATGCACCTCTATAGTCTGTAATATAAGGTGCTGGGAATGGATCCTGAAAAATATAGTCAAGCACTTGACTGAGCTTCTTCACCAGTCCATTGTAATAGTGTCACACTGCTGCGGGCCGCAGGAATATATTGTAAGAACTCAGCTGGTTATGGCAAAGTCACTACCTGGAGGGATCAGGGAATTCCTCCAGAGGAAGCCAAATCCCATGGAGTTTTTGGTGTTACTTGGCTTGTTATATATCATCTGTATTCTGTTATGAAAATCATGTGTGCCTTCATAGTTTTCTCAATTGACTTTTCCCTAGAAGGGCTAACAGTGTGGACTGATCACTCCCTGGACATACACATTCCAGGAATTTGGAGAACAGCCATAGGAAAGGCTTTCTCTGGAATCAGTTATCTCCCTTAGCCACTTTCAAGGACTACAGGAAGCACCACCCAGGTGGGCACCCAACTTCTGAGGACTAACAGTGATAACAGCCCACATACCAGTCTCCTGACTTAAGGTAAATTCCACTAGGGGACACTGCCTAGGTCAGGTGAACATTAAGTAATAGCTTTACACAATTTAGCTAGGGGACCCTCCCTCTTTATACCGGGACTTCCAGGGCACAGGATGGAGGAGAGAAAAGAGAATGGAAGAATTAGATGGGTAAGAATTTGAGAGGAACAAACTGAGATGGGAAGAACTAGACTGAAGGGCTAGAAGAGAGTACTAGAGGAACAAGATGGAACATGAGGAAGAGCCAGATGGGGAAGAACAAGATGAGAAAGAGCCAGATGAGAGAGAAGGAGATGGGAGAGGAGCTTATAGGGAAAAGAACTAGATGAATGAGAACCTAGAAGGTACAGAACTAGATGAAGGAATGAAGATACAACCTAGAGGGGACAATAGTTAAATATATCAAGAAATCCGGCAAGAAAGGAACTAGACATGAGAGCAGAATAGAAGCTGTGTAGAGAGAAAACTATCACAGAATTATAAAGTGTATGAACTAAGGAGTTTCATGTACATGGATTAATTTCTTTTCATCAAAGATTAATTATCAGCTGGTTATAGATACTTCCCGGACCCTGGGAGGGGACTATCGAGGGGCTGGACTCCCATAGTCCCCAATATCACATGTTGAACATCAGACTCTGCTGCACCCACTTCCCAATCAGAGCCCATTTTGAAAACCATTATTCCTGTAGAAAACTACAGCCTATGTTCTACATGTACTCTATGCCTTAAGAATTGAGGCCTCACTGGCCTTTGGTGGTACAAGTCTTTATTCCCAGCACTTAGGGTGACAGAGCAGGTGAATCTGAGAATTCAAGGCCGCTTGGTCTACAGAATTAGTTCTAGGACAGCCAGAGCTACATATAGAATCCCTGTGGGGGTGGGGGAGACAACAATACAACAACAACAAAAATAAACAAAATGAATGTGAGGCCAACCTTTGACTACCCAGAAACCCTTCATGTTAGGAATAAAAAAGACAGGGTAATCTATTGGGAATTCATGCTTAAATTTGCAAGACACTCTTCTACAGAAGTAAATTTATTTCAAAGAAGCAGACTTAGAGTGCATGTGTCAGTTTGCTGAGCCACAACCCAGAAATTCCTCATCATTCAGTGCATAGCTAGTTTCCCCATCTCTGTTATGTGTGGGCAATAAACCAATCTTGCAGAAAAGTGGAGCCTGAAGGGTCATAATTTTCTTAGCTCTGAAGTACTGGAAAAGGCAGGCTACATCCCATTTTGGTTTTTATTTCTGTGGTCATTGAAAATGGACTTGTTGTATTTTCTATATTTTATACTTATTTTCAGATTTTTAATTTTTTTTTCTTTTTTTTGGGGGGGCATTGCTGGTTTCTCTTTTGTTTGGTGCTTTGAAACTGGGTCTCACATTGTAGCTTAGGCTAGCCTCATACACAACAGTCCTACCATATCCAACACTCTGTATTGGTATTATTGGTATCACCTGTATGCATCACTTGCTAGTCAGTATTAAGTTTTTAATACATGGATTTATATCTACTCACTCTAGAATGTACACATATGCAATGCAAATCTGAAAATATCCAAAGTTAGGCCTTGGTGGTCCGCATTTATTATCATGCTTCTGGGAAGTGGAGTTAAGAGTATCTGGAGGTCAGAGCCAGCTAATGAGACTCTGTCTTACATAGCTATTCCAGGTGGAGCATGCCTTTAATCCCAGTACTTGAGAAGCAGAGGCAGGTAGATGTCTATGATTTTCAGGCCAGGCTTGTTGACGGATTATTAAGTTCCAGGCTAACAAGACCTTGTCTCAAAACACTAAAATAAATACAAATAATAAAATATTGATCTTTTCTATTTAGTCTCTTAATTATTTCATTTGGATCAGACATTATAAATGTCTTGACAAATCTTTTGTTTATGTAACAAATGAAAATACTTTTGCAATTATGCTATGAATACAGAAGTTCCCAATTTATATGCCATTTTCAATATATTTTTGTGTTGTTTTAATACATTTGTCAAAATTTCTTGAAATAGTTGTTGATATTTTTGATGGCACAGTGCATTCCTTTCTGTTTGAGTGAGATTCATTTTAACCACAAATTCCATTCAATTAACTACCATATATTTCTATAACCATAGCTGTTATGACAGAGGCCAAAGAAAAGGGCTCTTGGTTGCCTATTTTCTGCAATGACACACACGTCCTCCTAAAGGATCACAAGAATTTTGCATAACATATCAGTATTCTGATGTGTTTGTGTGTGTATGTATGTGTACTATTTGAAATGTATTCAGTAATAATATTAAAGCATGGTGAAACTAATTCTTGATATATTAAAGAGACCACTAAAACAGAGTCTTTATGTGAAGAGAGAGATTGGCTTAACACAAAGTAAAACATAGGAAAGTATGCATTTATGATCCAGGAAAAGTTAGAGAGGCCAGAAGATTGATAATTATTGAGCATTACTAAGGATTCTGGCTGAAGTTAATTCATTGTGACAAGATACCATGGATGGGTGGGGGCAGATGAAAAACATTATTCCCTATCTACTATGGGGTACTCTTGTTAATCTTGGATAGCAAGGTCTTTGTTAAAATAGAAAACTGCTGAGACAGTCCTAACCAAAGGTGAGAGAAGTGACTAAAGTTGTATTAAGCAGAGAATTTTTATGAAGGAATTAATTTTCTTGTCGTCTGTGGATATGATATTTAAACCAAACATTTTTTTCATAGCAGGAAAGAGTTATCACCACAATATATACCTCAACCCAGAAGTTCCACATTTTATGTAAGACCTTCTCTTTTCCATGTATAGATATCCTCACCAAGGAATAAGAATGATATTTTGCATGGTGTCTATGTTTGTATACTTGTCATGATTTTTAATCTTAGCGTTTGAGAGTAGTCATCTGAAGACCAAATTCTCCTTTGCCAGCTCAGCTCCTTTAAGATTCCATTTCCCATCACCACCAGGTAGGTAGGCCTGCTGCTTCCTATCCAATAAGCTCATCAAGCTCTTTAAGGACTTCCCTAATCAGAGCTACAGCTAGTCTGCTCATTCCCATCCCAAACACCTCCTTAGCTCTTTAGACACTTGCTTGGCCTGATCCTCCAACTAGATCCACTGCTCAGGATCCTGTGAGACCTCCTTTATCTGCTTCCCAGGTAGGATCTACTCCTTACTATCCCATTACCTTCCAGTTCACTGTAATACATCTCCAAACTGTTACTCCCCACTCCTCAGACTAGCCCTGCTCTACCTAATCATAAAATAAAATATAACCTGTAACATATTCCTTCTATATAATTGATTCCAAGGTTTTTCTGGCCTCCTCACTAGATCCAGAAGACACTTTGCCTTATATAAATAGAATTATTACAATCTCTTGACTGGTCCTCCTTAACTTCCACTTTCATGTACACTGTTTAATTAACTCCTTCCTCTACCTGCTATTGGGTATTTCCCTTTAATCAGAATCATGCCTAATATTGATGTAGCAGTGAAATTTTATTTATAGATACAGAACTCAGTCTTTTCTTCAGTATTGGATATTTGCTTTTCTCTCACCAATTCTCCCTATTTCTCTAACACTACCCATTGTTCCTCAAATTTAAAGGGCATTTGCTTCACCTGGAAGTTTTAAAACACTAGGTATAACCTTCACCTTGTCATTAAAATTCACAAGGTCTAGCTGGGATCTTAAATTTCTATTTTATCAAATGTCGGTTGTGCTTTATAGACAAAACTAAAATAAATTACAACTGGTGTCATTGTCGTTCTTTAATTTTGGATCGACAAAAGTCCATGAAATACATCCAATATGATGAGGTGTCATAGCAGAACATCATATTGAATATGTGAGTGTTAATAGACTCCACAAAGGCTGAGGGGAAAGTGGAGCATCAAAGGGAGAGATAGAGTCATAAGCTCAAACTCATTCCTACTAAGTTCATATTCATATAAATTCACATGTTCCTTACAGTTTAATAATGACTGTCCTAGATTGCCTCCTAAATGTCAATTGGCAAGAGCAAAGCATGTCTCAGAATTTAGTAGCTGGATTTCTTTTTTTGTCATTATTTATTTTAGAAATTCATATATGAATATTATATTTATATTATCTTGACTCCCTCCTTCCACCTCAAACTTCTCCTCTTCCCCCCAACTCCTTCTCAAATCCATGACCTCTTCTTTAGCTATTATTGTTATATACAGCTTGTGAAATCTATTTAGTGTTGCTTGTATTTATATGTGTTTAGGAATGATTCTCTTCCCTCTCCTCCATGTTCCCTTTTTACTCTCCTGGTGTCTCTGGTTAACTCCAGATTTACTCAGGTTGCTCACATAGAAAGATTCTCAAATAGCATCCACAAATAAAAGAAAACTGGCAGTGTTTGCCTTTCTGAGTATGAGTTGCATACCTCAGAAGAATATTTTTTAGATCTACCTTTTACAGGCAAATTTCATTAATTCAATTTTCTTGAAAGTTGAATAGAGTTCCGTTGTACATTTTTACCACTTTTACATTATCCATTCATCCGTTTCAAGACATTTAGGTTGTTTGAATTCCCTACATATTGTGAATATAACAGAAAAACAATACTGAAAAAGTTTCTGTGGATTTTATGTCAAGGTCTTTGAGCATATGGCAAAAAATGATAAAAATGGGTTATAGGATACATTTCCTTTTAGCTTTTGGAGAATTCTCCACATTGATTTCTACAAGGACCCTGCCAGAGTGTCATCCTAACCATCAGTAAATGAAAACTTCCTTTCTCCATAGCCTCACTAGCATGGTTTTGGGGGTTTTTGGTTTGGTTTATTTTGTTTCTGTTTTGTTGTTGTTGTTGTTTTGTTTTGTTTCTTTGCCATTCTGATTGAGGGTAAATGAAATTTCAAAGCAATTTTCATTTTCCTATGTGCTAAGGATGTTGAGCACTTTGAAAGACATTTTCCCATTTTCATTTATTTTATTAATTAATTTTTTTTGTTTATTAGACTTCCCAACCATAGTTTCCATCTCATCTTTCCTCTGTTTCCCATCCCCCCCCCCCCAGCTACCCTCCCCCCATTGACTCCTCTTCTTCTCCACTAAGAAAGAGGCAGACATCCCATGAGCATCAACGAAGCAAGGCACATCAAGTTGAAGCAGGGCCAAGCTCCTCCCCACTGCATCAAGACTGAGTAAAGCAACCCAACAGGGCAAATAGGTTCCCAAAAGACAGCTCAAGTGCCAGGGACAGGTCCTGATCCCACTGCTAGGAGCCTCACAAACAGTCCAATTTAAAAAAAAATTGTCATCCACATGCAGAGGGTCTAGGTCAGTCTCATCCAGGCTCCCTAGCTCTTGGTCCAGAGTTCTCCGAGCTCTCAGGAGCTCAGGGCACCTGTTTCTGTGGGTTCCCCATTATTTTCTTGACACACACACCACCACCACCACCCCACCACCCCACCACCCCACCCCATCCCTGCCTTGTATAATCCCTCCTCCCCCTTTTCAACAGGACTCTTGGGGCTCAGCCCAGTGCTCAGTGCTTGGCCTTGGGTCTCTGCATCTGCTTCCATCAGCTGCTAGATGAAGGTTCTCTAATGACAGTTAGGGTATTCTCCAATCTGATTATAAGAAATGGCCAGTTTAGGCACCTTCTCCATTATTGGGAGTCTTAGCTAGGGTCATCCTTTTGGATTACTGGGAGTTTGCCTGGCGCTAGTTTTGTTCCAAATCCTGAAATGTCCCCTTCTATCAAGATATGTCTTTCATTACTCTCTTCTGTCCTATGCTCACCCTGCCCAACCCCATTCCTCATATTCCCATACTCCCCCCCCTCCCCTTTACTAAGAAGATCTCTTTTATTTCCCCTTACCAGGGAAATCCTAGCCTCTCTTGCGCTGTGGATTATAGCATGATTATCCTTTACTTTACACCTAATGTCCACTTTTGAGTGAATACATACTATGCTTTTCTTTCTGGGTACGGGTTACCTCACTCAGGATGATTTTTTTCTAGTTCCATTTATTTTCCTGTAAATTTCATGATATCATTGATTTTTACTACTTAAGTAATACTCCATTGTGTAAATGTATCACATTTTCTTTATCCATTCTTTGGTTTAGGGGCATCTAGTTTATTTCTACATTCTGGCTATTATGAATAATGCTGCTATACACATAGTTGAGCAAGTGTCCTTGTGGTATGATTGAGCATCTCTTGGGTGCATGCCCCAGAGTGGTTTCACTGGGTCTTGAGTTAGATTGATTCCCAATTTTCTGAGAAACCACCATACTGATTTACAAAGTGATTGTACAAGTTTGCACTCCCACCAACAGTGGAGGAGTGTTCCCTTTGCTCCACATCCTCTCCAACATAAGCTATTATCAGTTTTTTTTTTTTAATCTTAGCCATTCTGACAGGTATAAGATGCTATCTCAGAGTCACTTTTATTTGCATTTCCCTGATGACTAAGGATGTTGAGCAATTCCTTAAATGTCTTTTGGCCATTTGAGATTCTTCTATTGAGAATCTCTGTTTAGATCTTCATCCCATTTTTAAATTTGATTAATTGGTATTTTGATGTCTAGATTGTTGAGTTCTTTTAGAGATCATCCCTCTGTCAGAGGTGGGGTTGGTAAATATCTTTTCTTATTCAGTGGGCTGTCCTTTTGTTTTATTCACCATGTCCTTTGCCTTACAGAGGCTTCTTAGTGTTGGGAGGTCCCATTAATTAGTTGTTGCTCTCAGTGTCTGAACTATTGGTGTCATATTTAGTAAGTGATCTCCAGTGCCAGTGCGTTCTAGGCTACTTCCCACATTATCTTCTATCAGGTTCAGTGTTACTGGGTTTGTGTTGAGGTCTAGAACACTGTTCAGATCCATAGCCTATTTTTAACTGGGTTATTTATTATTTTCTTATTCCTTTCCTTTTGTGTTAGTGTTCTTTGTATGTTATATATATTAATCATTTATCAATTGTATACATCACAAAGATTATCTCTCACTGTGTGGTCTTCATCTTCACTCAATTGACTGTACCTTTAACTGTACAGAAGTTTTTCAATTTTATAAAGTTTTGTCTGTCAATTCTTGGCCTTAAGTCCTGATAAAATGGAGTCCTATTCAGAAAGTCCTTTCTTGTACCTGTATCTTGTGGGGTATTACCTATGTTTTCTTCAGGAAATTTCAGCTTCCCTGGTTATAAAGTTTTGTCTGTCAATTCTTGGCCTTAAGTCCTGATAAAATGGAGTCCTATTCAGAAAGTCCTTTCTTGTACCTGTATCTTGTGGGGTATTACCTATGTTTTCTTCAGGAAATTTCAGCTTCCCTGGTTGTATATTCAGGTCTTTGATCCATGTGGGGTTAACTTCTGTGCAAGGTAATAAATGTGGGTCTAATTTCACTATTCTACATGTTGACGTTCTGTTTTTCCATAGCCAATCATTCATTTATTTATTTATTTATTTATTTATTTATTTATTTATTATTTATTTATTTATTTATTTATTTTGGTTTTTTGAGACAGGGTTTCTCTGTAGCTTTGGACTCTGTCCTGGAACTCTTTTTGTAGACCAGGCTGGCCTCAAACTCACAGAGATCCACCTGCCTCTGCCTCTCAAGTGCTAAGATTACAGGCGTGCGCCGGCACCACCACCCCGCCACAATTATTTATTAAAGAAGCTATCGGGTTTTTTTCATGTGTATTTTGAAATCTTTGTCAAACATCAGATATCCATAGTTATGTTCACTCATGTTTGGGACTTTTATTTGGTTTCATTGTTCTACATGTCTGGCTTTGTGGTAGCCTGTTCTGTTTCTATTATTCCAGCTCTTAAGTTTAGCTTGAAATCTGTCATGGTAATCCCTTCAATATTATTCTTTTTGCTCAGGATTGCTTTGGCTATCCTAGGTCTTCTGCGATTCCATATGAATTTTAGGATAAATTTCCTTTTCTGTGTAGAACGTGCCTGGGTTCTCAATCAGCTACAGCCTAAAGTTCATTTTGAAGAGTTACTCAGGAGGTATCCATACTATTTTTCCCAAATGGCAAGATTTGTTTGTTTTTGTTTTTGTTTTTGTTTTTGGTTCTTTAATACAAGGTTTCTCTGTATAACAGTCCTGGCTATCCTGGAACTCATTCTGCAGACCAGGCCCCAAACTCGCTGCCTGCCTCTACTTTCAAGTGCTGGGATTAAAGGCGTGCACCACCACTGCCAAGCTCACAGCTCAACTCTTTTTTTTTAATCTTTTTTCTCTCCTTTTTTTATTTATTATATTTATGTTTTAATTTTACACATCAGCCATGGGTTCCCCTGTCCTCCCCCCTCCAGCCCCCACTCCCTTTCCCTCAGCCCCTCCCCAATCCACTCCTCCTCTGTTCAGGAAGGGGCAGGTATCCCAGGAATATCAACAAAACTTGGAATATCAGGAATGGGATGAGATTAGATCACTGTACCAATTTGGATCCCTGAACAAGTAATAAGAGTGGCCAGGGAAGTGGGAAGCAAACAAAGGGATAGCTTTTCTATTTCTATTGAATTTTTTGTGAGAACTTCACATATGAGCACTGCATCTATATCATTCTGCCCCTCCCTGACACACCACATAGTATACAATTTTCCTGTTTGCACAATTTGATAGACTTTAGTCCAGCATCCTCATAGGCCCATGACACTATCACCACTTCCTGTTCTGGAACATCACTGTCTTCGATTTCTTTCTTTCCTTTTTCTTTTCTTTTCTTTTTTTAAATGCCAGAATGTCGTTTATTGAAAGGGAGGAAGAGGTCTTAAATACAGGCTTACAGCATAATGGGAGAAACCCGGAGTGTAGAAGTTCGCTTCTGATGATTTACAATCTTGCATCTAAGCTGTTAGCGACTGTTTGGAACCTTGGGCTTACCCAGGGACACTTTGCTCAGCCTGGAAGGAGGGGACTGGACTTGCCTATACTGAATCCTCCAGGTTGAATTGAAACCCCAGGGAAGTCTTGGTCCTGGAGGAGATGGGAAAGGAGGGGAGGGGCTGGGGGGAAGGTGGGAGTGGGAGCGGGAGGGGGGAGGACAGGGGAACCCATGGCTGATGTGTAAAATTAAAACACAAATATAATAAATAAAAAATTGTAATGAAAAAAAACTAGTGGGAGGGTTGGGGATTTAGCTCAGTGGTAGAGCACTTGCCTAGCAGGCGCAAGGCCCTGGGTTCGATCCTCAGCTCCAAAAACAAAAAACTAGTGGGTATTCTGCATATTGGGTGCTAACAGATCTCTTCATTTTTATTTGCTTATTTTATTGATACAAGGTCTCTCTGATGGAGGACATCTTTCATTCTGCAACAAATCTTCTACCTCAGCTCCAAGGGTTATCATTCCAGTGTATGCCATAATACCTGCATTGAGTTGGGAATGGTAGTATACTCCTCTGAGTTAGGTCACCAAGCTTCTATCATCTATCTGTCTTTGACTGTCTGTCTGTCTGTCTGTCTATCTATCTATCTATCTATCTTCCAATTTGAGACTAGATCAACTTGTGATCCCAGACTAGTCTATAATCTTTCTGCTTTATGCCCATCCCACTACAACTAAGTGCTGTTATTGCAGATATGTATGTGCCACCAAGTCTAGATCATCTATATGTAATTATTCACAGAATTTGTTGCAGCTAAAAGATTATACCAGAGGAGATAGTGCATACTTGTCATTCCAGCATTTACAAGTGCTGGAGTTAAAGGTAGGCACCAGCATGTCCAGTTCTTTGATTTTATTTTATTTTTTTATCATAGTCAAAATAGTATCATAGGTAAAAATTTCCATGTTGATAATTTTAAGAATTCAGCACAATAGCATGAAGTACATAGACATTATTGTACAACTATCACTACCTTCTATCTCCAGAAACTGATATTGTTTTTAAAATTGATTTTGGAGAGTTTTAATTGCTGTGGACACAGAATATCCCTACGGCCTGGAACTTACTGTTGGTCCCAAACTTGTACAACTTTCTCCTCCAAAGTGCTGGGATTACAGGTACATACCTGTAATAAATATATTATATACCTGTAATAAACTGAATTTCTATACCAGCTAAGTAATAATTCCTTAAGGCCATGACAATTACCATTTTATTTGTTATCTCTCTATATGCCTCAAATTAGTGGTGTGTAACTTTAATCCCAGGACTCAGGAAGCAGAGGCAAGTGGATCTCAGTGAGTCCGAGGTCAGCTCTATGTAGTGAACTGCAGGCCATCCAGGGCTATGCCCTATTTCAAAAAATATATATATAGTAGGATCACATATTATTTGTCATTTTATGTTTGAACATTTTTACTTTGGATAGTTTGCTTATGATTTGTCAGTATTGTAGGATTTCTTAGCTTTTACTTTCCTGTATAAATTTGAGCAATGTTACAATGTATGTATATACCACTTTGTTTACCAATTTGTTTATAAATACTTGGGTGACTTCTAGTTTGCTGATTGTCGTTAACGTTACTGAGAGTGTAGGTGGACAAATAGGTGTACAATTCCCTGCTTTCAGTGATGACAGGTACATACTCAGAAGAGAAATCACTGACTCATATAGTGTTCAGGCCTCACTTCTTAAAAAAGAAACTGAGTGATTATTACATAGACAATTCATTGTCATGGAAATAAAATTCTTAGTACTTGACATTTTCCCACAGTTCTCACGCTATGACATGACATGCATTATGTAATAGCACATGATGTGATGAACACCTGGTTTTGGAATAGGAAGAAAATGTAGGCCAAAACCTTTTGGATGCCTTTAACATTCTGTGGGAAAGGAAGGCAAGACAGAGTAAACTACCTGGGATTTACATACTTGATTTTCAGCAGCTGGTCTTAGATGATGTTTATTTCTGACTTGTATCATTCCCCTTTCTCCACAAATCAGTGGAGAAATTCTAGTGAGCCATTCAGCATTTGTACCTGTTTAATGGAGCTGTGGTTCTTTCCAGTAACTTTCATCATGTATTTACCCAAATTCTGTACATGTGTGTTGACATTTTTCTGTCTTTCTTTATAGGAGATCAGTTAATAAAAACCCAGGCTAGAAACAGAGTAATTTCTCTCTTGCTTGGTAGATCTATACTTTAAAACTGACAAGGAGATAGCAGACTGCATCACTTCCAGCATCTGGTTCTCTTTAAATTCCTTTCATTTAAAATAATCAGTGTGCCATATCACATGCTTTGGTCTGCTTTGTGAGAAGCCATTGCAAACCAGAATACAAAGCCAGGTGTGGTAGTGTACATCATTCATCTCAACACTTTGAAGGCAGAGGGAGACAGGCCTAGTTTCAGGAAAGTTAGGGTCACAGCAGGGAAACTATGTCAAAAATAAAAACAAACAAACAAAGAAAGAATCCTTATCTTGATAGGTGTGGGAGTATACAACTTTTTTTTGGCCAGAGCTGAGGACCGAACCCAGGGCCTTGAGCTTGCTAGGCAAGCACTCTACCACTGAGCTAAATCCCCAACCCCGGGATTATACAACTTTAATTCCAGCAGTTGAGAGGTAGAACAGGTAGGTGTTTGTGAGTTCAAGGCCAGCATGGTCTACATCTCAAATTCCAGACCAGCCAGTGTTACAAGAAGAACTCTGTCTCAAAAACAAACAAAAAAATTATCTTGAATCTATTCAACCCCTTAGGAATAATTTGGTGAATATTTCTTTATCTCTCTTTGGAACTGAGTTTGCTAATTAGGAAAAGGAATGGATACAACACAGCACACTCAGGTTTATTATAAGGACTGTTAATAAGGTATCCAGATGAATACCTAGTGTTTCTGTATCAAGAGAGGCATGTGGTTATGAAGAAAGTTCGGATTTCACATCACACAGAAGGCATATTTCAATTCATTTTGTTTTTTTCTTCTTTTGCTTATAGATATCTCATGTGTCCCATGTTGACCCCAGATTCCCTGTGTAGCAAGGATAACCTAGACTTTTTGATCTACCTGTCTATATCTTCTAACTGCTAGGAACACATTCATGCCCCTCCTTTTTCTGGTTTATGTGGTGCTCGAGATCAAATAGTAGACTTTGTACAAGCCTGGGCCTCATAGTAAAACTCTACCAAAAGTTTTTGTTTTTTAGATGGAGATTTGCTTTGTAGCTCTCACTGGCCTGGAACATGCTATGTAGACCAGGCTAGTATCAATGTCACATATGTCCACCAACCTCTGCCACCTAAGTCCTGGCATTAAAGGTATATGGCACAATTGGCCCTTTATTTTATTTATTGATTGATTTGCTTACTCTCTGAGACAAGGTATATAACACTGATTTTCAGGGAACTTAGTATATGGACAAGATGCCCTTGAACTCATGCCTGTATCTACTTCTTAAGAACTGGGATTATAGTGTTAAAATTCAACCTGAGCAACGTGGCTCACATATGTAATCCTAGCTCTTATAACTTTAACATTTTATTATTTCATAGGCTTTGAGTCATTTTTATTTGTGACTACTACAAAATGTTGGCTACAAAACATTTATTTTGCATGGATGTATATTTGTATTTCAATTGGAGATTTAAGTAGGCAGACAAGTGTACAGTTCTTCTGATTGTTGTTCAACATGTGCATTCATAGTCCTCAAATTCCCACAGGCCAACATAGTCTCTCACTCACAGTCCTCCACTGTCGTATTTCTCGCTGCTAGGATTATATGTGTGTACCATGCCTTCCCCCTTGCTGAACTTTAGTTCTATTTTCTTCAGAGTCTCACTGTGTAGTTCAGGCTTAGCTGTTACTCATAGAAATTTACCTGCATCAGTCACCCAAGAACTAGCATTATAGGGTGAACCACAAGGCCTAGTGTGAAATACAGGTCTTTTGGCAAACTTAGTGGTCAGTTTTTTCAGCATTGGCAAAGTCACTGCCAAAGTCATTCAACTTTGTTTTGTTGTGATTTTGAAAACAGCCTCATTCTGTTGTTCAGTTTAAGCTGGAGCATGCTGTTTGGTTCAGGGACATCTTAATTGATGGAAAACTCCCTGCCTCCCATTTCCTGAGGTAACAGGAATGCACTGCTGTGCTTTTAGTCTAAGGTGGCTGCATTAGTTTACATTCTTTTCAGTTTGTAGTAAATTTTTAGGTCCTTTCTCTTAGTCATGCTCAAGTGCAGTAAATATCCACCCAGCTGCCCAGGGCCTTGTATTAGCACATCTATAACAACAGGACTGGAAGCACAGTAGGAGTTTGAGGCCAGCCTGGTCACACAGCAAGTTACAGGCCAGTAAGAGCCACATAGTGAGACCCTATCTAAAAAACAACAGGTGTGGGTTTCCTTTGAAGCCAAGGCTTGCAAAGTCCTCTGATTTTCAGCACCACGTAATTCCTAATTCAATTTGGCATAGTCAACATGGTGAATTCCAACCTAGGACAGTCCCTGTCTCAAGATCTCCCCCAAGTGGAAAAACTTAACAATGCCCAGTTAGAGCTATAGAGTATTTTCCAAGTACACCTGGGGGAGATTAAGAACATACCTCAGAAAAACAACAACAAAATTTACCCCCAACCAGCACCATTCCTACATTCCTAGCCCTTCTCTATTGTCTTTTTGATTTTCCCTAAGTAGTCTCTAATTGGGGTTTCATTAGCATTTCCATAATGGCTGACAACAGCATCTATTCATATGTTTATCTGAGTGCCAATTTTTAAATCTTGTGTGTGAGAACTTCCATTTAAATACTTTCCCTCTGAAAAAACAGGGATTTTTGAGCTTATTACTTCACGGAATATTCTGAGTATTTTACATTAATCAGTTGTTTTTGGCACATGATTTGGCACAAGCAGCTTGTGATTACTGAAAAACCATAGAAAGTACAGTTAAAAACAACAACATTCAAATTGTCATATCCATGTGAAAATCAAAGAAAAGTGATTAATGGTTATTCAATATAATATGTGATATGTTGTACATATTCTGAATAAGACATAAGAACAAAAATAACAACACGTTTCCAGAACCCTTGCTCCCAGACGAGGTTCCACTGAAATGCATTGTAGTGCTAATAGTCTAAGTTAGGATTAGTTTTAAATGTTTATGTTAAGTCCTCTAATATTCAGACCACTGTGTAAATATTTAAGGACTTTGCCAGAACACATTTTTCAAGTATCACAGATATATTTTAAGTCAAGAGAGACTGAATTCACAGGCATGAATTTCAACACTAAGTATATACACTTTCTTAATTTTAAGGCAGTAAGTAAACAACTCTCCATGGTACAATGTTAGTTTTACATTTTATTTTTTAAGTTGTTCCTAATGTAGTCAAGAAATTAATAAAAGTGGTAGATTAAAAATTATTGAATATTTTTTTTAGAATTGCTTTGATATATCTGAGGCCTCATCCTTGGTAGACAAATAATTTCCATATCTACTTCTACATAATGACAATTTTGTATCACTCAATCAAGTAAGTGTTTGTACCAGGAATATTTTCATGTTTTGATTTTATGTAAACAAATTTCTTTACCTGTTTTCAAAAGTTCAGGTTATTGTTAAACATAAAATTGACTGTCATTCAAGATGAATATAGGATGTTTGGGAACTGAATTGTAGTTCACTGGGAAGAAAACAGGGACAGAACCTTAGGAACAGAATATCCATTAGAATAGCTCACCAACAGTTCTTGAAGATGGTCAACAAGAAAGTGTAAAGGTATGCTAAACATTATGTAATGTAGCTTCCTTTCTTTTCTGTACTTGATGTTTTCTTTTCCCGCATAACAACAAAATACCTGCATATTGGAGTTAACAGCACAACAATGCATTTACAGCTGTAGACAGGGTATTATTAGGTCAAAAGTTACAGACATATATACAGATAAATGTATCTATAATTTACATAAGGTTTTTTGATAATGTGTCCCATGCTGGCCTTGTGCTTATAAAAAACAAAAACAACAACAACAAAAAAACCCTGCTACACAAGTCTCCCTAGACCTGAAATTACAGGATCGCATCACTATCAGGGTCTGAGGTCATATATTTGTTTCTTAGTAATATTCTAAATGTACCAAAATGTAGCAGGCAGGGGAATTTCTCACTTTTGACTTTTACTCGGAGTCTTCTTTTCCAAGCAGATAGAGCTGGGTTGTGCTGGCAGTAGCCTATGCCTTTAATCCCAGCACTGAGGAGACATGAGCAGTTCGATGCAAGCCTGGTCTACAGAGAAAAATTTAGAGCTATACAGAGAACACTGTCTCCAAAACCCCTAACCCAAAACAAAACAAAACAAATTACCCCACCCCACCCCCACACGCACGCAAAAACAAAACAAAACAAAACCAAAAACAAACCCTGATAGGTTTCATAAATAAATGCCCCTGCTTCTATTAAATGCACTATGATTTGGAAGAAATATTTTCACAGTTGGACCTGAGCATAAAGAAAACAGAAAGAACAAAACAAATATCATTACATTTTTAAAAATATAGAATTAAGAGTCAGGGTAATTTTCTTCTCTAGAGGGTTTCATCTCTAAATCATCATTCTAAAAATTGTGTCTCAATATGTAGCCTAGGAATCACGATCTCTTGAATACTGATAATTAAAACTTTATTTTAAATCACATATAGTAAAAACCTCGATGTTTTCAAATCATGTTTTAAATCTATTAAACAGTGATGCTTGCTTGCAACCACTAGGAAACTAAAAATTATTTTTATTTTAAAAGTATTTAAAAATATGTCATTGTGTCCATGAGTCCATGTTGAGAGCTATTTTCTGAAATACTCGCTCAAGCTACTGTAGCAGGAATGCTGGGGGACCGATAGCCATCTCTTAGCCGGTCATTGCGGTCAGAGCGACAGTAAGATCCCTGCATTGCGGCAAAACTGTGCGCATGTGCGTCATTGGGTGGGACGCATGCGTAGGGAGCTGTGAGATAAACCTGAGCCACTGCGGCAAGTCTGGCGTAGAGAGGAGAGGGAGCTGGAGATGTCTGACGCTTGCTTCTGAGGAGCGATTTCAACGCGATGGAGCGAGCCAGGTCTGTTGGGCCGGGGGCTTTTGTTTGGTTGTCAAGGTGTTCGCATTTTGGTTTTGACCAAAATATTATAGATTTGGGGATTTAAAAAAAAATCAGCCAGATAGGGCTATTTTTGAGACTCAGAGAGCAATCCTTTGGAGCCATTTGACGGACTCCATTAGGGAGGGGTCTGCTTTAGCATCTGTGCCGTAAGCTACTACCAGTGCTGTGATACTCTGAAGTGGAAACTGTGGATTCCAGGATGAGGGACCTGGGCTGCCGCGCCCTGCCGCTGCGGCACTGAGGGAGGGTGAGCGTGATCATCGGAGGCCGCGCTGAGAGAGGGCGAGCAGGGGCCGCGGCATTGAGGAAGGGCGAGCAGGGTCCACGGCCGCGGTGAGAGGGCGAGCAGGGGCCGCGGCACTGATGGAGGGCAAGCAGCGGCCGCGGCATTGAGGGAGGGCGAGCAGCGGCCTCGGCACTGATGGAGGGCGAGCAGCGGCCTCGGCCGCGGCATTGAGGGAGGGCGAGCAGCGGCCTCGGCACTGATGGAGGGCGAGCAGCGGCCGCGGCATTGAGGGAGGGCGAGCAGGGTCCGTGGCCGCGGCATTGAGGGAGGGCGAGCAGCGGCCGCGGCACTGATGGAGGGCGAGCAGCGGCCTCGGCCGTGGCATTGAGGAAGGGCGAACAGCGGCCTCGGCCGTGGCATTGAGGGAGGGCGAGCAGGGTCCACGGCCGCTGCGAGAGGGCGAGCAGGGGGCCGCGGCACTGATGGAGGGCGAGCAGGGTCCGCAGCCGCGGCACTGAGGGTGAGCGATCCGAGGCCGCGCAGGGTCCTAGGCCACATCACTGAGGGCCAGCGACCAGCGCCCTCAGGGGCCGCGACTGCGCTGCGGCACTGAGGAAGGGCGAGCATGATCAGTGCCTTCAGCACTGAGGGAGGACCGGGAGGGTCGGCTGCCGCGGCCCTGAGGGAGGGCGAGCACGATCCACGGCCCTTGGCACGGTCCACTTGAGCCACGGCACAGCGGAAAGGGGAGCACGATCCCAGGGCAGCCTTGAGGGAAGATGAGTAGTTTAGGAGGCGGTGGTACTGAGGGAGGCTGAGCAGATCCGCTGCGGCGCGGCACTTGAGGAAGGCTAACACTATCTGCGGCCGCGCCACTGACGGAAGGCCAGCCTCGTTTGTGGCCGTGGCGGCGGCCCCGAGGGAAAGCGAGCCCAATCCTGAGCAGGAGAGATGGGCAGGGTGGGGTAGGTGGCTGTGGCACTGAGGGCAGGTGAGAACAGTCTGCGGCCAGCAGGTGGTTTGCCCCGTGACCGTAGCGACCCTTGCAATGGGCGTGTGGTTTTGCGGCCGGAAGACACGTGTGGATCTGAGGAGGGATGGGGTGGCCAGGGTGTGGGGGTGCCAGAGCGCTGTGGAATCCCCGCAGGTTGGGGCCTCAGAAGTCTGACTTGTGGGTAGAGGGCATTACAGAGCCAGGTCTGGTAGGACGGAGGTGGCTAGGTGTGTGAAGGAACCCCGCAGTGCAGAGGCAGCGCTGTTCCAGGCTCTGCCTGGGTGGGGCTCGCGGGGGTGGGGTGGGGCTGGGGGGGATGTAGGGGTGTATCTGGAATGCAGCGGTATCAGAGGGGGAGGGGTGGGAACAGACCTTTCTGGATGGCCGGACCTCAGTTTAAAGGATTTTTTTTTTTTTCATATAGTCTTCTTTGGTAATTAGGCTGCATATCGTTTTGTAGAATTGTTCTCTGCATACAAGATCGTGGTGAAAAGCCGCCGTGTTCTGTTTTCTTGTTTATTTTGACATCGTGAACGATCCCTCACTGCAGTGGTGAATGTATGAAATGTATGCAGAACTTGCTTCCACCCACACCCTGAATTGTAGCAGTAACATGACAACGTGAATTTTGGTTTTATTCTTTTTCTAGGTGTTTGGAATTTAGTCTCTGACAGTCTTGGTATTATCAAGGGGTCGTGTCCTGTGTCAAACGCCATTGTCAGGTTCCCTAAAGATGGCCGCTGCTGCAGAAGTGCTGGTGTGCGCAGGCGCAGCATGGTGCCTGGGAGGGGGAGTAGACCCCTCCCCACTTCGCTGATAAGTCACTGCTGTCACCCTTTGAACCACCTGCTCGTCAGTTCTGCAGTGTTGAAATTTCAGCCACACCCTCTCCTCAGGGCTGCGAGTACCATTGTCTACCTCGCGTGATTGTCCCCTCCCCCACCAAGGTACTGCAGTGGGCACAGGAAAACCAGATGCAGTATGGATGACACCCACCTCTGCCTGCATTGATGCCAGAAGGGAGTTAGCTGAGGATTGCGCAGTGTTGGCGTGGAGGGAATGGCAGCCATATCCTCAAGCTAGTGCTTTAAGCAGCTCCTCTCTAACCCTTCTTTCCTGCAGTGTCGCAATGGGGAGTAGAGAGGGTTAGGAGACTGGTTTGCGCAGACTCCTTCTCACAGGCTGGGTCCTGTGTTTTCCTTTACCTTTGGTAATAGAAGGCGTGAGGGGTGGGGGGATTGGAATCATGAATAGAGGCTAAAGGTTTGTATGACCTGTTCCTGTGTGTTAGTGTCTTCCTTGTCTTATTGTTTTTCAGTAGAATAGGTACGTGAGAGTGTAGAACAGTACAGTCAGCCCAGGACCTATTGGTGATGCTTAAAACAGCTTTCCCTGCTGGGTAGGGAATTTATATTTGTGTTTAATGCTCATGTATTTTTTTAATATCTGTCTACTGTTTCTTAGGTAGTCTGATTTATTATTTTTAAGGCAATACATTAAACAGTTTTCAGCCCCATGTATTCCCTTTGATTTCTATTTTCCAGATTTAATAATTAACAGCTGCCTCAATGATAGTATTATGTCATCCATTCTTAATGTTTTGATAGTCCATTCTCCCTCACAGTGATGTTTTTGACTGAGAGATAGGAGCATCATCCCAACAAAGATGAGGGACATGTTCATCAAGGGACCCACCTATCCAAATCCATAACAGCTAATACTGTATATTGTATTTACTTCAAGGGAAGAAAATAATTAGAAAATCAGGGGTGTGCATGGTATAAGAATTATTGATGTATTAAGCTAATGATATTTTTCATGTCTTTTGAAACTGAAACTACTCTAAAAATTTGAAAGAATAATGAACCAAATTAGTGTATTTTTATATTCTTTTATTAAACTTGCTTTTAAAAATTGAGACAGGATTCTGGCATAATCCACATTAATTTCAGACATGGTAAGTGTCCTAGGCTGCTTTGGAACTGGTGACTACCCCTCTCTCCTTCTTTAGTCCTTCAAAACACAGATGCAAGCAACTATGCATGGATTTAAGATTTTACTTTCAAAATAAACTTCTTACATGATTTTATATATAAAAGTTAGATTTAGAAAATTGAATTATTAAAATATTTTTGTGTTGATGACTTAACTGAACCTTTTTCACACTGAGAAACTCATAAGAAATGGTAAGAAACTAGATTTTTTGACAATGTTCTTCCCAATTGCAGAATTTGGGGTTCAAATTTGGTGGGTAGGTTATTCTATTTAACAATTATAAAATGGACCTGCTGGCACTCAGCTCTAATCCTAGCAATAATCAAACCACTGCAATCCTGCCTCTAGGGTTTATGCAACAGAATCAGGAGTTCAATGCCTTCTTTGGCTTCATAGTAAATTTAAAGACAACTTAGGGTTACGTGAGAGACCTTGTCTCAGAATATTAATTTTAATTAATTAATATTAATTAATATTAAATTATCAAATATTTCTGAGTCTATTGTTACAGCTTGGATCAGTTCTTCATTTCTGTTTGTAAATGAATGTATTTTACTATATAATATCACATCCAGTTTTATTTCTCCTTAGTGGACATTTAAAATGTTAACACTTTTTGGCAGTTACTGACAATACTGCTGGTGAACATATGTGATACAAGGTGGTGTTTTACTAGTCTATCACTGCAGTGTAATTGCAGGGTCATTATTTGAATGTCATTGGTACTACTTTCATTAATTACTCTAGGCTTAGTACAGCTTTAAATTTCCATTACCTTTCTCTGCATCATACACTCTGTCATTATCAAATGATATCTCATAGTATTTTTTAAAATTGTAATTTCTGATTAATAATATAACATTTATTTCATATGTTGATTGGTCACATAAATATGTTATTAGGAAACCTTACCCATTTTAAAAGCAGCTTTTGTATTTTTTATCTATTTTGTATGCAAGATGTAAAATGATTTTGAGGTATGCCTGCCATATGAAATGCCATGTACATTTATCCATCATTTCTAAAAGTTTCAACTCTTATTTTTTCTGATTTATGATTTGTTTTGCTCCAAAAATTAGATCTCAATCAATTATATAATCTACCAGTCTTTTCTCTCTTTGTTTTGGGACTGTCCAGCTTTTTGTAATACTTGTGGCAATCCTGCCTTAGTATTTGTATCATAGGTGTGCACCATGATACTATGCAATCTTTAAAAATAGGTAAGATTCAGAAAGTTGATGACATTTGGATTCTGTTTTTGAGAGTCTTTCTTGTCAAAAACCTTTTCATTTATCTTTTCTGGTTTTGTATTTCTAATTTCAGTCTTATAAATGATTCCCACAGTTCCTAACATGGCTGTCGATTTTCATTTTGACAGAACAGCCATTTTGTAAAGTGCTTCCAGATCTTAACATGGTAGTGTTTTTTCACATGTTGATAGCACTTTGCTTAAGCAACCCTCCGATTTCTTTGTGAATCCCAAAGACAGCAACATTTGCATACAGCTAATTTTAATTAATTTTAAATTTTAATTTTTTATGCTTCATTAGTCTGCTATACAAAAGAATCATGATCTAAAAATATTTTCCCAATTATTTGGAGTCAGCTTTGCTATTTTTGGCTAGTATGTATTTGTATATGTCTGTATATGTGTATGTGATGTGTGTGTGTGCTTGCATGCACGTGTTTGTGTGTGTGTGTTACATCTGCATATATGTTTGAGATTATAGTAGGAGCTGAATATATTTTACATCATTTTCTGATCTTTAAATCCAGATTTTCTGATGTAATGTCCTTCTAAAATTAGATTATGTTTAAATCAGATTCTAATACTTTTAAATATAAGATAATTCTAACATTTTATTTTTTTCCTTGTTTTGATCACTCCATTGTTGTAGACATGGCCTCATTAGCCCTGGCTTGTGAGGAATACCATATATAGAACAGACTGGTTTTGAACCTAGAGGGCTCTTCCTGCCTTTTCCTCCCAAGTACTAAATATAAAGGTACACCTTGCCATAATTTTAATTGTTTTGATTAGACTATGAATATGTCTAAATATTCAGTATACTAAAGATAAAAGGTTCTAAATGAAGCCCTTTTTGCCATTCAAACTTTTTTATATTTAATTTTATTATTAGTGTGTTGGGAGGGGCAGTATGTATTCTATGGCACATAGTAGGTTCTATCCTTCCACCTTTTCATGGTTCCAGAGATCAGTCTTTGATTGTCTGGTTTGCATTAGTGGCTAGCAATCACCTTTATCTACTAAGCCATTTATCAATCCTATATTTATTTTTTAATATGACGACTCATGTAACCTAGACTGACCCAAAATTTTCTAGGTAGGTGAGAATACCCTTGAACTATACATTTATGGTACCCCTGTCTTCACCTCCTTAGTACTGAGATTACAGGCATGTGTCACCACCCCTGATTATACAGTGGTGGGAAGGGCTTCTTGCTTCCTAGGGAAGAAATCTAAGTGTAGTCCCAATCTTACAAAGCCCATTTCAATAAAATTTTGTTTCATAAACTAATGCATTTATTAAAACTTTCTTTTCCTATTTCAGGGATCGCTTACACCTGAGAAGAACTACTGAACAGCACGTGCCAGAGGTAGAAGTCCAGGTCAAACGTAGAAGGACTGCCTCACTGAGCAACCAAGAGTATGTAAAGTCTGGATTTTGACCCAAATCACAGAAAATTGTCATACAAAGGAGAGATTACAATGATGTTAATTGAATACCCAATACAACAGAAGATGAATACACAATAATGAAATTCTTAATTATATTGTCCTAACTTAAGTCAACTTCTGTCCTTTCCTTTTTTCTTGATTTTTCGAGGCAGGGTTTCTCTGTGTAGCTTTGTACCTTTCCTGGGACTCACTTGGTAGCCCAGGCTGCCCTCAAACTCACAGAGATCCACCTGGCTCTGCCTCCCAAGTGCTAGGATTAAAGGTGTGCACCACCATCACCCAGCTCTGTCATTTCTTTACTAATTTTTGGTACCCAGTCTCACTGTGCAGCCCTAGCTGGCTTGAACTCACAGAAATACACCTGCTCTTCACCTCAGGAGTGCTAGAATTAAAGGCATGCACCACTGCACATGGATCTTTAACTCTGCTCTTCATTGTAATGTGACTTTTTCTCTGACATTTCAATTATAGAAGTGTTGCTTGTTTTCTTCTGTTTTTTTTGTGATATAGGAATTAAACTTAAGGCTTCATACATTCTATACAAAAGCTCTCATTACTTTTGCAAGTGTAAGGAAGTTTCACCTTTAGAATTCTATATTATTCACTGTATAAATATCTTATTTTTAAAGGGGTAATATTAATTTATTTTCACTTTATGTGCATTGGTGTTTTGCCTGCAAATATGTCTGTGTGAGGGTGTTGGATCCCCTGGGATCCATTACAGACAGTTGTGAGCTGCCATGTGGGTGCTGGGAATTGAACCCAGGTCCTCTGGAAGAGCTACCAGTGCTGTTAGCCTCTGAGCCATCTCTCTTATCTAAGTTATTTTTGTTGCTCATTTTGTATTCTTGTAAATGCTTTTTTCTGCATTGATGGGACATTAATTTACACATTTTCTCTTTTTTTATAATATATTTTTTCTTTAAGGGTTTTCTGACGGAAGCCAGAAAATCTGCTAGCCAAATTCTAAAAGAGCTGTTCTTCTTTATAATATTTTAAACATTACTGTTTTCTCTGTGTAGCTTTGTGCCTTTCCTGGAACTCACTTGGTAGCCCAAGCTGGCCTTGAACTCAGAGAGATCCGCCCGGCTCTGCCGCCTAAGTGCTGGGAATAAAGATGTGCACCACCACTGCCCGGCTTTCTTTTGTTTTGAGATGGATAGTCTCTTCTACCCTTGATTTCATCAAAAAGCAGAATATGATCTTGACTCTTGAGCCTTCTCCACATCCCAAGTGCTGGTAGTAGCATTTGTTTAATACCATGCCTGGCTATATTTAGATTCTTTGATTAGTAGGTCTTAGACAGCTAAACTTTTAAAAATATTTTAATGAATTTTTGATACATTCACACAAATCATATATATGAATATTGAAATTTAAGTCTTTAGATAGTGTAAACCTCATTAACATACACAAAATATTGATATATTAACTCAAAATTGAGTTTCAAAGTTATTACCAGTTCAGTCTCCTGTTTTCCATAGAGATAATCACTAATTGGTATCACATCAGGGCATTTTCTTGAAATTCACATGTGTGGCTGTTAAGAGGAGAGTTTAGATTTTTGGTTCTCAACAGTATACATTTGTTATTTTTTCCTATTGGTCATTTAAACATTTATTTTATTGAATGCAGAGTATAAGTAGTATAATAACAGTTATTTTTTTTTAATTTGAGACAAAGTTTCTCTGTGTAGTCCTGACTGCCCTAGAACTTGTTCTGTAGACTAGGCTGACCTGAGACTCAGATCCAGAAATCCCTCTGCTTCCCAAGTGCTAGGGTTAAAGGTCTGTGTCACCATTGCCTGGTATAACAGTTATTTCTTATATTAGACAACTTGATATTTTTGTTTGCATTTGTGGGCAGTTACCACAAATATGATTTGTTGATGCTTGTTTCACACCCTTTATATTACAGGATTTGTTTTTAATTGTAGACAGTAGGCAACATAGTAACATTTTGTGTCTTATTTTTATCTGTTCTTGCATATGTAAATAGTTGTTGAAAGGTTACACACTTTAAACAACTGATGGGAGCCAAGGTTCCTTCTCTCTCTCTCTCTCTCTCTCTCTCTCTCTCTCTCTCTCTCTCTCTCTCTCTCTCTCTCTCTCTAGGGTTTCTCTGTGTAGTTTTGGTATGTGTCCTGGATCTCACTCTAGACTAGACTGGCCTCGAATTCACAGATCCACCTGGCTCTGCCTCCCAAGTGCTGGGATTAAAGGTGTGTGTTACCACCACCCGCCTGGCTATTTAAATAAATCTTTCTTATTATGCTTTTATGCTTTTAAAATATATTTTCATTTTGCAGATTGCTTTGGAAGGGTTATTTTCATTAATATTTTTATTTCTGAATCAGGCAGTAGTGGTACACGTGTTTAATCCTAGCACTCGGGAGGCATAGCCAGGCGGATCTCTGTGAGTTGGAGGCCAGCCTGGTCTACAGAGCAAGATCCAGGACAAGCACCAAAACTACATCTAGGAACCCTGTCTCAATATATATATATTTTTTTGATAAACGTTTTACTGTCTTTAGTGTGGTTCCTTCAATTCAGTCATTTATAGATCCAAAGATTTGAATAGGAATTATTCCAGAGATATTTTAGGATTTGTTTTACTTAGGCAAGATTCTGTTAGAGAAGCATCAAGATAGTGGGAAAGGATCTATCATTTTCTTTTGTTTTGTGGAGCACGGTACTGGCCTGTTATTCATTATGTAGCTAAGATGGGCCTTGAGCTGGAAATCATAGCAATCCTGCTTCAGTATTATTGATATGCTCTACTACAGCACACATCTGTGGAGCCAGTTTTACCAGATAGCCCTGGCTGGCTTATAATTCACTGTGTAGACCAGGTTGACCTCAAACTGTGGCAATCATCTCGTCTCCCCCTCCTGAGTACTTGTGGTACCTCAGTGACTGTTGAGTTTTACTTTAAATTCTGTACAGTTGTAACAGATGACTCAGCAAAAATCTCATTTTTATTGTGGGGATGAGCTTAGCTTTTTTCAGGTAAAAAATTGTTTTTATCTTACATGTATGGATATTTTACCCGCATGCCTGTCTACACCATGTATGTATCTGGTACCTAGCAAGATCAGAAGAGGGCATCTGGTTCTATGAGACTGGAGTTAACAGAAGGTTTTGAGCCACCATGTGAATGTTGGAAACTGAACCCTGGTCCTAAGAACAATAAGTGTTCTTAACTACTCTCCAAATCATTTTTTATTTGAATGTATCCGTGTGAATGTGTGCAACACATTTGGAGACAGGTTTTTGCCATGGCACAAGCTGATCTTGAACTGATTCTATTGTTTCTACATTCTAGGTGCTGTGATAATTAATGGGCCTTTTTAAAAGATAAGGTCTCATTTGACATTTTGAGCTCAAACATAACTCACTATATAAAATCGTTACCATGAGCTTGTGCCAGTCCACAAGTCTGTCCTCACTGTTTGCTTGTATTATAGGCATGTGTGACAAAACTTGGGATTTTGATGATTATGAAGAAGAAAATATTTGAGTTTTTCTCAAATTTCTATTATGTATAAGTACTTTATAATAGGTTGGGAAAGAAAAATGAGTTGGGTCAATGGCATCATTTTCCCATTTGCCTCTCTTGATATTGAAGATAAGTGTATTAGGTAGTATCGTCTTGGGGGGATAAATAGGAATGACCTCATTAATGTTTTGTAACTCTTGCCTGATCATAGGGTTGAAAGTTTTTACATAATGTAATTGGAAAGTATGGTTCTCACCATAATTGGAATGCATATGTTATTGATAGTTTCTGTATGAGCACTCTAGGATACATGCACATACTGAATAAGTATAGAAAAGTTGTACATTATTGTGGTCAGAAATACTTTTTTGGTTTATACTCTGCTAAACTCATTCTGTAATGTTACATTCAGTACCAAGATAGCAATCTTAGCCTTTTTCTGGTGACCTTATTTTTTTTTAAAGTAGGCTCTTTTAGAATAAAAGTGTCATTCTTACTGCTAGCTACATAGATAAATGTCTCTTGTAATTTAAAAATTTTGTGCTCTTGCTATAGGTGTCACCTGTACCCACGACGTTCTCAGCAGCAGCAAGTTCCTGTGGTGGATTTCCAGGCAGAACTGAGACAGGCGTTCTTAGCTGAGACACCAAGAGGTGGTTAAAGTAGTATTAAAACATCAAGGTGGTGGAAATCAAGGAAAACAGGTTAGAGTTAATTCCAAAATTAACAAAAATAAAAAGAAACAGTAGAGTCTACAGTTTAATTTATACAATTACCTTTTCTTTTTTTTTGGTTTTATTTGAGACAGGGTTTCTCTGGGTAGCTTTGCGCCTTTCCTGGAACTCACTTTGTAGACCAGGCTGGCCTTGAACTCACAGAGATCCACCTGCCTCTGCCTCCTGAGTGCTGGGATTAAAGGCGTGCGCCACCACCGCCTGTCACAATTTACCTTTTTTAAAAAGCTTTATATACCCTAGCACTAGACACAGAGAAATTTTGTACAGTGAACAGAATTTTGTACAGAATTTTGTATAGTGAATAACATGTTCAGTGGTATCAGAATAATTATGATTTTAATATATCTACCCTGATGGGTGTCATGTTTACATATAGTATTTGAAATGCATTAAGGAACTTTTAATTTTTTTCATTGATTTTCAACTATAAGAAACATAATGATTTTTTTTGTAAATGTCATACAATATCCCCTTTCTGTTAATCTTTAGAAAAGTGCTATGTTAGCTTTTATTAACTTCAAGAAATAGGGTCTGTTTATGAATATATTGAGTTGTTATTTTAATTATTATTTCATTAGGAATAAAACTCTAGAATATATTTTACCATAATAACTTAACTTTCTTCATTAGTTCATCATTTATCCACTTTGACATTTTCATCAATGTAATTTCTTTTTTAAATAAGCACATAATGTAATAAAATATTATCCATGTTTTATGATACAGATTTATTTAGATTTCCTTATTTTAAGAGAAAAGCTGTTAAAATTTAGTGCTTTGGTTTTCTTTACAGATCATTTTCTTTCTTTTAAGCCAATTAATTTTTTGTTTTGTTTTGAGTCAGGGTTTTCCTGTGTATCCCTATTCTGTAGACCAGGCCTCCAACTCAGATACCCACCTACCTTTGCCTCTTGAGTGCTAGGATTAAAGGTGTACACCATCACTTCCTAGGTTTAAATTTTTTTTGTTTTTGTTTTTTTGTTTTTCAAGACAGGGTTTCTCTGTAGCTTTGGAGTCTGTCCTGGACTAGCTCTGTAGACCAGGCTGGCATCAAACTCACAGAGATCCACCAGCCTCTGCCTCCCAAGTGCTGGGATTACAGGTGTATGCCACCACTGCCCGGCTTAATTTTTTAAGTTTAAAAATATTATTTGTGTATAGCATATTGCCTGAATTCCTGTGCACCATGTCCATACGGAGTCCAGAAGAGGGCATCAGCTCTCCTAGAAACTGGATTTGGAGATGGCTGTGAGTCATCATTTTGGCTGGAATTAAATTCAGGTCCTCTGGAATTTAAGGTAGTTTTCTTAACTGCTGAGATGTCTCTATTCCCCAAGTAGTTCATTTGAACATTTTAACATAATTATGTTTATATTTGGAAGTTTTTTCAACATATGCTCCATCTGCCCTTTTTGTGTTTTTTTTTTTTGAGACTGAGGCTTATGTATGTCAGGTCAACCTTGGATTCATTCTGTGGCCAAGAAAGCATTGGACTCCTTCTCTTCCTGCCTTTATGACATGAATGTTGAAATTAATGGGCATGTACTGTCATACTAGAGTTATTTTTTTTAGGTTTTGTTTATTTATTCAGACAGAATCTCACTATATACCTTTGGCTGGCCTAGAATTTACATTGTAGAATAGGGTAGAATTGAACTAGCAAAAGTGCCTGACTCTGACTCCAGAGTGCTGGGACTAAAAGTAGACCATAACACTTGCTATTTTTATTTTAAAAGTTTATTTTATGTTTATGGTGTTTTGCATGCATGTATGTCTATGTACCATGTGTGGACAGAAGAGAGCATCAGATCTCCTCGACATTGTGAGTTGCTGTGTAGGTGCTGAATATTGAAGCTGTGTCCTCTGGAAGAGCAGCCACTGTTCTTAACTGCTGAGTAATCTCTTCATTTATTTATTTTTTCATGAATTATTTTTTGCTATCTTCATTCTTTGCTATCTTCATGTATGCATATAGAACATTTAAATCATCCAGTCCCAACTCTTCCTGTCTGACTTCTCTTAGAATTTCTATCAAGTCCTTTTAAGTTCCTGTTCTCATTTTTTAAAATTTTAAATAACAACTGTGTTCATATACTGCCCACTGGGACATGGGCTATGAGATACATCACTGAAGTAAACTGACAGCCTCACTTCCATCAGTGGAAAAGTATGGGGCCCCATTAAGCCTACTCCATCCATGGACTGTTGATTGGTATTCCATATATATTTACTCTAAGAGTTCATAAGTACAGCAATCCTGTCATGTTCAGAAGACACTATTTCCCAGAAGACCTCTGAGATCATAATCTTTCTACCCCTTCTATAATGGGTCTTAGACAGGGGTGGTAGGGATGTGATAAAATTTAGAACTCCACAGCCACTTGTTTTCTGCACTTTGACCAGTAACAAGTCTATTAACCACCATCCACTGCATAAAGAAGCTTCTCTGATGAGGGGTGAGAGATGAACTAATCTATGGGTATAAGGTTAAGTAAAGAGGACAGTTTGATACTGTGTCAACGTAAAAAATACTAAATAGTTCCCTCATTACCTATATTCTCCTTTGCTATGGGGTTCTTGACTAGGTTTGAGTGCCAGGTACACTCTCCCTCCTGTGGAGTGAGTCTTAACTTCAATTATTTATTATTCAAAAAAGTATAAACTTTGTGTGTGTTTTCAGGAAACTGCAGAGGCTTGAGAGGGCATCAGGATCCCCTGGATCTGGATAGAAATGGAGACATATGGTGATAAGTTCATATGTGGGTTATAAGAACTGAACTTGAGTCCTCTGCAAAATCATAGCAGGAAGTTTTCAGCCTACTGAGCCATCTCTACATCCTGTTTTCAGTATTTAAAGTTTAGTCAACTTGGCTGGGCATGGTGTGGCATGCCTTTAATCCCAGCACTTTGAAGGCATAGACAGGTGTATCTCTGAGTTCATACCAGGCACATATATATACCAGGACAGCCTATGTAGAGAGATTGTCTCAAAAAGCTAAAAAAAAAATGAATTAATCAATTTTTAAAATTTTACATTTAAATAAGAATGCTGTTGGTTACTACCATAACATTCATGCCACCATTGCACCAAGGGTTATATATTACCAGGCTGAATGTTATTGTAGCTCACAAGGTTCACAAATAGATAAGCCTGACTTTTCTCCAGTTTCCTGTGTAGCTTCTTCTGACTTAGAAAGCTAGCTAGGAGCAGTTCATGAGCTTCTGGCTGTTTCAGTTTGATAATTTTATTCTATGTAAGCTATGTGACATTTACAGTAATAGGGCTTGTCATCAGGTTCTGATGGGAAACATAAAGCAATTACAATAGCCTATATTTTTGTTGGGGTGGGGTCTGCCAGCCCACTGCACTAACCCAAAGGGAAGTATTTCACACCTGACAGTTTGATACAATGTGGCTTCTGTGAGGTACATTATCATCCCCGTGTAACTCCAATTAAATGGTTTTTCAAACTATATATTTTTATAAAGTTTGAACAATCAGATTTTTATGTGACTTTTTGAAATATTTTTTGTATGAGTTATACTTCCCATCCTTTAAGGATGCTCTATCACTTTCCTGTTTTCCCAGTTTCTTAGAATCACATGAGGATTAAAAATTCAAGGATAATCTTACTGGAGCAGTGGAGAGACTGAGATAAAATAAGACAATTGCAGGTTCAAGGCAGGCTTAGGCTTTGTGAAACCCCTTCTGATTTATTACAGAAACAGTTTTTATGCTCATGGTTAACTGTAGATTTTTATTTAAACTTCTGGTGAATTCTGAGCAGAGTGGCTTTATAATCCTAGCATATAGAAGGCTAGGGAAAAATGATTGAAATATCTAGGCTAGGCTGAAATAAATAAAAGCAAATATTTGCCAAAATTTTAAGGTTTTACATTCAATTAGTGTCTACTATAGAGCTATATTCCAAGCCCTTTATTGTATTTTTATTTTTGGAGCTGAGGATCGAACCCCGGGCCTTGTACCCCGGGCCTTGTACTTGCTAGGCAAGCAGTCTACCACTGAGCTAAATCCCCAACCCTCCTATATTGTATTTTACATTTACTTTTTTGAGACATTCAAAGTCTTAGGCTTCCCTTAAGCTGTCGGCCATCCAGCCATTGAATTTACTCTGGTTAAAAGCACATGCCAGTTTGTAATACTTTTTCTTTGAGGGAAAAGATTACCCATCTTGGTTTTGAAGAGGGAGCCTACAGTTTTAGACATGTTAAGCCAAAATAGATTTTGAACTAAGGAGTAAATAAAACACTGATAAACTTTGGGAACAAAAAAGTGTAGGTTGTTTTTGAAATATGTATAGTTTTAAAGATTTTAATATTATAAAAATAAATATTTGATGATTATTAATGGGGTTTAGAAACATGGTCAGTTTGTAAAGTGCTTTCCTTGTAAGACAGACGACCTTATTTTCTAAACATTCACATAAATACCTATTAATATGGATTTGAGAGATATCTAATTGGTTTCAGCAGAAGACCTGGGTTTGGTTCTTAGCACCTACGTGGAGGCTCACAAGTAGCTGTAACATCAGTTCCTAGGGATTTGATGCCATTTTCTGACCATGAGTACCAGACAGACACACATGGTACAAAGATATATGCAGACAAAACACATAAAAATTTTAAAGTGCTGGAAAGAGTACACTAAATCTTTAAAACCACTGTTTGGAAGCCAGAGACAGGTGGGTTTCTGGAGCTTAAAGTAAGCTCTGGGTTAACATGTTAACCAGAAAGGAAGACAGCATTGATATCTGGCTCTAAATACATCCACTAACATACACACCCAGGAATTCTTAACAATACTGGTAGCCAATTGGTTTCATAGATCTAGTAGATGAAATGAGTATTAAGAAGGAGAACTGAAATTTGTTCTTTCTTAGAAAATGAAAACATGGATATTTATGAAGATATACTATTTGAAAATTATTATTTTTAAACTATAGTAGATTAAAGTAGAGTTATAACATTCTTTCCTCCTCAGGACCCATCCATTGTCTGTGAAGCTTCAGTCAAGCTTACATTGTGTCTAAGAATCTGCATCCACACCTTATTTATAGCCCTCCCCTAAGTATTAAGGATCTTGATATTTTACTGTTGGAAACGGCTATTGTGGAAAAGCAATCATGGTAAGTTGTACATTAAAGAGTTGGATAACAGCTGTAGTGACCTTAAGTCATTGTTTCTCATTGTATGGAGGTTTTTAGGTTCTAAAATTTACAATAGGGACTCATCCATAGAGATGTATGCTCATTCCATTGTATATAACAGTTAAGAGATGGCCTCCATTTGTCCTGTTAATGGTGATCAAAAGCACTGGAAAGAATACTGAGAGATGTCTTATTTAGTTTTTAGTCAGTGAGTATGACATTAAGGGACCAGCTTATAGATGGAGGACTCTTACATCCAATTGAGAACATACACAGACCACTTGTAATTGGGAGCTTTTTATTTCATTAATATAGACAAATAGAAGGTAAATAAGGAAAGATGCTCCTAAATAGAGTGCTTCGAATCCGAAAGTCTAGGACACAGATTTGCAGGACACAGATTTGCAAAGGAAAAGGTGTTACTTCCAAAGCCATGTGTTGTGTTTCAGACCTAAAACCCTAGCATTTGGGTGGTAGAGATAGGAAGAATAAAAGCTCAGGGTCATGTGTAGCAAGTTCAATGCCAATCTTCTTAACTAATTCCTGTGTAAAAAAATATTGAAAGGTTTTTAATAATAGCGATATGGGCGTGATGGACCAGGGATCCCTTTGGAAAGCTAGTGGGTGATCATGAATTCATTGAATTGGTGATATTTATAATTTTATATTGATTTTTTTTCCGATTCACAAATATAGTGTAGTATAACAGGTGCTGTTAAAAGTATATGGTTATTTGGTGGAAGGACAGCATAAAAATTATACTAGCAAACTCTAAAGGGGAACTAGGTTGAGGGTTTTCCCATATTAGGAATACATTTTATAATACAATTAGATAGGAGAGGTCCTTACTTAGGTTTCTGAAAAGTACAGAGCTATTTAAGTGGTACTTAGTCAACTTTATTTCTGTATTTAGAAAATAGGAATAATGGGAGGCTTTATTAAAGAAACCTGTAGGTAATAAATAAACAGAAAACAAAACTACAAATAAACTTACCATTGGTGTTCTTTTATTTTACTATTTGCAGACTGTGGGTAAGAGTAGCAAGATGCTGCAGCACATTGACTATAGAATGAGATGTATCCTGCAAGATGGAAGAATCTTCATTGGCACCTTTAAGGCTTTTGACAAGCATATGAATTTGATCCTCTGTGATTGTGATGAGTTCAGAAAGATCAAGTAAGGCTTGTTTTATATCATAGATTGGGAGGCAGGAGCAGTAGGAAGACTGGGGTCAGATTAAATAGGGTGGATGAAATAGATGAAGAAACTCTAAGGTGGCCATTCTGTTATTTTACCTTACTTTGTCAGAATTGGATCATCAATGTCATTGCATGCATATGATGTTGGCAAATAAAACTTACATTGTCAAATACTCTCTATTATTTGGTTAAAATTACTTTTAATTCACTTGTAATTTTAGTATAATTGAGAATGCAATTTTGCTGAACTTAAAATGATTTGTCATGTCATTTGCATATATATTTTGCACCACAAGATAATTTTTGATATTTGTATAATATCAAGGGAGCATATATAGGAAAATAATTTTTACTATTTCTGCATGATAAATAAGTCCACAGAGTAATTAGGTAATAAATATTTACATAAGAAACTTAGAACCAGTTTTTGTCTTAATTGATACCATTGATAAGTAAGAATCACAAATTCATTTTACTGATGTTTGTTTCCTCCTGATTTGTAGGCCAAAGAATGCAAAACAACCAGAGCGTGAAGAAAAACGGGTTTTAGGTCTGGTCTTGCTACGTGGAGAGAACTTGGTATCCATGACTGTGGAGGGTCCACCTCCTAAAGATGTAAGGAAGATGTAGGGCAAGATTTTTATGCTTTTTATTTATACATGAAGGACAGACCATTAATGTTGATGATACATTGTTACTTGAATGTCATAAATATATAGTAGAGGGACACTATAATTCATGTACTCAAATAAAATGTGCATAGTACTTAATGATACTAATTGATTTAGTTATATATTTAGGAATGTTACCTATATGCTGGGTACTTCCTAATGTTATGGTAAGGATCTGACTATTTTTAAAAATATAGTGTAGTTTTATTTTATGTTATCCTGCTATTACTAAGGGTATAAATTTACACAGTGCTTTTTGGGGGACACAATCAATGATTAGCAAACACATATTGGTCCTACAATAAAGAATAATCATGGCTGGGCAGTGGTGGCACACAGCTGTAATCCCAGCACTCCTTTATTTATACAGAATTTAGTAGGCAAGGATACATTTGTGATGTTTCAAAATATAGATCATACCATTTTTGGTTTTGGACATGTGTTTCACTTTCTTTTGCTCTTCTTTTACTCACCATTAAACTGTTTCAGAACAGTTACCATTGCCAATTATTTTCCCTCAAGTTTTGTCATCATTAATAAACAGTTGTCATTTTTACTCATAAACCCCATAACCCACTTTTTAAGGATCTAGAGGCATTTGACAACCTGTTCTCAGGCTGGTAGGTTTGGTTGCTTCAAGGACACTAGACCAAAACAAAATCTTTAAGCCACCCTGGTTATTTTGCCATGTCCCAAGCAGTGTATTAGTAACTTTTTTTTTAAAAGATTTATTTATTTATTATATATACAGTGTTCTGCTTGTACAGGCCTGCCAGCCAGAAGTATATACAGTGTTCTGTTTTCACATGCCTGCCAGCCAGAAGAGGGCACCAGATCTCATGATGGTTGTGAAACACCCTGTGGGTACTGGGAATTGATCTCAGGACCCCTGGAAGAGCAGCCAGTGCTTCTAACCTGAGCAATCTCTCCAGCCCCAAATTATTAACTCTTAATGTTCAGAGTGTCCAAGAAAAATCCTAAGGCTAAAGCTGCTGTAGTTATTATTCAACTTCTAGCATAATACAATGTTTATACCTTTATAGAATTTGTCTATATGTTTAATCCTGGCATTCTGTTGTGCCTTGGTCATATGACATTACAGTGACTGTCATGTACTATCTTATCTAAGAAAGGGAGGTCATGAAGTCTCATACTTTTATCATCTTTCCACTCCATACTTAGCTTATCAATATGTTTCTATGTAGGGCTGAGATGTATGCACATAATTGTCTGAATGCACAGTGGGTAGAGGCTTGTAATCTGAACTGTGGCTAACTCCTAGCCCATCATATCTTGTTGACCTCCCCCCCTGCCCACTCCCCGAGACAAGGTTTCTCTGTGTAACTTTGTGCTGGAACTCCCTTTGGAGACCAGGCTGGTCTCGAACTCACAGAGATCCGCCTGCCTCTGTCTCCTGAGTACTGGGATTAAAGGCGTGGGGCACTGCTGCTTGGCCTTCTTGTTGACCTTTTTAAGTTTACTTTGTTTTGAATATTTTGTTCCTGTATAAGTACAGGGATAGATGTTTCAAGAATATCTGATAACCTTATGAAGAGACCTCTGGCTACTTTATGTGTGTCACAACCTCCATGGCATAAGGAAGACCTTCAAGTAGATTAAGATATCTCCCTAAAAACAGGGGAATATATGTTAAATGCTGACTTGCAGCTTAGTAGCATTCCTGGGAAAAGGCATAAATGATTCATAAGAAATTGTCCATCAGTCCAATATCCCCAAGTTGTACAAATATTAAAAGTCTCTCAAGTATGCAACAGGTGGGGATGAAAACCAAAGTTAGCATGGCAGCCATCATGGGGCTCAGCTTTGAAGTTTTGTCAAGCAGCTGGGCTGGCTTTATGGCTTTTGCCATTCCATTCAGATATGACTGTGCCAAGGGTGCTATAGAGTATTTGTTACATTGTAACATCACATTTATTTGAATATAGAGCTAATAGGAGCTGTATGGATTGTGACATGAGTGATGAGTTTTAATCACTCATATTTGAACAAAATAGTGATGTTTTTAAGCTATATATTTTTTGTTTCAGACTGGTATTGCTCGTGTGCCACTTGCTGGCGCTGCAGGTGGCCCTGGGGTTGGGAGGGCAGCTGGCAGAGGAGTACCAGCTGGTGTACCTATTCCCCAAGCTCCTGCTGGATTAGCAGGCCCTGTCCGAGGAGTTGGAGGTCCATCTCAGCAGGTAGGACCGGAACAAGGTTTTCCATTAATGACAAAATATGACTAGAGCCTAGAACTGAGGAAATGTGGAAACAAGTCCATAAATACTATTTAAGTTGTATTATGTTCTATAAAGACCTGACTTTATGTATAAGGAGGAGACTAATACTTGCTACCTAAAACGCTTTGACTTGATGAGTAATAAAATATTCAGCTGTATATGCCAGGGTGAGAAAAATCAAAAGCTTATAATATGTTAATATGCCAAGATTTAAAAACATGAGGCTGAAGGTAGATGTAGTAGTATATGCCTTTGATCTCTGAATTCTGGAGGGAGGCAAATCTCTATGAGTTCCAGGATAACCAGGACTACATAGAAAGACTGTCTCAAAATTAACAAACAACAAAAGAAACAAACAACCTCCCCAAACCTAAACCCACAAAACAAAACAAACAAGAGCCTAGAACTGCAGCTCAGCAAGAATATATGGTTAGCATACATAAACTTCTGAATTTTTTTCTCATCAACGTATAGAGTAAAATAATCACAAGGTATAGCAATTATATCTGTAAAAGGACATGTTCACTAATTATTTTTATGTATTAGAAAAGGAGAGTACCATCACCTTTTTGTATTTTTGGCATAACTTTTCAGGTCATGACTCCACAAGGAAGAGGCACTGTAGCAGCTGCTGCAGTTGCTGCTACTGCCAGCATTGCTGGAGCCCCAACCCAATACCCACCAGGACGTGGAACTCCACCTCCACCTGTAGGCAGAGCAACCCCACCTCCAGGTAAGGCCTTTACAATAAATAATAATGATTTGGATTTCTGTGAGAGTCTATCATCTTGAGGAAAGAGCATCTCAAAGTACTATGAATGAGATAAGGCATCATTTCTTTGCCTTGCTAAGAATTTAGGAACTATGCTACTAGTTTTACTATTTATATATTTATTATTAAAAATAGGTTTTCTTATACCACATATTCTGATTATTTCCCCTACCTCAACTTCTCCCCAGTCCTTACATACCCAAATTGACAACTTTTTTTCTCTCAACTAGAATATAGGAAGGTATCTAATAAGTAGTAATAAAAATATAACAAGGTAAATTAAATCCAGACAAACTAGGTTAGGACCAAAAAATAGAGAAAAAAAAGAGCTAAAGTAAAAGCACAAGACACACACTGATAGCAAAGACACATTTGTGAACACACGAAACCCATAAAACAAAGCCAGAAACTATAATATATAAGCAAAGTATCTATAAAGTTAAAAATCAGTAAATGTTCAGACAAAGTCTTATGAGACAAACCCTCCAAAAATACTATTGAATTGGGTCTTGTCTAGGTGTAGTTTGTATATTAATTGAGACTCTTAATTTTCCTCTGTAAGTGGTTATCAATTGAGAATAGCTTCTGGGGTACATATGGGGACTTGTGTCTATACCTGCTCTCAGTACTAGGAACCCCATATAGCTTAGACCTGTACAGGTTCTGGATTAGGTTCTGGATGCTACTAGTATCTCTTAAGTTTATGTTAATCAATTCTGTTGTGCCAGGAGGTCCTTGTTTCCTTGGTGTCTTCCATCCTCACTGACTCTTACAATTGCTTTCTTCTTCAGTAGATCCCTGAGCTCTGATGGGGGTGGGGTTTGATGGAGGCATTCCATTTAAGGCTTAGCATTCCAAAGTCTTGCTCTCTTCACGTTGTCTATGGGTCTCTATATTTGTTTCAATCTACAGGAGGAGGAAGCTTCTCTGAAAATGGCTGAGGAAGTCACTGATCTATGAGTATAGCAGAATGTTATTATTGCTACATTTCTTTATCAGAATAGTAAGATTTTGTTTTCCCCTACATTCTGTGGCCTAATTAGTTTCAGATACTTGGCCATCTAAGGAGCTGTGGCTGGGATAGGTTCCATCACAAGGAGTGGACCTTAAATTCAATCAAGTAGTGTTTGGTTACTCCCACAATCTTTGCCACTATTGTACCAGTGCATCATTATTCCAGACTACCATTTTACATCACAGGGTTTGAAACTAGATTGGCATTATTAGTTAGTTGTGAATGAAAGATTCCATCTTCTTTGGAGTTAGGTGGTACTCCGGTATTATAGTATAAAGGAACTTCATTTCTCCTTCATACTCTTTTTTCTGTAACCACTGTCTTGTGCTGAATCACAAGAGCTTCATTTACTGAGCTGACTTATGAAGGGTTTACTTATGTTTGTCATTTTTTCAGGAATTATGGCTCCTCCACCTGGTATGAGACCACCCATGGGCCCACCAATTGGCCTTCCCCCTGCTCGAGGGACACCTATAGGCATGCCCCCTCCAGGAATGAGACCCCCTCCACCAGGAATTAGAGGTTAGTGGTTATGTTAGGATCTGGGAATGACATCCAGATCCTTTAATATTTATGTACTCTTGATAACTTCAATGGAATTTTGTTATTTTTTCCTTTCTAGGCCCACCTCCCCCAGGAATGCGTCCACCAAGACCCTAAGATATGGTTGATAAATATCAGCCTTTCCTTTCCCTGCAATGTGTCTTGTGAAATTGTGTAGCCTGAAAGCTTTTTGATCCCTCTTACTGCATTAATTATAGCTAATAAATACATAGAGCAATTGAATTGAGGTTTTCCTTTGTCCATTGATTTTGTTAAAGTCAGAGTGAAACTTAATGGGTTTTATTGTGAAAGAAGTAACTACAGACATGCCGTTTACTCAAGGTATTTTCTTAGGATAAAATTGTTTTGATATTTTAATGATTCATTTACTTCATGTGTTAACTTACTGGTTCAAAATCTTAAAGATAAGGAAAAGTCAAGACTTGCTAAGATTCACATTGTTCACTTTAATATGTCACACTTAAAGGTATTTGGAGATAGTTAATCAGATAATTAAATTCACTTAAAGAAATTATGGCAGTGGCATGTCTTTTATGCTCATTAATTAAAACATTTGGAATACAAGTTAATGCTTTGGAAAAATGGATTACTTCTGTTGATCAGTGTTTACAGTTGTTTGTAATCAGTATAGTGTGGAAGATCTAATGTGGGAATGAAATCTATTATGGTAAGTATTAATCTAACAATCCTAAATAAGTGTCAGTCCCTTGACATTGGGAAACAAGGTTGTTCATGCTTGCTGTAAGCATGTAGCACACTAAAATTCATTAATGTTATATCAATCATCACCACTAGTATAGGATTCACTCTAAGCATTGAAAAGCCTATGATCTTGGAGTCATAGGAAAGAAATTACTTGGTAGAGAAATTAAATTTTAATTAGTCATCAAACAAAAGCTGTTTAATAGTGGGAAGATGTTTCTAGTAGTATTGAGTGAATTACCTATTTTTTAATTAAAAATAATCTAATACAAGATAATGTATTTATATCATTTCCATCCCTTCTTCCCTATTTTAGTTCTCATGTACTCCAAACATGCTCAATTTCTTGACCTTCTGTAATTACACACACATACACTCACACATGCACACATGCAAAGCAAAAAAAAAAAAAACAAACCCATGTACTGAGTCCATTTTGTATGTACATCTGTTTAGGTTCATCACTTGTTGTTAGGTAAACTATTGTGACTTTTCTCTGAAAATTGATTCTTCCTCTGTCAGTAGTCAATGATTGTTCTTCATCTGTGTGAGGTCTTGAGAAATTTCTAGTATTCATGTTGGTATGTCTACTGGTGTTATTGCACAGATCTTGTTTAAGCAATAATATTGTTTAGATTTCATGGATGTAGCTTCTCTGTCATGTCTAGAACACTTTCTAATTAAGCAACCTCCCATATTCTGGAAGCTGGTAAACAAGGTTGTGAGATTTGAAGAAAATGTGTTGTCTGATTCCACAACTAAAGGTAACCTCCTGGCTTTTTTTTTCCCCGAGACAGGGTTTCTCTGTGTAGCTTTGCGCCTTAACTGGGACTCAATTGGTAGTCCAGGCTGGCCTCAAACTCACAGAGATCCAACTGGCTCTGCCTCCTGAGTGCTGGGATTAAAGGTGTGCGCCACTACTGCCCGGCCCTCCTGGCTTTTTTTTTTCAAGTCAAAAGATACCTGGATTGTAAGATGTTTTGCTACTGGCAATACCATTGCTTTCTGCGAATTTCATGAGTGCTGTTTACTAGTTGTAATGTACTATAGACTATTATAAACATTTTATTTAGACTTTAATCCCGATTATAAATATGCATCGACATTAAGATTCCATGTATATGCTTCTCATATGTAAACTTCTACTAAGAAGGCATCCTGCATTCTCCATTTAGGGGAATTTGATATAGGATCTCATGTGACCTAGGCAAGGATGACCATGAGCTCTTACTCTTCTTCCTCAACCTCTTTTAATTATGTATAATGTTTTGTCTGGCCAGAAGAGGGCACCAGATCTCATAACAGATGGCTATGAGCCACCATGTGGTTGCTAGGAGTTGAACTCAGAACCTCTGGAAGAGCAGCCAGTGCTCTCAATCTCTGAGCCATCTCTCCATCCCCCTTCCTCAACTTCTTAAGTGCTAGTATTACAGGCATTTCTACCATTCTATATTTCATTGCAATTCTTAATGAGTGCATGTTTCCTAAAACAAATAGGCAACAGCTTCTGACAGATTAGTATGCATACTGAATAACTCTGACTCATTTATAATCTTTGATTAGCATCACTTAAATGTCTTTTTTTCTCTAGAGGCAGGATTCTCAATATATTCCTGGTTGTCCTGGGAATCTCTAGAAAGTGATGGCCTTGAACTCAGATATCCACTTGCCTATGCCTCTCTAGTGCTGAGATTTAAGGCATGTGCCACTACTGTCTCTTTAATTTTCTTTAGCAGAGCATGTAGAGGTTTATTATGGAAAAAAGTAAAAAAAACACATGTACATAGATTGAAAATGAGAACACTGTGCCAAGCATGCATGAAGTCATGAGTTTTCTTCTCCAGAAACATCAGTTGCATGATGCACTCTAACATTAGGAATGGAAGCTGGTGAGATTAGTAGTTCAGGTTCATGGCTATATAGTGAGTTGTAGGACAGCCTTTGATAGATGAAAACGTGTCTCAAAAAAAGAGAATTTTGAAAGTTACTGTGGAAACTATTCACTTTTGAGCTTATTAGTCCTAAATTATGACTTGTCCCATTTTAGTTAGAAGTCTGATATTGATATATTTGGAACTGGTTTCTCTGAGATTCTTATAATAGGACCCTGGGGATAGAAAGTGAATTATGAAAGTTATAAGGTCATGAAATATTTGTCTAGAAATTGAAATTGTTACTGTGTCTATCATCTACTTATTTTAAAAAGGTGAAATCTTTTATTTTTCTTTATTAATTTTTTATTCATTTTACATACCAATGTTGTTGATTCTTATTCATCATTGCATTCTACTTCATGTTTGTGTCATCTCAGAATATGAATTTTATAAAATGTATTAAGGTGTGCTATTTATTGTTTTGCAGAACAGTATATAATCCTGAAATAGTATATATCTGTGTTCATGTTATTTCAGCCTCAGGTGGTGTCCTTTTGTCAATTTAGTTGATGGCTGAAAAAAAGAATTTCATCAATGAATGTTACGAAGTTTCATGAGCCTGAATACCACCCTGTAGTGTATAACAAGACTGTAAATCCTAATAGCTGCATTTAAGACAGCAACATAAACCATGCAAGGTAATGTAATCTTTTGATAAAAAAGGACATTTTACAGAGGCCTTGACCAGGTTTATGATGATTTAGGACCTTGTTTGATCACAATGATTTAAAAAATTGAGCTTAAATAACTCTGAAATCTAGTCAATGTGCCTCACTACATTTTACATTGCTTATTATTTATTCTCAATAGAAACTCTTTGATTAGAAGGGCATAGTGGCACATACTTGTAATCCTAGCACTTAAGAGGGTGAGGTGAGAGGATTACAACTTCCAGGCCACCCTAAATTGCATAACAAGATGCTGTCTTAAAAATGAAATAAAATAATCATGTTTGATGGGAGAACTTTGTATACTCATACCTGAAAAATGCTGTGTTGTACTTTTCCATTTTCTCAAATATCTTTTCATATATGTTTTGAGATAATTTGTTTTCTGCATTTTGTATTTTGTTGAAAGCAAAACATGAAATATCCGTGGATCACAAAAGGCATAGGCACCTGTTGATAAGGAAATAAGAATGTAAAAATGAAGCTCCCAAGTCTTGCAAAATGGAACCTACCATTCTAGATTTGTAAGTGATATCTATCAGGAGGAAAGGGTAATGTTTATGGAGCCATGTACATTGTGGAATGTGGTGAGTATGGCAAGAGCCTGTTCTGACATCTACATTTATTAAATTGGTCAGACCCCATCATATTAAATGTTATAATAGAATTAGTTACCGAAAAAATGTAGCAGTTTATCATGCCACTACTTTGATAGTCTGTCTATCTTCTATCTGTTGGCTTCTTGATAGTGTTTATTTCGTGGCTTGCTAGATTATCTATCTATCTATCTGTCTATCTATCTATCTATCTATCTATCTATCTATCTATCTATCTATCTATCTATCTATCTATCTATCTATCTATCTATCTACCTATCTATCTATCTATCTACCTATCTACCGGCTTGCCTGATGATTAATTTATTTATTGGCTTGATGGATTATTTATTTATTCATCTACTTACTTAGTGGGCCACCAGATTATTTATTTATTGGCTTGATGGGTTATTTGTTTATTTATTCATCTACTTAGTGGGTCACTGGATTGGCTTATATATTAATTGGGTCACTGGATTATTTATTTATTAATTGGGTTGATGGATTATTTATTTATTCATCTACTTAGTGGGTCACTGGATTATTAATTTACCGGCTTGCTTGTCTATGTATGTATGTGTGTGTTCATGTATGTATGTATGAATGTATTTATTTTACTGTAAAGTAGTCAATGGTCTTCGATGTGCTGAAAAATAGTATAATAAATCATGCCTCTACACTGTTGGACTGTTTATATCTATCTATTTATTCATTGGCTTGGCAAATGCTATATCGATAAGCAAATCATCTATCTGTCTATCCATCTATTTACTTACTGGATTCTTGGTCTATTTATTTTTTTATCTATCTATCTATTTATTTATTTACTTCTTGATGGATATTTATGGACCTGCTTGCCTATTTATTTATTTATTTATTTTATTATAGAGTAATAAATGGCCTTCATTGTGCTGAGAAAATACTATCCTGATAATCTATGCCTCTTCTCTGTTAGAATGTTTATCTGTCTGTCAATTTGTCCATCAATCCATCTATTGGCTACTTGATATATTTATTTATTGGCATGCTGTCTTTATTTATTTATTCATTATACCTTAAAGCAATAACAGGCCTTTAAAATGCTGAGAGATAATATACTGAGAACCCATGACTCCTGTGTTAAAATACTTAATCTTTCTGTATATCTATGTATTTTTATTCATTTAATGGTTTCTTTATTGGCTAGATGCATTATCTATCTATCTATCTATCTATCTATCTTTATTTATTTATGTGCTTAGAGATTGATTGGGTGGATTTATTTATGTATATGTTGGCTTGCTGGGCTACTTATTTATTTATTTGTTTATTGATTGACTTGTCTATTTCTATATTTATGTGTGTATGGAAGTATTTTATCCTAGATTAGTACAAGACCTTCAGTATATTGAGAAATACAATACTGATAAGTCAGGCCTCTTTTGTGTCAGACTGTTTACAAATCTATATAACTACATATGGCTTCTATTTATTTGGTTTGCTGCATTATCTATTTATTGGCTTACGGGGCCATTTATTTATTTATTTATTGGCTCACAGGATCCATTCATCTATCTAGTCCTTTGCTGGCTCACCAGTTTGTTTATTTATCTATCTATTTACTGGCTTAAGGTAATACTAACATTTATTTGCTTGTCAGAATACTTGCATACTTACCTACCCACTCATTTATTTATTTATTGACTCATTGAATTATTTATTTATTGGATTGACAGATGATTTATTTACTTATATTCACTATTGGCTGTATTTTTTTGATTTTTGGATCACTGTATTTATTCATTCTCAATTTATTGGCTCACCTTAATAAGTACTTACTAACATATTTTTTTGCTCTCCAGAATACTTATTTATTTGCTTATCAGATTATTTATTTTATTTATTTTTCTATTGGCTCACTGGGTTACTTATTCAATTTTGTATTTATTTGCTTGCCATGTTTATTCATTCATTCATTCCATTCATTCATTTATTTACTTATTTAGCTATTCATTTATTGGTTTGCCATAATACTTACTAAAATATGTATTTATTTGCTCACTGGAATACTTATTTATTTACTGGCTAGTCAGAAAATTTATTCTTCATTTATTTATTTATTGGCTCCATGGATTATGTATTTATTGGCTTTATGCATTATTTATTCATATCTATCTGTCTATTTCTGGATTATCTATTCATTCATTTCTGCCTATCTATATATTTACCTATATTTATGAGCTTTTTTCTATTTGTATGAATGTTTATATATGTATGTATGTATTATGTATGTATGTATATGTATATGTATGAATGAATGCATTCATTTGTTTTGCCATAGAATAGGAGAAAATATTAGATGTTAGGATATTATAATAAGCCATTCCTCTCCCATGTTAATCTTCTAACTATATATATGTAGATCTATTATCTACCTATGTATCTATCCATCTATTTATTGATTGGCTTCTTGATGTATTTTTTTTTTACTGGGTTGTTATTTTATTTATTTATTGGCTTGTGTGTATGTATGTATGAATGTATTCATTTCTTTTACCATATAATAAATAGCCAATGACCTTCAATGTCCTGAGAAACACTATACTGATAAGCCAGGCCTCTCTACATTGCTAGACTCTTTTGTATATCTATATATCTATTTATTTATTGGCTTCCTGGCCTATTCTATAGCTTGCTGTATTTATTTATATATTCACTTATTTATTTATTGGTGAGCTTGCTTATTAATTAATTAATTATTTCAGTTATATTCCTGTAGGCTAATAAAAGGGCTTCTAGTGGCTTGGCAAATGCTATACTGATAAGCCATGTCTCCATTCTGTAACACTGTTTATCTTTCTTTCTATCTATCTATCTATCTATCTATCTATCTATCTATCTATCTATCCATCCATCCATCCATCTATTTATCTATCTATCTTATCTATCTACTATCATCCACCTACTTACATTTTAGTTTCTTGATCTATTTATTTATTTATTGACTTGTTGGATTATTTATTATTTGACATCTTGATCTATTTATTAATGATTTATTTATTGGAGAGCTTGCTTATATATTTATTTTTTGTTGGCTGGGTTATCTATTCATTTATGTATTTATTGTCTTGCTGAATTATTTATTTGTTGATTTATTGATTGACTTGCTTCTCTACATATTTATGTCTGTATGGAAGTACTCATTTATTTTATCCTAGATTAATAAAACACCTTCAGTATGGTAAGAAATACTATTACTAATCTTCCAGGCCTCTTCTCTGTTACTCTCTCCTAGAATAGTAAAAGAATATGCTGAGAAATACTATACTGATAAGTATCTCTCTACATAGAGACATACTTGTTGCATTGTCTATTTATTTATTGACTTGAGAGACTATTTATTTATATTGGCTCCTCTAATACCTACCTACTCATTTATTTGTTTATTTGTTTGTTTAATGGTTCATTGTAATAGTTACTTACTAACAATATATTACTTGCTGACTGGAACATTTAACCTACCTATTTATTCATCTATTTATATATGTATTTATTAGCTCGCCATAATACTTATTAACATAATTATTTCTTCACAAGAATACTTATGTATTTATTTACTTACCGGCTTAATTAATTTATTCATTTATTTTTTGGCTTTCCATATTATCTATCTATCTCTATCTATCTATCTATCTATTGATTTGCCATAATACTTACTTGCTAACATGTTCATTTGCTCACCAGAATACATACTGACTTAAGTATTTATTTACTTTTATTGGCGTGCAGGATTATTTATCAATGTATCTGTTTATTTATTGTATCACTGCATCATTTGTTCATTTATTCATTCATTTATTTACTTATTTATTAGCTCACCATGATACATACTTACAAACATATATTTATATACTTGCGATAATGCTTACTTTTTTATTTATTTATTGTCTTGCCACATTATCTATCTATTTATTTATTGGGCTGCTGTATTATTTGTTTATTTATTGGCTTGCCGTTATACTAACATACTAACATTTGTTTGCCTGATGGAATATTGATTGATTTTATGCATGTGTTTATTGGGTCATCATATTATTTATTTGTTTATTTATTGGCTCACTATACTTAGTAACATTTATTTGCTTGCCAGAATACTTATTTATTTTATTCATTGATTCATCATATCATTTATTGGTTTTGTATCATTTATTTATTGGTTTGCCGCTTTGTTTATTTACATATATATACAATTATTGGCTCACCATAGTATGTACTTTTCAAGACAGGGTTTCTCTGTAGCTTTGGAGCCTGTCCTAGAATAGCTCTGTAGACCAGGCTGTCTGGGATTACAGGCGTGTGCCACCACCGCCCAGCCTTTACTAAGATATTTATTGGCTTTGCCGGATTATTTATTTATTGTCTCGTCAGAGTGTCCATTCATTCATTCATTCATTCATTCATTCATTCATTCATTCGTTCACTTATTTTCTTCTTTCTTTCCTTCCTTCCTTTCTTTATTGGGTCACAGCATCATTCATTCATGTGTTCATTCATTCATTCATTCATTTATTAGGTCACTGCATTTATTCATTTATTCCTACTTTATTTATTTATTGGTTAAGCATAATACATACCTACTTCCTAACATACATAGTTATTTGCTTGCCAGAGTACTTAGCTACTTACCTATTGATTGATTGATTGATTTTTGTGATGGATTATCTATCTGTCGATCTATCAATCTATCTATCTATCTATCTATCTATCTATCTATCTATCTATCTGTCTGTCTGTCTATCAGCTCAGCATGATGCTTACTAACATTCATATTTATTTGCTTGCCAGAATTCTTACTTAATCACTTACTCAATTCGTTTATTTATTGTCTTGCCGGATTATTTATTGATCTATCCACCTATTTATTTATTCATTTAGCCACCATATTATTCATTCATTCATTCATTTCATTTTTTTTATTTATTGGCTAGCCATAATACTTACTAATACTTATTTATTTTCTCCCCCGAGTAATTACTTATTTATTCATTTACTTACTGGGTTACCTCATTTTTTTTGTGTGTATTAACTTATTGGCTCTATAGCATACTTACATACTAACATTCCCCCACTTGTTTATTTATTTATTGCCTTGGTAGATTATTTCCATTTTTCTTTCATTATTGGCTCACCATAATACTTACTGCCCCCCATCATACTTACTTACTAACATTTATTTACTTCCTGGATTACTTACTTACCCACCAACCAATATATTTGTTTATTGTCTCACAAGATTATTTATCTATTTACTAATTTATTTTTATTCATCATCTATTTATTTATTTATTTATTTATTTATTTGCTCATTCTCTCTGGACTAAATATTTATTCATTTATCTATTTGTCTATTTATTTATCCATTTATTTATTTATTGGCTTGTTGTAATAATTACTTACTACCATTTGCTTATCAGAATACTTACTCATTTATTTATTTATTGGCTTGTCAGATTATTTATTTATTTTTTTCTATCTACTTATTTATCTATCTATCTATTATCTATCTATGTATCTGTCAGTCCATCAATTTGATTTATTTATTTATTTGCCTGCCATCATACTAAATTACATTCTTACTAACATTTATTTGCTTGCTGAAATACATACTTACTCACTAATATATGTATTTATTTTCTCACCAGATTACTTCTTCCTTCCTTTCCTTTCTTTCTTTCTTTCTTTAAAATGGACAGGACAGGCATCTGTGTGGATTTTTTGTTTGCTTGTTTGTGTTTTGGCTTGCTTTTTTGTTTTTATTTCATTTGATTTTTGACTTTTAAATCATTGTGTTACTAAATAATTCAGCCAAACTGGCATCCAGGTCACAGTATTCCTGCCTCAGTAACCCAAGTGTGGAACTACAGCCTTGCATTCCCTTATTTATTTATTTATTTATTTATTTATTTATTTATTCATTCATTCATTCATTCATTCATTCATTCATTATTTATGTATTGTGTATGTGTGTACATGTTTGTGCTTGTGTTCGTGTTCTTGTGTGCATGTGTTCATGACTGCTTATGGGCTCCAGTGCTTTCTCTATGGTGGTGTTCTTGTGGTGATCTGAGGTCAACTTTCAGGACTCATTTCCTTTTTCAATTCATTGTTATGTTGTCTCTACTTGAGATAGTATATAAAACTTAACTTTGATTCTCATGCTAGGATCTTCTCCTGTGGTAAGATTACGGTGTGTTTTTTAAAACTTTATTTAATTTGTTTGTGTGTGTGTGTGTGTGTGTGTGTGTGTGTGTGTGTCTGTGTGTGTGTCTGTGTCATGTGTGTGTGTGTGCATGAATGAGTATTGATGTCTGAATTCAAGACATCCTGTATATTTCACTAAGTAACTATAACCTTAATCTCCACACATTCTAAATTGTTTTTAGTGCTGTTAATTTAGCCCAGGATCTTGTTCATGTGAAGTAATTGCTCTGTTACTGAACCATACCTGTAAATCATAAGTTACTTTCTAAATCAGGCCCCTCAAACTCACTGTCTTTCCTACCCCATCAGTACTAGGTAACCACCTACCATGTTTCAATTTTTACATAATTTTTGGTAAATGCCTTTTAGAGGACCTTGGCTGGATTTATGATGAGGTATGTTTACTGAGCATGATGAAATGAGGCTCAATGATTACTCTGAAGTCTAGCCAAAGTGTCATATTAATGACTTATGTAACAAACTTTTGAAACTTAAGTTATTAGAATATTAGAATATTAGAATTATGTTCAAGGAGACTGGAGCTGTAGATTTTTTTCCAATAAAGCAAAATTGGTTTTATACACATTACATTTTCCTTTTGTAAAGTGCCCATATGTTCATATCACATAATAGCTTTCACCTTCCTTTTTATTTGTTAACAAAACTTGAGAAAGCCCTTGGAAGCTAATGTGTCTCTTCCAGTTACCCAGTTCTTACCCTGGGTGATAGTTTCTTGAGCATGTTCCTATTCATTCTGATAGCTTTTCCATTTACTATATTGAGATATTGCTAGATTGTTAGTAAGACATTCATTCTATCTAATGCTGAGGAGGAATTCAGAGGTTAATTTGTCTTTATCCTCACAAGGCATTGGTGGAATAGAGGAGAAAGTGTGACTATGATATAAACAGGGAGGTAAATTAACTTTGTGATTGCTGATACTGAATGTGAGTAATTATGTTGTTTAATTTTTTGGCAGTGAGAGAAATTATTCCTATTGTGGGACACTTGGTTTGGCAGAGTCTGGATAATTATCTATGTACCAGTTTGTTTTTGTTCTTTTAACATGGTTCCTTGAGCACTTTTTGTATATCAGCTACTGCTGTAGTGTTTTCTCACTATGGAATAGTTTGTAAGATTTACCTCTGAATCTTTGCATATCTGCTTGTATATACAACAAGTAGAAAGATTTATGTTCTCCTACAATTGTAAATCATCTCTAAATCATGAGGTTGTGATAACGTTTATAACTGTGATACAACATTATTTTAAATACATATTAACTCATTGGCATAATTTACTTAACATAGAAATGTAAGATGGTTCTAAATTAAGCAATGTGTTGTATTTTATATGGTTAAGAATCAAATCAGAAAAATACTTGTATTTATTTTTGGTTACTTTGTAAAAATTACTTAGATTTTGAACAAGAATATGGTATGTGAAATGATTGCTGTGATAAACTATGTAATCGCAAGAGGAATTTCTATTACATACATTATAAATACATCATTTCATAAAGATCATGGAAAGCATAATCTTAATGTTCATTTTTCGAGTCACTAAAGACAGTGTGAAACAAGGGGCTATAGAAAGTTCATTAAGTATAAATTGAAAAAAGGCATTTTCACTACATTTGAGAAGTCATTCAAATATTATTATGTCCTTTTCTTGATAGAAAATCATAGTGTTTGTTAAAATATAGAAGAAATGAAATGTTGAATTTCTATAGTATAGAGTACAATCTTTTATTGGGTTATTGTGGTTATCCTTTCAATGAGTACTTACTTATATGGTAGTAATGGTTATGTTTGTCAGAATCTTATGTTCCTTTGCTTAACAAATTTCTTTGTCCTGATGGAATTCAGAAAAATGTCACTCTATATCTAGGATTGAATACTCTTTTACATTGACCTACATATGATAGACTAATGTAACATGTTAATTTAATCTTATAAAGAAGTGATAGAAAAAATTATTAAATTACTAGAATTATTTTATTGCACCTTTAGGAACGTTTAGACTTTTTATGCTAAGTTAAAAAGGTTTCAGTAGATAAGGGGGTACCATTTAAGAGAGGTGACCTCAATGTATATGATACATTTCACATAGCTTTACCCCAATGAGAAATTATTAGATATATTTTGTGGATGAATCTGATGCCAAGGAATATTTGGCCTTTATGATAGGAAAGTTGTCTGAAGAAAAATCTAGTGAACATACGATATTAGTCCTCATATCATTTCAAAGACATAGTACATATTCTTAAACATTTGTATCTATCACATCCATATAAATAACATCATTTACAGCATTTTCTTACATGATATAAATGTATAATTTTTTGCTGTTTTAAATTTTTAGTCTTTAAAGTATGATTGTCCTATATTACATGTATGTACATGCAGTATTATATGCAAATTAACTCAATGGGTATGTCTATACTTAGATAAAACAGTAGTTGCTGAAATACAAGATTAAAACTTTCTTTGTCACGTAGTATGATCCAGCAATGTTTTTCCAGTTGTTCATTGTGACTTGTGAATTGCTAAATAAAGGCAAACATTTTATTTTTTAAATTGGAAATGCTGTATCATACTTTGGATTTATAAATTTAGTCAGTTACATTCAACAAACAACAGATTTCTGTCCGTGAATCTTCCATGCTTCCATTTATCTGTCATGGTTTTAGTAACTGAATCAGTGATTGTCAGTAAAGTAAGCTACATCATAAGATTTGATCCCATTCCCTCTGTTTAAAAATTTGTGAGAATTGTAACAGTTCTAAATAATGTATATTGTGCAAACTTTTAATCCAGCCTAATTCTTAACATTCATTTGCTCACCAGAATGATTACTTACTTACTCACTAATATATTTATTTATTGCCTCGCCGGATTTTTCATTTACTCATTTATTTATTTATCTCTTTATAGTATTGCTGGATTAAAGATTGATTGATCAATTAATAGGCTTTATGGAATAACTATCTATCTATCTATCTATCTATCTATCTATCTATCTATCTATCTATCGGCCTACCATCATACTTACATATTAACATTTATTGTCTCACCAGAGTACGTACTTATTTATTTATTTATTGGCTAACTATAATACTTACTAACATTTATTTGCTTGCCTGATTACTCACTTACAAATTTATTTATTTATTTTCTTGCCAGATTTATTCATTTATTATATACTTACTTATTTATTGCCCAACCAGATTTATTATTGATTGATTGAATCATTCATTGATTCATTCATTTATTTCTTCATTATTTGCCTTAACATAGTACCTACTTACCAATATTTATCGGATTGGTGGAATACTTACTTACTTACTCAATAATATATTTATTTATTGCTGTGCAGGATTATTATTTTATTTATTGGCACACTGGCTTATTTATATATGTATGTATGTATTTATTTTTTATTTATTAGCATGCCAGATTACCTACCTACCTACCTACCTACATATATTTATTTATTTATTGGCCTGCCATCCTACTTACTTACATATTAACATTTATTTGTTTGCCGCTTTACTCACATACTCACTTTATTTATTTTTCCAGTAGGATTATTTATTTATTTGGTTGATGCACCATTTATTTACTCATTTACTTACTCATTTATTTATGCATTCATTCATTCATTTATTGGCAGGCCAGATTATTTATTTATCTATCTACCTATTTATTGATTGATTGATTGATTGATTGTCCTGCCATCACACTTACTTTCTTACTTACATTTATTTGCTCAACAGAATACTTATCTACTCACTAACTTATTTATTTATCCATCTATTTATTTATTTTATTAATTTTTTATTATCTCACCAGATTATAATCATTGATTGATTGATTGATTGATTCAATTATATTGGCTCCCCAATTTTATTTAATTTGTAACCACCCCTGGATTATCTAATCTATCTATCTATCTATCTATCTATCTATCTATCTATCTATCTATCTCTGTCTATCTAGCCTTCTATCCATTCATTTGCTCTTTGTTCATTTGTTTTGGTATGTATGTATGTATTTATTTATGTATTGGCTGACCATAATACTTGCTTTCTAACATTTATTTGCTCACCAGGATACTTATTCCTTATTCAGTAATTTATTTATTGTCTTGCCAGATTATCTATATCAATTTATATTTATTTATTGTCTCAACATATTGTTTATTTATTAATTATTTATTTTGTTTATAGGCTTCCTGGATTATTCATCTTTATTTATTTACATATTTATTTTATTGGCACCCCATTGTACTTATTTACTCACTTATTAACATTTATTTGCTCACGGAATACTTCTACTCACTAACACTACTTGTGTCTATTCATTTTTTAAATGTTACCTGGCAGTGTTTGACTATCACAGAAATAATAGACTGAGTTTGTATAGACTGTCTGAAATTCCTACACCAACTCCCATATATACATGGTGTTAATAATAAGATTTAATCAGTCTTAACACTAGAACTATAAATCTCTATTTTGTATTTAATCTGTATGAGGTTTATTTGAACCACTTTATATATATTCAACTACTTTTGCCTATGTACATAATTTCTGATTACATTTTGTGAATATATTTTACATTTAAAATTTAGAGTAAATGCTTTGTGTGAAAATGTTTTAAAACTGTATAATGTTTCAAATGTATGTAGTTACATTATTTAAAACCTTCATGAGTATAATAATGATAATAAATAATTTTTGTGTTTATGGAAAGCTGTATTTAAAACATTTGGCTTATACTACTTCAGATTTTAAATGTATAGAATATAGGAAAAGAATAAATTATTTTTGTTGTTAAAATATTTATCATTATGTAGGATTCATTGTGTTGGTATGATAGTTAAAGTTGAATTACCTGAACATAGTGTTAACAAAGGCCTCTTTTAATATATATATATAATATAAAAAATATTATGTGTGTATATTATACCATGGTGTCAATACAGTCTTTTTAGCTACTAAATTAGGTGTATAACTCAAATATAAGCATATAAAAATGTTACTGTTTTTTGTAAAGTGTATGCCATATAAAAGGCATGTACCTTCATTTTATTTTTCTGGTCACTGAGATTTGTGATACAATTTATTTCTCTAAATGATCTAGATATTTCAGAATTGCATAGTTCTGTATTTATCTGACACATGTCAAAAATTAACTTTGTAAGTAATAAGCTATTTTTCATATCAAACAAGTGGTAATTCTAGAAATACTGAGACTTAGAAATTATAAGCTTATAAATATATTGTAAATACTATTGCATATTATAATTAATATGATAAACTGATAGCTTATAGAGGGGATCATGGAGCTCACAGTTTTCATAATTGTTTGAATGATAGAGGAGAAAGATATAAACACTATGCATTTACTCTCTTCTCATAGTAGGACAGTTGACCATTACATGTGAGTTGCACATCAAAAACTGACATGGCAGGTAATTCAGTTGGCTTCTTGAGCAATAATGAGCCTACTGATGCACCTCTTCTACTTTTCTCGTAAACTTTCATGAAGATTTTGTACTACCTCTTGGAACACTGCAAAGTTTTGTATGTGTTTCCTTGTTGCATGACAATATTCAAGACAACTTTGTAAATAGTCAAATACAAAATTTTAACATCTAGTCTTTCTAGATGTACAGAGTGTCACAGGGTATAATTTTGTAAATACATCATTGTAAACTGTCATTGCATCCACTAAATTTCTGGGAATGAAATCTTTAAATTTGAGGTTTTTTCCACTTTTGTGTTCATTATTTGTTAGGGGAGTGAGTTCTTTTTTTTTTTTTAAGAATATTTAAATTTAACTTTGGCTACATATCTCAAGAAAAATCTTCATTAACCATAGGATAAGTAAGGTTTTTATTGTACAATTAAGAATGCAAATTATAATTGTGTGGTTGTATTAATGATAGGCCATTATATAAATATACCTTGCTAGTCATTATAGGAAAAAACTCTTAGAGTTACTTCTACCTCTATGCATTAATATTTATATATATTTACATTGCATGACAGCATTCAAGACAAGTTGTAAATAACTGGTAAATATTTCCATTTGAAAAATCCATTTTGTAGATATACATTCTTAACAAAATATAAGCTGTGAATATTTCATTGTAAACTAGCATTAAAATTATTCCAGCAAATGTTTTTTTCAATGCAATAGATCAGTACTACTCAGTATAAAAATATTTCTAAGTTGTTCCTCATTGAGAGAAGAATAAGCTAGGTCTTATTTTTACTTGGAGAAAAATTAAAGAAAAGAATTAGATACTTTTTATCTTCTAGAAGAAAGATGAACAGTAAAAAAAAATTAATTTAATTGAACAAAATGTTTTCTTGCCTATTTAATCTAGGCACATTTGCTTATTTATATCTACAATTATCTTAAAATCATAACATCTTATTTTATAGTAGTATATAAACTACTTAATATTTGTCTTTTGTGTGTTTATACATTAGTATACCCACTTTACAAATCATAAAATTAACATTCTAGTTCTAATTCAGATGATTTGGCAATCTCAATGCTATTGCTAGACACATTTTGTGTTAACGAAGAGCCTATATCTTTGTTTATTTATGTGTTTACACATCTTTATTTATCCATGTATTTATACATCTTTAGTATATAAAATGTTAAAACTTGTTTAAATTTTGTATATTTTTTTCTAGGATTATTAAAGGTAAACATCTAGTGTTCTCTCTAATGTATTGTAAGAAAAATTAGCCTATATGACATTAAAGGCATTGTACATTATGGAGTTGGGCATGATGAGGAACACTTATACCCGCACCTGCCAAGATTATACTCGGCTACATACCCAGTTTGAGGCCAGCCTTGGATCATAAGACCCTTTGTCAGAAGATATGAAAGAAAAAAACCTGAATACCTCCCTACAGAACCAGGAATTACAAGACTGTAATTTTTTTTTGAAATTTTGGAGTTGGCCTCTAAGATTTTTATCATTTCTTACTCTGAAAAATTTAATTGTTGAATATAAAAATAGCAAAATGCCAGATCTGTCAATGAACAGATCATAAGGATTGTAGCTTAAAGTGAATGTAATTTAATGCTTATAATATCCTTTCTCTGTAGAAATGTATGTTTGTTGAATTTTAATTGAAGAAAAGTACAATTTACCTACATGTAGATATATTTTAGTTCTTCCAATTAAAGTTGGTAATTAAGAAAATGTTAATTACACATAGGTAATATCAGTCTGACAGTTAATACTTCTATATTACAATGTATGTTATTTTACAGTAATGATTGAAGATTTGTTCAAGTGATTTAGTATATTCATGCTTGGAAATTGCTACATGAGAACATCTAGAACGAATGAACAATTTATACAAACAGAAAACATGTTCAGGAAGAACATTAAAGTTTTAACACTCCAAAATAGAAAGTAATAAGACCTCTTCTATCTGCCTTTGTATTTTATGAGGGCCTTTGCAAATAAGCAGCTAAACAACAAGAAAGAGACAATTTATGGCTGTACCTTTGTCAACATCATGGGAGTGCTGGGTTGCCATATCCAACTTTCTATTCCTAGCAGCCCTTATGAATGGTTTTTGAACATTTTTGTGAAGAATTTTAGACACTCCAGCACCTTATGTGTCAACAATGAGTATTGCATTATCCAATGATAAAAAGAAGATGAAAATTCACGTGAGTATTAAACTGATTATATCTTGAGTGATGAACCTATGAGTGAAATGTATTAAATAAAAAATGTTTTAAAGAGAAAACTTTTATAATGCCATGGTATCCTAATGTGTATAGAAAGTTTTTGGTATGTCACATTTGGGATAAATTGTAAGTTTTAGTATTACATTTTTGTTCTTGGAATATAACCCAGGGTCTGAAGCATGGTAAAGTACATGATGAACCACTAAACTACCTTTGCAGTCATTCTATGTAATTTTTATATACATGAAGAATATATTATTCCTTCATTGTATATGTTTGTTATGCTTTAGGGATGCATAAATCCTACAAAAATTACTAGGAGAACTTTAGTGATACCATTTAAATAGAAATTGAGAGTGGTAGAGAGATGGCTCAACTGTTAAAAGCACTTACCATTCTTTCAGACTGGAGCTCTGTCCCCAGCAGCTATCTGTGTCTGTAACTCCAGAGCCTAGGGAATCTAAAATATCTCTGAATCAGGCATCTGCCATCACATGCATATATCCATACAGGCACATACACATGAACTAAAAATAAAAATAACATGCTGGAGTCAAAGCTTGTTGAGACCATGAACTATATTTCCGCAGGACTTCAATTATATTTGTAGCACGCAAACACATATTACTCATCATTGTGTATCTGATGCCTATGGACTCTTGCTGCTCCAACACATAACAAGTGGGAACTGGATTAAAATATTTAAAATTGCTATTAGATATGAGTTTTGGCCCTGAGAACAGAATAATGCTCCTAATACTTGCTTCATAAACAACATGCTTTTTTTCCAGGTCATTATGATGACAGACTCATTAAACCTACCATGATAGCAACTTATGGAGTCTACAAAAATTTACTAAAGTGAACTGCAAAATATAGGTAAAAAATGATTTCAATTTTATTAACTTAGGTTTGTTTTTATGTATTTGAATTTTCTGAATTAAACAATTTTTTTCCCAGTGATTGGTATGGAATCTGTGGCTCCCATATACAAAACTAAGCACACTATGAGTAAGTTGCAAGTGCAGCTTTGAATTAACTTTTTTATAAATCTTTGAGATGGTTTCAAACTCTATCTAGCTGAGCATGGACATCTACTTATGATTCCTTTGTACCAGGACTAGAGATGTGCACCCTCATGCCTGTTTTATGCAGTTATAGGAATTATAGTCAGTGCTTTATGTCTGGCCTCACAGTACAGTGAACATTCTACAATGGTGGGGAGAGCATGATGCTGATGGTCACATTAGTGACCACATAGTCAGAAATCAAAGGAATTCTGATAGGGATAATGAATGGAGAAAATAGGTTCATATATGCTTATTTGAAAGTGTATTTATCAAAGTATCAAGGACAATGAAAATTAAATAAACTCTAATACAGAAAACTGACATGCTCAGTACTATTATTTGTGGTTTAAGAATAAGAAATACCTGTTTTTTATATCAAAATAAAATAAGATGTACTTTGATATAACTAATGGTTCTGAATTTTTTCCTTTGTGCTTTTAGGTGATCACCAAAATCATTGTTTCTACAAACTTCATAATGGTAAAAAGATCTCAGGTGTCTGTGTGACTAGTCTTATTGATCATTAAAATTGAACCCAGCTAATTGGATGGAGACTGAAATGTCTTTGAAGAAAATATTTTAAAAATATTTAAAGACTTTCATTGATTTTGTTGGACTAACTCAAGAAATGGAGACACAACCACATGGATATGATGGAACTGACATTGGCTTCATCACAGTGTTTTCATAAGTATGAAGTGCTTCTCATGATAATGACTTCATCTTAATCTTGAAGCTGATTTGAAGTAAATTAGAACTGATTATAAATTTCCTTTTCAAATGGTTTAACTGTGTAGCACAGTCTGACATTTGAACTTACTTCGCCTCAGCTGCCTTTGTGGTGAGATTATTGAAATGGACCATAAGCTAACTTAGAACAGTGTTGTATGAAGCTTTATATTACATTCATCCTAATTTTAACATACAGTGTTAACCAAAGTTTGTGAAATTCTCTGGTATATTTTGGAGTGTTGTTTCATACATATTTGTAAATGCATCTTACTTACATGAGTCGAAATAATAGCTTTACATTTTCTATGTACTAATTATGTTTATATGGAAATATGAAGCTTACAGAGAGTTCAGAGTAATTTGTATTGCTTTTTCATGTATCATGGCAAATTATAACAAATCTACAGTTTAGTCAATGCCCTAGTATGAATTCGTGGATTTGAATATTATTAGTTAATAAATTATTAAAATTACAAACACTTTAGTTTATAGTACACTTGTAATTACTGATAATGTACTATTATAAACTATTTATTTAATATTATTGAATCATCATGCTATTTATTTCTATTTGCTGTTCTGTTTGAGTTTCCATGCTGAGTATCTGTTACTTATTTATAAACCCATTTGTGTGTCAATTGAAATACTATGTGTTTTCTATTTATTTTGTTTTAATACTAGCTTGTACATAACTTATTCATTGAAATACAATCATGTTCTCTCATATCTTTGGAGTCTTGATTTTTTTCTTTTGCAAGCATGTTTATGTTCATATCATACTTTGCTGTGTTGTCTCCCTAATTTTTCATCAGAGATTTTTCTATTTCTTTTGCTGATAATTGATATTCTAGAATATTAAATAATAAAATTATTTACATTGAATTATACTGACTGTTCTTAAAATCTAGCATATAGAATACTGTCATAATTTTGCTGCATGCCTGTTTGCTTTCTCTTATTAACTTGTTAATTACTGGTGATTTATAATGTCTTACCTGTTCTATTGAGTTCAGCCTCCTTTCTCTTCTTTTTCAGAGTATTCCCTGTATGTAGTCAAATTTTTCCTCAGAGTTGATGCTTACAATTATTTGTCAAGTTGGAAAAAATGCACTTTTAATCTCATTTGCACCTCATTTAATAGATTAAGTAGGAGAGAATAGATATCTTTAAAATTGAGTCTTCCTATACATCCTCAAGGTATGTTTTCTATTTGTAACTAAATGTTTCAGACCTGTGCATTCCATAAATTTCATTAATATAATGCCTCATAACCATTTCAATGTGATTTATGGTATATGAAATTCTTTTTCACATCCTTTCCCAATAGTTTCCATTAAATGTCAAAAATTCCTACTATCATTTGATCATGAAAATATGAATTGGATAGTACTTCTATAATATATACAAGTATGAAGTACTGTTGTTAGATTCTCCTGTAGATAATGTTACATACTAAAGGCTTTTCTACAAATTCAGTGTTGGCTTTAATTTTTTGAATTAATATTTTTCATACTTGCCCTTTAAATGATCACTTGTTTAAAATAAACATGTGCCACAGGCTAGCCAGAACCTCATTATAGTGTAGTTCATGTTAGACTTGAACGTTCAGGAATCTTCCTACCTATGTATCTCCCATAAATAGTAGTTAACATTTCTAAATATTTTATTGCTGGGCCTGGAGAATCTACTCATTACCTAATGCACTAGCAGACCATGTTCCATTCCCAGCACCCATCTTATTTATTGGTCCTACAGTTGTCTTTAACTACAGCTCCATAGGTATCTATTTCCGTGTCTTGTGAGGAATGTGGATTTATGTTCACATACCTTACAATCAGGGTTTGTACTTGAGCAAAGACACTCTACATCACTTAGGAATAACACTTAAATACTCAGGGAGTATAGTGTTGCATAAATAATGGAACATTGATTTGCCCTGCCTTTAAATTCTAAATCCTGTGCAGTTACCTCCTGCCTCTGAATTCATTGGAATAGCAGCCACACTTCATCCCCCAAACATTTCTCTGTTCTTTCCATACTTGAGCTCTTAAATTCTTAAAATTCCCTTTTCCCTTTATGTTTTCTGAACCATGGAAGGAGTGATATTGGTACCTAGCATCCAAAAAGCACATAACACAACACATTTTCCAGATGTGCATGCCATAGTTGTACCATTAGGCCCATTGTATTTGGCAGTCTGGTTTGTAGCTGGCGTTGTTTACAGCTTTGTAAGATCATGGATGAATTTTACCACGTAGCACTTTCTACACTAAGAAAGCTAGCCAGCAGAGAGGAATGTTCAAATCAGTCTTTGCTTAATGTATTATGTCCTGAGCCCAAAACATTACCTGCTGTAGGGTGTCATCGAATTTTGGTTGGCAACCAAGAACGGTGGCAAAGGCCTGTTTGATTTTATTGTCTTGGAGTCTCCTTGACAACATCATTTTATGTCAAGCATTAGGATTTTTGTTTAAATATGTGGTTTCTGGGAGCAGCAGAATCTATGCATGTAGGATATCACAGATTCATTGAAATAAATCTACCATTCTACTATCCTATGACATGTTAATGTCCTTGGATAGACACATTCTACCTTCCAGACTTCTCCAGACATTTATACTTTATATATACTTTATGTTTGATGAAGTCCTTTGAGTATATTCCAAGGCATGGTATTGTTTGGTCACAAGGGAGTTCTGTTTTTTTAACCCTTTTCAGGAAATTTGCACACCTTGATTACATTAGTGTCTGAATCAGATTACTCTGACCATGTTCAACTTTCCCCACAACTTTCTTATCATTTGTCTTCATAGTAGTAATTATTATGGTGTAAGTTGGAAACTCAATGTAGTTTTAATTTTCACATTCCTAAAGTCTAGGAGTACTGACCACTTCAAAAACTACCTCAGTCCTGTGCCATATTTTTGATATGGCTGTTTCTTTTAAACTGTTTATATTCTAAAGAGTAATCATGGTGAAGATTTTCTGCCATTATGTTAGCTTCATTTTTACTTATTGAACAATTTCTTTTGGTGTGTGAATGTGCCTCTAAAATTCTTACTAAAATTTTCATTTCCAGTTTTTCCTCCAGTTTAGATTTTCATTACTGATTCCTTTTCTACTTTCATGTCATATCTCAGTACATACTATTGTCTGTTTTGTAGGCTCCAATAGAGACATACAGTCCTGGCTGTTATTGATATTCTTTTATGCTGGTGTTTAGGTATCTGAGTTTGAACTGCCTGTAATTTTTGGTGCTGTTAATTGGTCTTTTCTTTTTTGGCTGGATAATCTGATCCTTGCTTTTTATTTACTATTCTGTTTATTATGAGAATGTGGGGTCTATGGGTTGCCTGGTAGGAGATGCTTCTGAGATCCTGCCTGGTATGGTCATGAGGTTCTAGGTAGAATGTTTTTCTAGGATTTGGGGGAGCTGGGTGATGGCTTTGAAGGGTTGTGGTCCACAAGGGAGAAGAAAGCAGGTTGTGCCACCAGGATCTGTATAGACAGCCTGGGAAGGCTGTCAGAAAGGAAGATAATCTGATACTTAGGGATAAGACTTGGGAATTATAGATGAGAGGAAGAGATCATATACTTGGGTCCCTGGCCAGTGTGACCATCAGGTTTCCTGTGAGTACTTATGTGCATTGGGGCCTGAGACAGATGACAATTTTTAAATTTTTTTAATGATGTTTTTATTTATACTTTGAATTTAAAAATACAGTGATTTTGCTCATTAATCCCCTCACCAACATTCCTAGACAACCAATTTTATGATTATTCTCTTTTAATTCTCTCCCTCTCCTCTTCCTTCTCCTCTCTCTCCATCCAACTATTAATAGTAAAAGAAAAACATCAATTCCAGTTTGTGTCAACTAACTTCTTCTGGGCTTGAGGCCTACATTATTAGACTTTGGTCAAATGTGGGAGACCAGCTCCCACATTTTACTGCAGGATACTCTTGAGTGAGGGATAAAAGATTTAGATTGGAGGATAGAGGGGAGAGAACATATAGAAACAGAGGAGAGCCTTGGGAGGGACTGGATCCTTATCTGCAGGCCCCTTCTAAAGGGCTGTTTATAGGAATACAAAGGAGTGGAGTAAAAAGACTCCCCCCAGCACAGCCAAGTGCAGACCCTTTCCAATCACCTAGTAACTATGGTCATGATCAAGCCATCCTCTAATTCAGGTCTGCTGGGTAAAGCAAGCTCAGATCTCACGAGGAAACCTTTGTGGGCCTCCACAATTTCCCCTCTTGATATAAAAAAGAGGGCCTCCCAGGCCCCTCAGATAGATTGTGCCTGCTTTCTTTGGCTCCCAGCCTCTGACAAGAGGGAGTACAGAGCTTACCTCAACTCTGGCCCAGGTCCCTACTATGAGCTTGCAAACATCCACAGCGATCTCTTTATTGTAATGGGTCTAAGGTGATTATAGCAGTCTTAGCTGCACCAAGCCCTTTTCCTGCATCAAAACTAACAGATGTTCAATAAAACTTTCACGAGACAGACTATTTTGATTCCTAGGAGAAAATAGTCATTTCAAACCAATTCAGAGTATCCACACACGTAAACAAATAGCTATGCTAATTATAAAAACACTTTTACAAACTAACTCGATTGTGGGAGGTTTATCCCTATGTGGGAGGTCTATCCCTTTATAAACAAACAAAGTGAAAACTTCTAGGAAGACAGAAAAGCTCCCCTAATTATGACATCTTGACTTAAGTTTTTCAGGGGCTACTGCTATCATAAAGTTATAGCCAAATGAATGGAAGCACATGAATTATGAATCAAAGGCTGTGGAGCCCCCAGCTGGATCAGGCCCTCTGGATAAGTGAGACAAATGAATAGCTTGAACTGTTTGGGAGGCATCCAGGCAGTGGGACCAGGACCTGTCCTTAGTGCATGAGCTGGCTGTTTGGAACCTTGAGCTTACACAGGGATACTTTGCTCAGCCTGGAAGGAGGGGACTGGACCTGCTTGTACTGAATCCACCTGGTTGAAATGAATCCCCAGGGGAGTCTTGGCCCTGGAGGAGATGTGAATGGAGGGGAGGGGATGGGGGGAAGGAGTGGTTGGGGCAGGAGGGGAGAAGGACAGGGGAACCCATGGCTGATGTGTAAAATTAAAACACAAATATAATAATAATAATAAAAAATAAAAAATTATATTTTGATCTATCATATAACAAAATTGTATTTTAAGCTACCATATGAAATCATTAAATTATTTTAAGCTATCATAAAAAGCATTCAAATATATCTGAAGGTAAAAGGGTAATAAAATTCTAGTATGAACATCACTTCACTTTTTACAAACTTACATTCAATATTCACACTTTTTACATTCAATAATTACACATTTTACATGCTTACTTCAAAAGGAAACTCGATTAAACTAGTTTAGCACATATGCAGAAGACATCTCTTATCAAAACTAACTTACATTCCAAAGCAAACTCTATGGTAAACATCTGGAATGAATCTCTTAGCAGAACTCACTTATATTCTTCAACAAGACAGAAAGTATGCAAATCATTTCTAAAGTTTGGCATTTATTGTCATCTTTAATATCATTTTGAAAGTTTTCTGACAGTTTGAAGTTAGAGCCTAGTTTGTCAGTGGCTACAGCTTCTCTAGATCCCAGAATTCAGTGAATGCCATTGCTAGGGCAATGTAATACTTGCTGCTATTGACTGTGACACTTGGTGATAGTGGAATGTTACACTCACCCATCCCCCCAAAGTCACCTTTTCCACTGGTTTCAGAAGTTTTGGAACCAGCTGTTGCAGGAATCTTAACAGGTCTTATTAATAAGATCAAACCAGAGGCCAGTTATTGGGGTGAATGATGGAAGATCAGAGAAGCAGAACAAGCCACAGCTACCTCATCTTGCAAGTTCCTCAGCTGGTCTTGTTTCCTCATACTGCATGTCTCCGTCCTCATCCAGAATGGATTTCAGTTGAACTGTGCTTGAAAGCCTGAATGCTTAACCAGCCAAATGCTTTTAGTTTCTGGTCTTCACCCCTTATATATCTTTCTACTTTCTGCAGTCACTCCCTGGGATTAAAGTCATGTGCCTCCCAAGTGCTGGGATTAAAGGCGTGTGCCACCACCACCCAACTTCTGCTATGGCTTGCTGTGACCCATTTTTCTAGCCACCATTTTTGGCTCTGTTCTAGTGGTTGTCTGTTCTCTGACCCCAGATAAATTTATTAGGGTTCACAATATTGTGGGGAACACGATACCACCACAACCAGCAGAAATGCACTCAGTGGCAGACAGTTTCTAACTAGGGGCTGTCCCTTCACCAAAATTCATTAAAGCTCCCCTGAGTGCCACAATTCAAACAAACATTGCTGAAACTTTCTTCCCTACTACAGTGGTACTTTTGGTTAATTCCCGGTTTGGTCTATTAAAAGTAAGCTTTTAAAAATAACTTCCTGCACAGTTGGGAGGAGCCTGCATTGAAACAGAAGCACTATGGCTCCAGGTTCCATTTCTTCTTGGCTTTTCTGGAAAAATGCCAATAGCTATGGTATTATTAGAGCTCACATTTCTTTGTTCCACACACCTCAAACTCAGACAGCCAACAGGCTTTTCCCAGGGTGCCTTTCTCTATAGCATCACAGTGTTAAGTGACGGACTATGTTTCCCATACTGCCTTTTGTGTCTGGGAGAAAATTCAGCTGCCACCAATGACAGCCATTAATTAGCCTCCCAGTTTTGTTCACAGGGTCTGCATATGTGCTTTTGTTTTTACCACGGGAGATTTTTTTTTTCTCCCCTAAGCTTGCATTAGGATGCTTGCTTTATGTTTGACCGGTGTACTTTTCTAATTAGATTTTTCACCTGACACTCTTCCCAGAGTGGGTCATGTCTTCTGCCTGAACTGAGGTGCTTGTTGCCAGAAGTGAAAACCCCTTAGGGCTTGTTCCCCTGCCTTTTGGATCAGTGAAAGAAGATGGAAGTAGTTGAAATAAAGTTTTGTCAGTCCCTGCTTGTCCTCTCTTCCAAGATGTAGAGTCTCTGATGCCTTAGCAGAGGCTCAATTTCTCCTCTGTTTCTACATCAGCTGGCCCTCCCTGGATCCTGCACAGCCTCTGGGGCAATTATGCTAAGCTGTCTTCCTGCACTTTCTTGGATGTAGGCTCTGGCCACAGAGAATTCTGGCTGCTGTTTTTACTGGCTTTAAGGAGAGACGGGACTAGTAAAGAGGATTTGTTGTATTCCAAGAGGGTTTGTTTGTTTGTTTCTTTGTTTGTTTTTTAGTGCAATTAAAGGTGATTTTCCCCTACTGATAGATGTTATTTCCAGGTGAATCTAACTTTGGCCTTACAAGAAGAAAAGAGATCTGAGAATGAACGACCTGAAAAACTTTCAGTTTTGTAGAGAGATTACTAAATTTTTCCCAAGAAAGCTTTCAGATTTTTGAGAGAAAGATTATTAAGTTTTCCCCAGAACTTCTGTTCTCTAAACTTTTGACTTCACGGCCAAACAGAGACTAATTCTGATGGTATGATGGTATAATATTTTCATTTACTCACAGCATCAGCAGAATGAAAAGTTTTATTTCACTTGAGTCTACCTCAGGGAAAATTCTTTCCTCTGCCTCTTAGGGCTTCTTTTTTTTTTTTTTTTTTTTTTTTTTTTTTTTTTTTTTGGTGAGGGGGAAGTCCTCCTTCTTTATTTTATTATAATATATTTTCTCTTTTTTATTATATTTGTGTTTTAATTTTATACATCAGCCATGGGTTCCCCTGTCCTCCCCCCTCCCATCCCTGCCCCCACCTTCCCCTAGCCCCTCCCCTCTATTCCCATCTCCTCCAGGGCCAGAACTTCCCTGGGGATTCATTTCAACCTGGTGGATTCAGTACAGTCAGGTCCTGTCCCCTCCTTCCAGGCTGAGCAAAGTGTCCCTGTGTAAGCCCAAGGTTCCAAACAGCCAGCTCATGCACTAAGGACAGGTCCTGGTCCCACTGCCTGGGTGCTTCTCAAACAGTTCAAGTTACTCAATTGTCTCACTTATCCAGAGGGCCTGATCCAGCTGGGGGCTCCACAGCCTTTGATTCATAATTCATGTGCTTCCATTCGTTTGGCTATTTGTCCCTGTGCCTCGAACTTGTGGTCCTCCTGCCTCTGCCTCCTTTAGGAAATCCTACCAGGGTGTGCCAACACAACCGGCTCAGGGCTTGATTCTAAGCTGTCTCCAAGCCAAAAGTTTCCATAGGAATCTTTTTCTGCACCCCTCCCCCAACTTTTTGCTTATCTTTGATAGATTTTTCTGATTCTTTCCCAGGAATTTGTGTTCATAGTCCCATAGTTGGAAATCAAGGACAGTTCCTCTGTCTTGTTGCTTATCTTATCCTAATTTTTTTTCTTAAACTATATTCCTAACCCAATATTTCTATTTTCTACCTTACTCTAAATTTTTCTTTATTTTTTATAGATAGAAACTAAGAGACAGAGAAGAAACCTATATATAGAGAAATATATACTGCAGCCTCACTTTTCTTTCTTTTTTTTTTCTTTTTGAGCCGAGGATGGAACCCAGGGCCTTGTGCTTGCTAGGCAAGTGCTCTACTACTGAGCTAAATCCCAACCCTGAGCCTCACTTTTCAACTTAAGCATTCCACCGCCTAACCTTCACTCCTGAGAATAAAATACTATCACTTTTATATTTTTCAATTCCTTTTCAGCATGACTTATATCCGCAACACCCCCTGATACCCCTTTTGCAAATTCCCTTGTCCCTGTTCATGGAATCTGTGGGAAACCAGCTAGGAGACTGGCTCCCACATTTTACCCCAGGGTGCTCTTGTGGAGTGAGGGATAAGAGATTTAGATAGAAGCATAGAGGAGAGAGAATCAGAAACACAGGAGAACCTCAGAAGGGCCTGGATCCTTATCGGCTGGCCCCTTCTTTCTCTTCTAAAGGGCTATTTATAGGAATGCCAATGAGTGGAGTAAAAGACCTCCCCCCAGCACAGTCAAGTGCAGACCCTTTCCAATCCCCTAGTAACCATGCACATGGTCAAGTCATACTCTAATGTAGCTCTTCTGGGTAAAGCAAGCTCAGATCTCACTAGGAAGCCTTTGTGGGTCTCCATAGTCAATGTGTGTCACACAGATGAAGAATAATTACTTTTTCTGCTGCCCATCATCAATCAAATTTCAATATTACTTCACCTGCATCCTCCAAGTTTATATTTTCTCTGCATTGAACTTGAGCAGGTGTTGTGCATTTTACTAGTCACTTCGTCCATCTAAGTGTAACTACCTTTTTTGTATCTGGAAAGTACAGATTCCTTGAGGTCATCTACCATCAATCTTTACATCCCTCTTCCGCATAGATCACTCAGTCTTGATGGGAAGGGTGATAGAGACATCCCATTTAGGACTGAGGACTCTAAATATGACATTTGTCTTTGTCGGTCTTGGTTACTTCACTCAGTATGATATTTTCTACTTTCATCCATTTACCTGCAAAATTAAACCTGAATAGTACTCTACAGTGTATATGCACCATGTTTTTATTATCTATTTGTCAGTTGAAGGACATTTTAAGTTGGAGGATATTTATGTGGCTTAATATGTTTTAACTTGCCTGCATTTGATGATTCCTGTGTTTCAGAGATAAAGCCAGGTTGGTTATGGTAGATAATATTTTTGATGTGTGTCTGTAATGTGTTGGCAAGTGTTTTACCACATTTTAAGTTTAAGTTTTAAGTCAGGAATATTGATCTGAAGTTTACTTTGTTTTATCTTTCCCTGGTTTCAGTAGTAGAGTGATAATTGCTCTGTGAGAGTTTTGGAATATTTCTTCTATTTCTATGTTTCTGAATAGTTTAAAAATGACTAGTTGTAGACCAGCCTTCAATGTCTGTCAGAAATATATTGTGAATTTTTCTGGCCATGAACTTGTGCTTTGTTTTGGTTTTGTTGTTGTTTTTGTTTTTTATTTTCTGGAAAGTTTTCTATTACTGTTTTGAACTCATTTGTTTTGGGTCCATTTATGTTATTGAATTTTTGGTTTATCTTGGTTGTTCTGCTACTCTTGAAATTTATCCATTTCTTTTAGATTTCCCATCTTAAAGGAGTATAACAATCTCTTGATATTATTCTGAATTTCTCTGGTGTATATTATGTTATCCTGTTCACTTCAGATTCTGCTAATTTTGGTCTTGTTTTTCATTTGTTTAGTTGGACTAAAGTGCTGCCAATCTTGTTTATCTTCTCAAAGAACTAGCTCTTAGATTTATTTATTTTATTATTTTCTTTAGTCCTGTTTTGTTGATTCCTGCCATTCTTTTTCTTTCTTGTGGTCAATTGGGTTTGGATTTGATTTGTTCTTGTTTTTGAGATGTGACATTAAGCCTTTTCTTATTTTCTGATTTTTTTAAAGAGTTATTTATTTATTATATATACAGAAAGGGTTGCCAGATCTCATTACAGATGGTTGTGAGCCACCATGTGGTGCTGGGAATTGAACTCAGGACCTCTTGAAGAGCAGTCGGTGCTCTTAACCTCTGAGCC